>NC_057731.1:26221449-26244999 GCF_004010195.1 Chiloscyllium plagiosum | reverse complement strand
TTAGAGGAGGAGGATGGGAGGGAGGCCCTACTATGTAGGGCCTGGGGTCTAGAACACACCCACTCAAATATCAATCACTTACCTTCCCGACTAGCTCTGCGCTCCAACTTCACTTCCGCCCAGCTCGGGCCGCTCCCTGCTGTGAAAAGACCGTTGGCGTCGAGGTAAGTTCTTAAATATCAATCACTTACCTTACCTTCCCGACTAGCTCTGCGCTCCAACTTCACTTCCGCCCAGCTCGCGCCGCTCTCTGCTGTGGAAACAAAAGTCTCACTTTTTCATTTTAAAAAATGTCACTAAATGTATACACTTGGACTCTGGGTTGTTTTATTGCAAACAATGCCATTCAAAGAATATCACTTTTAAATATTAAAGCAAAGCAGTGTGTGAGATAGCTATGATACTGAAATATGAATTGCAGATAGTTTGGTACCAGCCAGCTTTTGTGACTGTTGTCTTTCATGATGTCTCTTCAAAAATATCAAATTTATGCAGTTCTTATTTAGGTATCTTCACAAAACCAATTTAAAGTTCTGCTTGTTATCAAGTTAACTGGGTTTCATAGGCTATATTCTATTTTTGTAAGTTGAATTTCTGTAATTCGGAGTTATTTATTTTGTGAAGAATCTGTACATTTATTGAATAATTTAGTTATGATAATGAGCCTTGATTAATTCAAAATGCACATTTTATTGAATAATTACATAAATGAATGGCTGTTAATTAACTGTACCCTTCGTAAACCTGAGGTTATCCAAAACGTCTCCTCGCTCTCAAATCCTTTTCACCCATCAGCATTCTGTTCACTGACCTAATTGGCTCCTGGTTAAACAGTGCCTTGATATTAAAATTCTCATTCTCGTTTGCAATTGACTTCTCTTTTTTTATGATCTTCTCCAGTTCTAGACTCCTGAGATATTAGCACCTGCCCAACACAGCCTCTTGAGCATTCTGGATTTTAATGCCTCTATCATTAATGGCTTTGTTTTCAGCTGGAAATGCACCGAGTTCTCAAATTAGAGTCATAGTGTTTTATAGTATGGAAAGAGAGTCTTCAGCTCATCATGCCCGCACCAGTTATCATGCACCTATCTACCCTCGACGTAGCTTTTCCAGCACGTAGCTCATAACCTCATATGCTATGGTACTGAAAGAAATCATCTAAGCAGTTCTTCAGTGTTACAATGGGTCCTGTTTCTATACTGTTTCAGGTAGTGAGTTCAAGATACCTCCAACCCTTTAGATGAAAAAATTATTCCATAAATCCCCTCTAAATCTCCTGCCCTATACCTTAAAATCTATGTTCCCTAGTTTTTGATCCCTCTAGTAAGGGGAAAGATTTGTAGAGTGATAGTCATACACTATGAAACCAGGTCCGTCGACCCAACTCATCCATGGTAAGCAGGTTCCCTAGCTGAACTAGTCACATTTTCCTGCATTTGGCCCATATCCCTCTAAATCTTTTGAATTCATGTACCTGTCCTAAAGTCTTTTTAATGTTGTAATTGTACCAGCCTCTATGACTTCCTCTGGCAGCTCATTCCATAAGCACATACTCCATCCTCTGTGTGAAAAACTTGCCCCTTACATCCCTTGTAAATCTTTCCCCTCTCACCATAAACCTATGCCGTCTAGTTTTGGACTCCCGTACCCAGAGAAAGGACCTCGACTATTCACCTTATCTATGCCCCTCATGATTTTATAAATCTCTATATGGTCACCCCTCAGCCTCTGATGCTGCAGGAAATATAGTCCCAGCCTATCCAGCCTCTCCTATAACTTATACCTTTTAGTCTCGGTGGCAACTTTATAAATCTTTTTTGCATTCTTTATAGTTTTTATAACATGGAAAGAGACAACAATCATCACGTACCTATCTACTCTCGACCCATTTTCCACCACTTGGCTTGTAATCTCGTATGCTATGGTGCTGAAAGAGATCGTCCAAGTACTTCTTCAATGGGTTCTGTCTTTATACCCTATGGGCTGTGAGTTCCAGATACATACAACCCTCTAGATGAAAAATATTCTTCCTTAAATCCCCTCTAAATCTCCTGCCCTATACCTTTAATCTATGTTTCCTTGTTATTGGTCCCTCTCCTAAGAGAAAAGATTTATAATGTGATAGTCATCTTTCCTACAGCAGGATGACCAAAACTGTACTCCAAATGTCTCTTACCAATATCTTGTATGGCTGTAACATGACACCCCAACTCATGTACTCAGCATTCTGACCGATGAAGACAAGCGTGCCAAATGCCACCTTCATTATCCTGTCTTTCCATGACGCCACACTCAAAGATCTGTGTGCCCGCATCCCGAGGTTCTCTGTTTGATAACACACTCCCCAGGGCCCTACCATTAGCTGTATAAGTCCTGCCCTGGTTTGCCTTACCAAAATGTAACACCTCTTAACTGAATTAATCTCCATTTGCCATTCCTCCGCCGTTGGACAAGTTATCAAGATCCAGTTTTACGCTTTGATAACCTTCTTCACTGTCCACTATACTTCCAATTTTGGTGTCATCTACAAACTCACTAACCTTGCCTTCTATATTCTCATCCAAATAGTTTATGTAAATGACAAATAACAGAGGATCCAGCACCCATCCTTGTCTCCAGTCTGAACAACAACCCTCTACCACTACCTTCTGTCTTCTACTGTCAAGCTAATTTTGTATCCAGTTGGCTAGCTCTCCCTGATTCCATGTGATCTAACCTTACTGCCAGTTTACCATGCAGTTTCTTCTTATCTATCATATCTATGCCACTCAGAATTGTAAACACATCAATCAGAACCTCCTCAACCTTGTGTGTTCTTAGGTAAACAACTTCAGCCTATTTATTCTCTGTTTGCAGCTGAAATACTCCAGTCTGAGTATTATCCTGTGCGTCTTTTCTGCACCCTTTCTACTGTAGTCGCATCCTACAGTGTGGTAAGCATACTGCACACAATACTCCGGCTGTGGCGTGACATCTTACATAGCTCCATCATGATCTCCCTGCTCATGTATTCAATACGTCAACTAATAAAGGCAAATAATTCTCACTCCTTCATCATTATCTTATCCACATGTCCTGTTGCCTTCAAGGATCTGTAGACATGCACACGAAGGTTCCTCTGTATTTCCTAGGCTTCACTATTCATTATGGAGTACCTTGCTTTGTTGGTCCCTCCAAGATGCAGCATCTCACATTTTTCAGGGTTAGTTTGCATTTGTCATTTTTCTGCCCATCTAAATCATCCTGTTGTTCTTCCTTTCGAGCAGATGAGGTGATAAGCAGATAGTTAAAAACCACAGAAGAAAATTGTGGAGGATCCCGGGAAGCAGAGGAATTGACCGTCAGAAGTTGAAACTTAACAGAGATCAATATGTCTGGATTTATACATGGACTTGGTGCATATCTAGGATTGTATGCCCAACTTTCAGTGATCTGGAAATTGGTTCCTTAGGCTGTTGGCTGTAAAGCAATTTGGGACATCCAGTATCATTGCAAATAACATCTAAGTGCAATCCTTTTTATTAAATCAGCATCTGGTTGCATTTCAGCTTAATGAGTAGAATTTAACAAAGAAAAAGTAACTTTAATGAATAGATTTGTGATGACAGTGTGTGCAGTTCATTAGAAAATAGTGATGAGTATAATATTAGTCCTGTGATATTGAGTAACAATTTATTTTTCTGTTTTATGTGGGATGTGCAGAGTGCTGGCTTGGCCGTTACTTATTACCCATCTCTACATGACCTGAAAAAAGAAATGCTGAGTTGCTTTCTTGAACCACCATAATTCTTAGGGGACAGGGCCACTCTCAATGAAATTAGGAAGGGAGTTCCAGGATTTTGATTTGATGACAGTGAAAGAACAATGATATATTTTCAAGACAGGATGATGAATGACTTGAAGGGGAACTTGGAGCTGATAGTATTCCCAAACATCTGCTGTATTTTCCTTCTGGGTGGAAGAGGTCACAGATTTAGAAGGTTCTGCCAGAGAGATTCTTGATGATTTTATATACTGCCTCATGTAGATGGTACACATTACTGCCACTTGGTTCAAACTTCTTCACTGTGGTTGGCGCTGCACTCACCTAGATAAATAGAGAGTGTTCCATAACACTTTGACACGTGCCTTGTAAATAGTGGACGGGAATTGAGGTGACAGGGTATGAATTATTCACTGCAACATTTCTAGCCTTTTTCTTACTCCTGTAGCCACAATATTTGTGTAGCTGTTGCAGTTCAGTTCTGATCAGTAGTAACCGCAGGGTATTGATCATGGAAAGTCAACCATGGTAATGCTGTTCAATATCAATGTAAGCCTTGATAATTTTCTTATAGCGTGAGATCGTACAAGAACAGAACTGTCGCGTTATATCAGAGCCGACTGTATAATGTTCAAGAATGTGGAATAATCAAATTTCCTGAGCAGAAGATTTTAAAAAGCAAGTTACATAATTCGTGAGAGTCTGAATATTTTGATATTCAATGGCTCTGAGTGGGGTTGTGCATGAAGCACAAAAGACACAAGTACAACAAACCATTAAAAAATGCCATTTCATTTATTGCCTGCACACGTTGAGAGTGCATAATTCAATTATGTAATGTATTGATGACAGCATACCTGGCATTCAGTGTACAGTACTTTTCTCCTTATTTAAGAAAGGATACAAATATGTTGGAAGTAGATCAGAGAAGGCTATCTTATGAGGAAAGTTTGACAAAGCTATTCTTGTATTTGCTATAATGTAAAAGGGTAAGAGTTCATTTGGTTGAAACAAGTTGTCATGAGACATTATACAGGGTGGATCTGGAAATGAATGTTTCCTCTTGTGAGTATTTAGATCTTTAGTTTATGGTTTCCTAATAAGGCTCCATTTATTTTAGACATGGCTGAGGAAAAGATTTTTCTCACAGTGTATTGAACGTCTTTGGAACACTCTTCATCCCAAGTCAAAATATTTGAATATTTTGAAGGCAGATGTAGATTGATTCTTCATGAGTAAGGGAGAGGATTTGGAGATCGATGTAATTGTGGCATAATCAGATTACACATTACCTTATTTATTGCTGGAGATGGCTTGAGGGCTGAAGTGCCTATTCCTCCTAACTGGTATGTTTGTAAGTAGGAGACTCCTTATATTTAAGCTCTGTCCCCTAGCTCTTGATTTCTACAAGTAGAAGCATCATTTCACCATTCATCCTGTCAAGTCTTCTCAGGATCTTCTCTGATCTTTTGTGTGGCACATTTTGCCCCAGAATCAGATATACGTTTGACACATATGACCAAATGTATTTCTGGGTTAGCCATCTTAGCATTGTTATTACTTATTTTTGAAAGACAAAAGTATAAGATGATTAATTAATAGCTTCATTGGATTTCTGAATGTAACCAATGAATTATAGTATCTTTCCTTTTCATTTACAAGACCTTGAAGTGTTCTTCTGATCAATTGCATTGTATTTGCATCTCCAACTACATTAAAATGTCCGAATAATTTTTTGTTTTATATAATTTAGTTAGTTGATGGATGTATGTTTTGAAACAGTAAATCTCGCCATCTGTGTGGATTTCAGTAATATGCATGTCAGTTTATAAAATGATGCAGTCCAAATGGAAATATCATAGTTTTTTCTGGTGCTGACTTCCACAACTGAACCAGACAGATAATTTGAGTTCAAGTGAGAAATTGTGATCATGTGCACCCATTTTATAGGTGCTGTGAATGCCCTTGAAGCTGTGAAGGGTACCCACTCCGTGCCACACATTAGTCAGACAAATCACAGTGGTCATCACATTGTTGAGGGTGGTGTCAGTGTGTACAGAACAAGCCTCAGATTTCACACCATCTATGTCAATTTAAAGCTTAATGCACCCACCAACATTTTTTTTTAAATGAGTATTCTCTAGTTAGATGTTTGTTGATTTATTCTGATTGTGCCTGCAATTCAAGTTTTTGATTTTTTTCTGTAGTTGTGCAACACTTCAAGGGTCTACAGGGAAGAGTGTAGCAGATGCTAAAGAAATTTTGCTGCGTTCCGAGTTGCTAAAACAAGGTGTTCCAAATATATATGTACTAGTAGGCATTTCTCTTGGAATACAGCGTGATTAGGACAATGAACTAAGGTCACCACAGAGCATGGCAAGAAGGGGAAGTAAGCGAAACAGAATGCTTTCAGGCACATCACCAAAAGGTGGTGAGGTCTCCTGCCTTAACTCCTGTGAGAAATGGTGTGCAAAATGTCTACTAATCATTAAGGACACCCTCAATGTAATGTTTGAACTTCTGCAGCCAAAATGGGATCCATACTGTAGGAGAAGGGTCATATTATCAGTGATGGTGAAAAACTTTAATGTTTAGTTGGATTTAGGAGTTATTTGCAATGTCTCTTAATTTGCTGTCCACTGATCTGTAAGATGTGTCATTAAGGCTCTCTGCATAATGAGCGATATTTGTATTTCATTTTCCCATGCCAGAGAGATTGAGTTACAGTGAATACAAGGATTCTGAATTTCCTAACAGAGCGATGTGTAATTGACTGCATACATTTAGCTTTGCGAGTGCCACATGTCAACTCTGGCTCATACCACAATCAAAAGGAATTCCACTTCTTCAATATATAGTTGTTGTGTGACAATGGAGAGTGAATCTTGTAGGTATATGTTTGTTGTCATAGCAACATGATACATGAAACGTCGATTCTCCTGTTCCCTGGATGCTGCCTGACCTGCTGCGCTTTTCCAGCAACACATTTTCAGCTCTGTTTAAACCAGTAGCCTTGCCTATGCCTTCCAGTTAGGTCCTACTGGCAGTACCAGTATCCTGAATGAAAGAACGTGGTGGTCAGTTTTGTACAATTTGTTTTGGTGGTGTGGTCAAAGAACTAACAGTATGTTCAAGATGTGAGTTTGAGGCATGCAGCAGTGACGCAAATGGATGTTAGCTGTGAGTTCTGATTGATTATTGGTTAGTACATTGTGGTGCATTAAACAATGTGTGAAGCTAATGGAGCAGATGACAGAACGTTCACTAATCTTGATCATTCATGCTATTGAACGTCTTACAGTACTGAAGGGAGAATTCTTGTAATTTGACTCCTGGCATTGGCTTCCATTCTTATCTGCACTCAGTGTCTTTTATGGATGTGTCTAGAGGACCTTCTGTCTCCTTGGTCGTACAAGCTATCACTGTCTTTTCCACCTAGGCCTCCAGGCTATCTCCCATTTTTTGTCATTCTTCAGGGCTTCCAAGGCAGTGTTACTTTTTGTATGACTGCCTTCACCTATTCTTGTAACGGTGCACCTCCATTTTAGGAAGTGCAAGTTAGATTTTAGGAATAGAGATGAATTTCAAGGAGAGCGAGAGCCTCACGGTGTTGGTATGCTGTCTGGTATGCCCAATTGGGCATGTGATCACCACCTACTTATGGAATTTGAACATTTGCTGTATCTAAGATAATGTCCAACAGTTATATGTTTTGTCAGAAGAACATTCAACTCTTTGACTCATAGCCCAGTAACAGTCTGCAGGGGACAGAGGGCACCTACCTATTGAGGCATCTGACCATCTTCTCCCATTTTACCACATTCCCACCAAAAGTAGTGGCCATCCCTTTTTCTATGCTCCGCCAGTATTTTTAGAAAAGGATTCTGGCAATATTAAAGCTACTTGAATTAGATTTAAATGCTGACTCAATTGCATTGTTAATCACACTTGAATTTTAATTCACCCTAAAACAGGTCCACTTGCATAGATTTAAAATTAGGTCCAGTATCTCTGTCCTAGAAATATTTCCAAAACAACTTATTTTTATCAAAAATACTTTTGAAAATATGTTCTTTCAATTGTTTGGGACTCCCTTGAAGTCCTTCACTTCTTGCTGAACGTACATTTCTTTACCCAAGGGTTTTGGCAAAAAAGTTTAGTGAATCACTTTGAAGTGCACTGTATTCAGATTGCATATGCATAAAAACTCATTCCAAGCTTATAATAGAAAAATGAGTACTGCCAATGGCATTTCATTAAAATAGAAATGTGTTCTAAGAGATTTTCATATTGCTTCTACCTGAACTGTGAATAGTATCCAACATCAAGATTTATAGGCTTTGTACATCTAAACTAGTGTGGTACTGAAAGAGAGTGGAGTTGACCTGTCTAGCACTAAGGTGAGATATTGAATGTTTTATAAAATGTTGCTACTGGGAAAATATTAGTTGGAAATGATAATATTTAAACTATTGTTTTAGATTCAATTTTCCAGGAGTAGCTTTCACATAATACCAAAGTATATTAAGTAAATCATATTATACTCTTAACTCTCACTACATTATAATGGTTTCTAGAGAGCGGCTGCAGAACTTAGTTGAACACTCATAAAAGCCGATTCTAAGCTGGTCTGTTGTAATGCTGGAGTAGCAGATGTGAGGCTGAAATTAGAGACAATAAATCTTGAAGTCTAAAGTTTCACGTTCTGCAAACATGGATAATTAGCCTGCGTTGGTGAAGCTGAGAAACAAAATATTTGAACTAAAGAGTTCAAGTAATTTATATTTATTACATCTGTTAATTTGCATAATAATATTAAAAGTTGAGTGCCAAGAAATAGGCTTCACAATTGCAATGAGACCCACACTTGGAACATGTGAGAATAATAAATCCAGTCAAATCATGACTTAAAAAACCTAAAAGTATTCATAAAGATATTATTCATTTCACATTCAAAAGCATTTCACTCTTTCAGACTTCCTCTTTTGACGCTGGATCACAACTCGATATCTTCCTACAAAGTAATAGGAGACCAGAGACTTAGCATGTTGGAACTCATGAATGCAAAGAGACATTTTCCAATTCATGACAGTATGTTTATGTTCTTTCACATGCATGGCCCTTTCTGATTGCATTTAGACAAAAAAATTTACTCTCATTTTCCATTCTATTCTGTCTCCTTAGTTTAATTCCTTTTACTGTTTATTCCTGATATGCATCTGTCTTTGCTTAGACTCAGTAGACATTTATGCATCCGTTCCAACTCATCATCATAGAATCGTAGAATGCCTAAAGTGCAGCAAGAGATCATTTGGCCCATCAACTCTACACTTCAAAGAGCATCCCACCCATACCCTACTACCACTACCAGTTCTCTGTAGCCCTGCATTTACCATGGCTAATGCACCTAGCCTGCACATCTCTGGAAATACGGGGCAGTTTAGCATGGCCAGTCCTGTACATCTTTGGACAATGGGAGGAAACTGGAGAATCTGCCGAAAATCTGCACAGACACTGAGAGGACATGCAAAGACAGTCACCCAAGGCTGGAATCGAACTTGGCTTCCAGATGCTGTGAGGCAGTTGTGATAACCAGGAACTTGATTTGTTAACAACTGTGTAGATTTTTGTATTTTGTACTTGCATTTTTCAGTGGTTCTATGAATGAATGTGGAAGCCAGCTTATTTAATTGCTTGGCTGAATAAAAAGCAAGTCCATCTGTGTCCAAAACGCGCACACTTTATGTTAATGACAGTGAATAGAACACTACATCTCAATTATTACAGTAATGAGAACTGTTAGAAATCTGTAAAACCATCATTGCTTTATGTGATTTAAACTAAACCTGTTATTTATGAAAGTGGCAAAGTACAGTACTTGCAGCCTATTATAAGCATATTTGTTTTATTGATTATGATAAATTGGATTGTGTAATCACTGCAAGCACAGCTGGAATTTATTGGATTCCAAGAGGACTCATGTGCTTAAATTTATTATACAGTTAGTGTACAGTTTCACGATGAGGGACTTTTACAAATTCCTTGTAAAGGCTAAACCATTTACAGAAAGGATCTGTAATAATGCACTCGTACTGTGTCTTATTACAAACTAAAAACAAATCATTTCAAAATATACTCATACTGAAATTTATTGAAGTGCTGACATTAAGGTAAACAAAATGTCACGTAATTAAGATTTTTGCTGTTAATGAGCATGAATTAATATTTTGCCAGATGTAGCAACAGTATTTCATCTCCCAACACATTTGAGGACAATCTTGCAAAAATTATTATGAATATATATGTGTGAACTCTGGTATAAGCAAGTATATCGAAATTTATAGAGCACAGAAAGATCACTCGCAATGATGTGATATCTGGTTAATTTTGAGGATTGCTATAAACAGTGTTATGGAAATAGAGAAATATTAGTAGATTGGGCAGATGTCAGAAAAGTTCTGTGATGAAATGTGAAGTGATGCATCTTAAGAGAAAGAATAAGAGGCATAGACTAAAACCAAGCACTGGAAAGATTTTTCAAGCTTTAGTCATATATATCCTGAAAGTTGGAGGATTAATTGAGAGGGGATATGAGTAAAGGAAGATATCCTGATTGCTATAAATGGGAATCCAGGATGTAAATGCCACAGATAAACATACATCTCTACAAATTGTTATTTAGGCTGCAGTTAAAGCATTTTTTTTTGTTTATAGATACCCAACCTCAAGAAGAATAAGGTTTTGGAGAAGAGATAAAGTGATTCATTAACAGAACAATGATGAGGTTTTAACTTTGTAGTACCTTTATTAAACAGTGAAGATAAAGTGGACGTAATGGAGCTGTTTTGAGATTTTTGGTCGAGCAAAGAAAATCTTACCATTGATGAGTTGCTAACAGGAGGGTATAACTTTATAATCACGAAAACTGGAAAAGAAGAATTTCGGATCATTTTATGCAGGGAATATTGGGATATCAAACTACCTTACAAAAACTTGTATTGGATCCATTACCTTTTCTTTTTAGTTGCTCATGTTAGTTTTACAGAAACGGCATCTTTACCATTTTGGCCACCTATTGTCAGCCATATAAGCTGCCTAAGGTTCGGTGCAGCACAGCCAGGTGGGGAGAAAATTTATTCTGCAGTGTGATTTATTCCCAAGTCCTAAACTCATTCCCTTACACTCAGTGGTTCCTCACTGGCGACTCAAGAAACAAAGTGGGAACGTGGTAATAACTGGCATGTATTAGAACATTGTGGATACTGCAAAATCTGAAAGGCTTTATAGATTTAACTTATGATAAATACTCATTGCAAAATGGAAAACTGAAATGTGTAACACATTTCATGAGTGAAGATAATTCAATTCACTTAATGTGCTCCATTTTAAAATTCATTCTCATTCTCAGAGGATCATAATCTAAAAATATTCCTTACTATTCAGTTGAGCTGCTGAGAATTTTTCAACCTCTTTTTTTTTCTTGGTGTTAACTTGATGTGGAGGTGCCAGTGTTGGACTGGGGTGGACAAAGTCAGAAATCGCACAACAGCAGATTGTAATCCAACAGGTTTATTTGAAATCACAAGCTTTCAGTGCGCAGCTCCTTCATCAAGACAAATCAGTGGTCATCGTTTAATTGGACTTTGAGGAGGTTTTTGATTATGTCCCCTACAGGAGTTTCGTTAGCAAAACAAAAATACACGAGATCGGAGGTAATATACTGACATGAATTGAGGATTGGCTAACAGACAGAAGGCTGATAGTAGGGATAAATTGATAATCCTCACATTGGCAAGCTATGACTAATTGGTATTACAGGGATCAGAATTTGGGCCCCAGCTGTTCACAATATAAATCGATTATTTGGATGTGAGGACCAAATGTACTATTTACAATTTTGCGGATAATGCAGAGCTAAACGAGAATATTTGCTGTGAGGAAGATGTAAAGCACATTCAGGAGGATTGGACAGGCTCAGAGTAGGCAGGAAAATGGCAGATAGAGTATAATGTGGAAACATATGAAGTTATGCAGTTTGGTATGCGAAACACATGTGTAGAGTATGACTTCTGGTGTTAACTTGGAGTGAGTATAGTTCCATGATTCTTTGCAAATTTTGCTGAACTGTGATAAATTCTGCATTTGTGAGAAAATCACAGAAGATACCAGTAATATGATTCAAAGGTGATAAGTTACTGTGAGGAAGCTTCCACAATCACATCAATGCCCAATTTTCTAGTAGTGTCATGAAGCGAAAGCTACATGGTAAACTAGTGGCTGAAATAAATTGTTTGAGTTAAGAGTCTTGTTAACTTACTTCTTATCTCCTGAAAAATGAATGTTCAAGGTGGTTGCTAATCAGTATGATTACAAGTATGATAGCTGCAAGTAACTGCTGGCAACAAGCTGCTGTACCTGCAATAACTGCTGTATTCTACACAAGTGTGACAAAAAGACTGCACTGTTACATTTTCATGATCATATGCAATCTTACAATCAATATATTTTTGTTATTATCGTGAAATGAGGGAAATATGAAGTCTTATTAATTTCTATGTTATAATGTAGTGTAATTCAAAAATTCTTCATTGGATTTGTGCTTTAACATGAAGATAGTGTACCAGCTTTTATATATTTAGCTGGTCTTTTCAAGATAATGTTTGGGATCTCAAGCCAGAATCTGATTCATTCTATGTATTTGTATCCTTCAGAACCTGTCATGACTGTTAAACTTACTGCTTTTTTATGTAATATCTTGACAATTATGCATGTCTCGGTTCTAACAAGCTCATTAGCTATAACGGTTCTTTAGAACTGTTAACTTTAGACATGGTCTTTCCATAAATTATGATTTTAATTTTCTCTGTAAAACAATGTTTTAGTAGGAAGGTGTAGTTCAGAATGGACTTAACACTGAAGAGTATTTGCAATTCTTTAATAGTTCCTTTAATAAAAAGCATTCCTTTAATAGTTATTAGTTGCTACAGAGATTATAACATACAACAACAAAGAATGCACTTCAAAATACCTAAATGTAAGGTCAGCTAGGACATTCTCAGACCATGTAAAACACACATTTATTTTACTTTGAGAAGATTCAGTGAGTCACGCATGTCCCTCAGTTCACAATGGTTTCTACATTTGCAATTAAGCTTTATAATTGTATTCTTGTTATTTGGGAACTTGGGTTCTAAATTGGATGTAAATGGGTTTTGGTTTTTCGATCTGTGAAGGTGACTTTTCAAAATAAAACTCAACTTTTTAGCATTATGTCAAAACAGCATTTCTAATACTTCTCATGACTTAGGCTAAATAGCTAGAAAAGCTACTTGGTGCGATCACATGTAGGAACACAGAAATTTGCCAAAAGAACACTACTTACAACGCTGTCAGCTGAGTAAGAAAATTTAGAGGGAAGAATTGAATGTGTGGAACCAGATAAGATGGGGAGATACTAAACAAGAATTTTGCATCAGTGTTTACTGTGGAGGAAGATATGGAAGCTAGAAAACTTGGGTAAACAAATAGCAATTTCTTGAAAATGTCTATATTACAGAGGAGATGGTGCTCGACGTCTTAAAATGAGTCAAGTTGGATAAATCCCCAGGACCTGATCAGGTGTACCTCGAACTTTGTGGGAAGCTAGGGAAGTGATTGCTGGGCCCTTTGCTGAGATATTTGTATCATTAATAGCCACAGGTGAGGTGCCAGAAGACTGGAGGTTGGCGTATGTGGTGCCACCATTTAAGAAAAATGGTAAGGAAAAACCAGCGAACTACAGACTGGTGAGCCTGACGTCAGTGATGGGCAAGTTGTTGTCGGGAATCCTGAGGGACAGGACTTAGATGCATTTGGAAAGGCAAGAACTGATCAGGGATAGTAAACATGGTTTTGTGTTTGGGAAATCATATCTCATGAACTTGCTTGAGTTTTTTTGAAGAAGTAACAAAGAGGATTGATAAATGCAGACCAGTGGGTGTGATCTGTATGGACTTCAGTAAGGCGTTTGACAAGGTTCCTCATGGTAAGCTGGTTAGCAGGGTTAGATCACATGGAATACATGGAGACCTAACCATTTAGATACAGAACTGGCTTGAAGGTCGGAGACAGAGTTGTTTTTCAGACAGGAGTCCTGTGACCAGTGGTGTGCTACAAGGATCGGTGCAGGGGCCACTGGTTTTTGTCATTTATATAAATGATTTGGATATGAACATAGGAGTATAGTTAGTATGTTTGCAGATAACACTAAAACTGGTGGTGTAGTGGACAACGATGAAGGTCATCTCAGAGTGCAACAGGACCATGATCAGATGGACTGATGGGCTGAGGAGAGGCAGGTGGAGTTAGTTTAAGTAAATGTGAGGTTTTGTTAAAGGTAAATCAGAGCACAACTTATACACTTAATGGTAAGATCCTGGACAGTGTTGCTGAACAAAGAGACTTGGAGTGCAGGTTGATAGTTCTTTGAAAGTAGAGTTGCAGGTAGATAGGGTAATGAAGAAGGCTTTCAATATTCTTGCCTTTATTGGTCATTGAATTGAGTATAGGAGTTGGGAGGTCATGTTGCGATGAAACAGGACATTAGTTAGGCCACTTTTAGAATACTACATTCAATTCCAGTCTCACTGCTATAGAAAAGATGTTGTGAACCTTTAAAAAATTCAGAAAAGATTTAAAAGGATGTTGCCAGGCTTGAAGGGTTTAAGCTATAGGGAAGTGCATAATAGATTGTGGCTATTTTCCCTGGAGCATTGAAGGCTGAAGGGTGACCTTATGGAAGTTTATCAAATCATGAGGGCATGGATGGGGTGAACAGTCAAGGCCCAGGACTACAAGGCTTAGAGGGGAAGGATTTAAAAAGGACCTAAGGGGCAACAGAAGATGGTGTTTGTGTGGAATGAGCTGCCAGAGGAAGTGGTGGAGGCTGGTACAATTACAACATTTAAAAGACATCTGGATGGGTATATGAATAGGAAGAGTTTAGAGGGATATGGGCCAAATGCAGGCAAATGGGACTATATCAATTTAGAATAACTAATAGGCGTGGATGAGTTCGACTGAAGGGTCTATTTCCATGTGGTACAGCTCTGTGACACTAAATGGTACATCCCTTGAGCTGAATGTCTGTAAACGTCATCGCTAGGGAAAAAAGATTGAGTATTTATTTTTGTTGTCTATAGTAAGATGTTTATAAGTTTTTTTTTAATTGAATAAACTTATATTCACTCTTTTAAAATATATTGATAGCCTCTTGTGAATATAGTCCGTGGTTGACCACTACTGTAACAAAATCACCAAAATAAATTTTAAGGCCTACCAAGTGAAGCTTCACCCTGGAATTTGATTTGTCGAGTATTGCCAGCTGGGATCAGAACAATGCTTTTGCTCATTGTTGCATTTTTAAGTATATTAACAAAACTGCAGAATCTGGATATGAATCGACAGCTGTAAAATAGTCAGCTGGGTGGATGTAACCACATCCTGCTTGCACTCCCACATAAATTCTGCCCCAATCTATTTAAACCTTTGGTCACTGTATGTGCATATTACTCTACTTTATCTTAATAATCTGTGTTTCATTGATTTGTGCTCTGCTGAAATCATGAATTTCATTATTGTTTGGCCTTTGCAGAAATGTTCAGTGTTTCCCATGTGAATGTATTTTCTAACAGTAAAATAGAAGTAAAAAATTCCACAGTGTCTACCTTGAAGTACTAAATAATTTACTCCAGCCAAACAACCTGCTGTAATGATGCTTACACAGTATGTGTTTTGAGCAATGTCAGCAGAATTTTCACTTCTGATTGTTAGAGATTTGCTTCCTGATTTGTGAAGCTTAAAGAGGAGTTCATCGACATTTTCAAAACAGCTGAACTAGTGTGAGAACTTTTATTGCAGTCTTACATTCCGAAATGATTGCTCATGTCATTGGACTTTTACAAGCTAGAAATGGCTTTTGATTAGGTTTATTGATCCATTTGTTGACAGAACTCCTGAATGGAGAAATTGTTGTGCCTTAAAAAATGGGTGGCAGGGATTTGAAGGTAATAACGGATTTGATTTTCATAAATAACATCTTCAAAATTGAAGTTAATCAATTTTATTTTATAAGATTGGTCTTTCCTCAATTGTTTTAATTTTTTAGTGTAATTGCTTTAGATACATGCATTACTATTGAGACAAATAGATTTGCCCTCCTGCACCTTGCTCAAAATATGTTTACTCATAAAATCTAAATGGCAAACTAGTCATTAAGTTTATCTAAATATGTCAATCTTTAATTTTCTTTATTTAGTCACTGAATGGACATTTTCATCTCGTTACATTTGTGGGGAGTCTAAAAGCAGGATGTGTTTATGACTTTTATGAATACTAATTTCCTCTGTGTAACTCCCAGAGGAATTTTAAAGGTGTATCCCTTCCATATGTCATAATTTAATCTTAGTTATAAATACTCATATTGGTCAATAATCATTCTGGATGTATACTGAAGAATAAACTAATATTATTGGTTCTGTTGAAAGCCTGTCCATAAGAATTCATATTTATATTGCAGAGTTTTGAAAGTAGCTGTTGTGTGATTATCAGATTGCAGTGAGATGATAATCTGCATTCACTTGGGATGGCTGCGAAACATCCTGAATAAGCTGGAGGAGTGAACAGTATCCAAGCATCTTTTAGCCATGATTATCACATTGTTTTAGAATTGTAGTCATTTACAGCACAAAAATGGCTATTTGGCCTATTGAGAATTTGACATGAAAGAGCTGTCTAGCCTCATCCCATTTTGCAGCTCCTGATAGGTTATGGCGTCAAATGTACGCACACGTACTTTTTAAATATGATCACGATTTCAATTTTTGTAGGTTGGAGTTCTAAACTTCTACAAGCCACTGACTGAAAAGAATTTTTCTCCACTCTTTTCTAACCCTTCTATTAACAATAGTTAACACTGCTGCCTCACGGCGCAAAGGACCCAGGTTCAATTCCAGCCTTGACTGACTGTGGAGTTGTCACATTCTCCCTATGTCTGCATGGATTTCCTCTGGGTGCTCTGGTTTCTTCTCACAGTCCAAAGATGTGCAGATTAAGTGAATTAACCACAGTAAATGCAGGGTTCTGAGAATTGAGTAGGGATCTGGGTCTTAAATAGGATGGTCTTCGGGGCATTGGGTGTAAACTCAGTGGGCCGAACAGTCTCTTTCCACACTGTCGGGATGCTACTATTTACTCTGTTCCCCATGGTCGTGGACCTTACTCCACCACATCTAATTTTTCTAATTCTATACATTGCAATTAAATCTTCTGACTTCTCTCCATTCTGTTGAAAGTATTAATATGATATATGCAATCTCTACTTACAACTAATAAATATATGCCACCTCAAATATATGTCCTGCTATCTTCAGGGATCTGTGAACTTTCATTCCAAAAATTTGTTCTTCTAAATTTCTTTGTATTATACTAGCTGTTGTGAATTCCCTTGGTGTTTTGCTCACCCCAAATATGTTATCTCCCATTTCTATGGATTGAATTCAATTTGACCCTTTCCTATTCACTGATACCATCCTGTGACTTACAGCTTTCTTCTTCGCCATCAATCAAATGATCAGTACTTGTATTATCTGCAAACTTCTTAATGTCCTTTACTCAAAGTTCAAAATTATTGACATTAATCACAAGAGAAAACCTAGATACTGAACCTTGTAGAACATCAAAAGACAGGACACTCCAGTTTCAAACAATGCTTCAACCTTCTTGCCATTTGAGCCAATTATGCCTCCAATTTGCTACTTCCTCTTGGATCATAGCTTTTAGTTTTCTGATTATGTGAGATGGTCAGGATCAACCAATCACATAAAAGCCCTTCCTTAAATTCATGTAGCCTGTACAAAATGCATTGTCTCCATTCTTTTTACCTCTTCAAAAAAAATAATCAAATTAAACAGACAAATCTTTCCTTAAAATAAAGTGCTGATTGTTATTGAATAATTGTGTCAGTTTAAATGGTGATTAATCTGTTGTTCTCTGGCTCATTGGGATATAATACTCATTTCAGCATTTTCTCATAGAAGGGTTTGCATGAAGCCCTGAGTTTGCATATAAGTCAAACCTTGTCGTGATGTTACTTGTAGCCCAAGTTACCTGTTCAGTTTTAGAGTCTTGTGTTGCAGTGGTGGTTTCCCTATTTCTGCACCATAAGATCTGGTTTCACATCATATCCTGGGTTGTGGTCGCTGCAGAGGTCTGTCATAACACATCCAAACAGGTTGATTAATAATAGAGAATTGCTCAGCATTTTCTTTG
Source organism: Chiloscyllium plagiosum (assembly GCF_004010195.1). Lineage (NCBI taxonomy): Eukaryota > Metazoa > Chordata > Chondrichthyes > Orectolobiformes > Hemiscylliidae > Chiloscyllium > Chiloscyllium plagiosum. The sequence continues at coordinate 26,226,926 of NC_057731.1, read as the reverse complement.
GATACTACAGTGCGTCACAGAAGCAGATAGGTAGCTTGGACATTGTTTTCCTTAGTCTAGGGTCTTCTAATTTGATTTACATAAAGGGTCAGGAAGTTTTTTTGAAGAGTAAAAGCAGGATGAAGACAATGCATTTGGACAGACTGTATGAAATAGAGACAGGTACAATGATTGATGTTTCAGCCTTTTTGCAATTATCCAACCATTTTAAGGTTCTTGTCATTTTTATTGCTGGAAATGGAGACTGCAAGATGGATGAGAGAACTGACCATTGTAGTGTAATTCAGGAACAATTCAAATGGGAAAATAAGTAGAAACATAGTGGTAGTAGGGGACAGAATATAAACATAAATGAAACTGAGAGCCTTCACTGTGCCAGAGTTTGAGAACCTGCTATAGACTGGAGAGGAATTCATGATGGCAGGGGAAATCCATTGTCATGGATTCTGTGGATATCAGTGATGTAGATGTGACGAGGAAACAAGTTCGGCTGAGGAATTATAAACAAATAAGCACTAAATTAAAAGAAAGAATCACAAGGTACCAAACTCTGGAGTACTAAAACTACAAGTAAATTGGCATTGTCCAAATAAAATTAGACATTTGAATGTGTGGCTCAAAAGTTATTGTGGGGCAAATGGTTTTCAGATCAGGGTTGTACCATGGGTAAAGATTTCCAAAGTGTGACAGAGGGACCGAATGTATATACTTAAACCTGGGCCAAAGATAGAGCATAGGTTTGTAAGAATGATTAAAAACATCAATAGGCTTTATCTAAATGCATGCAATATTTGGAACAAAATGGATGAATTGATAGTTCAAGTAGGAAAAAATACATATAGCCTGGTAGCCATTTCAAAAATGTGGTTGCAACACAACCAAAATATTCAAGGCTCTTTGACATTTCAGATGCTGTGAGAAGATGTTGTTGACTGTTAATTAAGAATGACATTAGCACAGTTGTGAGAAATTATCAAAGATCAGAAGATAAAGATTTAGCAGCAGTTTGGGTAGAGGTAAGAAATAACGAAGGTAAAAAGTCACTTCTGGCAGTAGGTTATATGTTTCCATACTGTAACTACTGAAGCACAAAGTGTATACGTAATAATAATGGGGACTCAAAAGAAAGGTACTGCAGTAATCTTGGATGATTTGAAGCAATCTTCGAAAAGTCCTTTTTTGTGTGTCTTCATGCTTTTTATCTCATTAATCTTGTATTTTCTATAGTGATATCTCAGTACATGGCATGAGCTTCTGTTTTATTGTCTTATCCTATTTAACTACTGTGGATTTGTGTATCTCATTTTTTTTCATTGTGAGATATAATTTCTTTAAACCCACACTGTCCCTATCATGAATGCCAGATTTGCTGTGCCACTGATTTAACTTGAAGTACCTGTTTCCTGTTCACTTTTTTGCTTGTGAGATTTCAACTCTGTAAAATTGGCCTTTCCTTATTTGAGAAATCTTTACTCCTGAGCCATAGTATCTTTGTCCTTTTAGATTTAGTGCAGATGCTCTCATTTTGTTCTTCAGTTCAACCCAGTTGGACTCATTTGTTAATCCATCCAGCATATCTTCCCTTTATTTACTATTCCAGTTATTTCCCAAAATCACAACCCTTGTTTTATATTTTCTTTTCTGAATACCCCACAACCAGAAATATAAACCTTCCATTCCTGTCCTCTTTAGCCCAGGTTTTGTCAATTGTTACAAAAATATATTTTAGGGTCCTCAGCTTATTTTCCTTCTTCACTTGGGCTCCATGCATTGAAGCGTATTCCATTAAGTACTGTCAAATTCCTTTCCTGTCTACTTTCTAGTCTTTATTTTCTCTGCCACCTAAATTCTAACAAGACACAAGGCTGAGATGGTTATGCATACCTCTATTTCTTAAACAACTTTCTCAACTTAGCAAAAGTAAACTTAAATACTTGCCCCTAAACTATATAAACACTCACTAGCTATTCACCAATTTTAGTTTTGTTTCTGATTAATAATTAACAACACTCCAGTAGTAACATCTGCAACCTGGTTTTGGTCCTAGGGTATCACTGCCCTCATGCTATCTCAACCCAGTGATTGTTGTTCACTCGTGAACCTTGACAGCAAGCATTTGCCAAATAATCAGTTGTATGGTATCAAACTGAATCTGGCTTCATCTTTACTTGACATTTACACATGCAGTTTTCTAGTGAGATCACTGAGCTGAGATTATAAACTTAATTTTTACCGACCTTAATGTGTATACAATTGGTGGAAGTGACTAGCTGTGAATCATACAGCAAATATCTTTGGCATAATACCACACCCCTTACTTGTGAATAAATGAATATCACATTGTGATGTTTATTGTAAAAAATAGGGAAATTAACATTAAATCAACTGGAGAAAATGACCAGTTTGGAGAATAGAAAATTCTATGATAGCCATGATTGAAATATAGAAATATAGCCGTTATTCATGAAATAAGTTAGCATTTGTGTTAGGGCAAATAGGAAATAAATACAGGATACACATTCAGATCAAAGAAGAAATTTGATGTTAATCTGTACCCTACAGAATTTTCATGTTGTTAGATGAGGAAGACAATGATTATATTTCGGTGATGCTGTGTTGGTAATGCTCAGAAAATTGAGATACAAAGCACATGCATTATTGCCTAAAGCATGCTGAATGATAGTAATGAAAAGAAAATTAGCATCTTTTTCTTTTGAAATTTGACAACAGTGAAAATGGAGTAGAATGATAATAGGGAGATTTAATGTACTGGTCACAGATAATCTGAAAATATTTCAAAATCACATTGAAAAGTATCTTACAGGTTATCAGTTGATGGGAAGGGAGGGAAACCGTTTCGTTAAGCCCTATTCCTTTACTGACATCAAATACCTTCTGTTTAGTATCTTAGTTAATGAAGAAGTACAGTCATCCTCAATTAACGAGAATATTGTAGCTGTAATTGTGAACTGATAAATCATTTAAGGCCATGTTATAGTTAAGAGTTCAAAGTGTTATTGCACAGCTGCAGATAAAACTGCTCAATAATAGGTAAGAATTGGTTCTCTAAGTTCTTCTTCTCATTGGCCAACTCTCCTCCCTCATTTATCTTTGTCAATCTAGTACCTACTTTTATAGAAACCTGAAACCCATAAATTGTTGGAGAAACTCAGCAGGTCTGGCAGTATCTGTGGAGAAAAAGCAGAGTCAACGTTTTGGGTTCACTGACCCTTCTTCAGAACTGATTGTAGATTGGAAAGATGGTTTACATGCTGAAGACAGAGTGGTAGACTGGAGAAAATGATGGTTACCGTTTAGTTTAATGATGGAAAGGGATAGGTACATGCCACAGGGCAAGAGTTATAGATGGGGGAAGGGCAATTATAATGCGCTTAGACAAGGCTTAGGAGACATAGAATGGGGTAGCAAAATGGAGAGGATGGGGATGATCAAAATGGCAGCTGGTTTAAGGAACAGATATTGTGTCCTTGGTAGGTATGTCCCTGTCAGGCAGGGAGAAAGTGATAAGGTGAGGGAACCTTGGTTTACTAAGGAAATTGGATCTTGTTAAGCGGAAGAGGGAGGCTTATGTAATGTTGAGACGAGATGGTTCAGATGAGGTGATGGATAGTTACAGATTCACTAGGAAGCATTTAAAGACAGAGTTAAGAAGAGCAAGGAGGGGACATAAGCAGTCTTTAGCAGGTAGAATAAAAGCGAATCCTAAAGCTTTCTATAGGTATATAAGGAATAAAAGGATGACAAGGGTAGGAATAGGGCCTGTCAAAGACAGAAGTGGGAAGTTGTGTGCGGACCCTGTGGAGATCGGAGAGGTGCTAAACGAATATTTCTCATCTGTTTTCACTCAGGGAAAGGAGAATACTGTAGAGGAGAAGATTGAGATATGGTCTATTAGACTAAGAAGGATTGAGGTTAGTAAAGAGGAGATGTTATCAATTCTAGAAGGTGTGAAAGTAGATAGGTCCCATGGGCCAGGTGGGATTTGTCTGAGGATTCTCTGGGAAGCTAGGGAGGAGATGATGGAGCCTTGGCCTTGATCTTTGAATCATCATTGTTTACAGGTTTAGTAAAAGAGGACTGGAGAATTGCAAATGTTGTGCCCTTGTTCAAGAAGGGCAGTAGTGATGAGCCAGGTAATTATAGACCAGTGAGCCTTACATCTGTTGAAGGAAAAGTTTTGGAAAGAATTATGTGGGGCAGCATGCTCCTGCCCCACTGAACCCATCTCTACCTACCTCGACACTGTCCTAGTCCAGGAACTCCCCACCTATGTTCAAGACACCACCCCCGCCCTCCATCTCCTCCAAGACTTTGGTTTCCCTGACCCCCAACGCCTCATCTTCACCATGGATATCTAATCCCTCTACACCTCCATCCGCCATGACCAGGGTCTCCAAGCCCTCCCTTTTTTCCTCTCCCAACATCCCCAACAGTACCCTTCCACCGACACACTCATTCATTTGGCCGAACTGGTCCTCACCCTTACCTTAACAATTTCTCCTTCGAATCCTCCCACTTCCTCCAGACCACAGGGGTAGCCATGGGCACACTATGGGCCCCAGCTATGCCTGTCTCTTTGTTGGCTACGTAGAACAGTCGATCTTCCGTAATTACACCGGTGGGCACCACTCCCCACCTCTTCCTCCGCTACATTGATGACTGCATTGGCTCAATCTCATGCTCCCGCAAGGAGGTTGAGCAATTCATCAACTTCACCAACACAATCCACCCTGACCTTAAATTTACCTGGACCATCTCTGACACCTCCCTCCCCTTCCTGGACCTCTCCATCTCCATTAATGACGACCGACTTGACACTGACATATTTTACAAACCCACCGACTCCCACAGCTACCTGGATTACACCTCTTCCCACCCTACCTCCTGCAAAAATGCCACCCCATATTCCCAATTCCTCCGCCTTCACTGTATCTGCTCCCAGGAGGACCAGTTCCACCACAGAACACACCAGATGGCCACCTTCTTTAGAGACCGCAATTTCCCTTCCCACGTGGTTAAAGATGCCCTCCAACACATCTCGTCTACATCCCGCACCTCCGCCCTCAGACCAAACCCCTCCAACCGCAACAAGGACAGAACGCCCCTGGTGCCCACCTTCCACCCTACCAACCTTCGCATAAACCAAACCATCCGCCGACATTTCCGCCACCTCCAAACAGACACCACCACCAGGGATATATTTCCCTCCCCACACCTTTCCGCCTTCCGCAAAGACCGTTCCCTCCGTGACTACCTGGTCAGGTCCACGCCCCCCTACGACCCACCCTCCCATCCTGGCACTTTCCCCTGCCACCGCAGGAACTGTAAAACCTGCGCCCACACCTCCTCCCTCACCTCCATCCAAGACCCTAAAGGAGCCTTCCACATCCATCAAAATTTTACCTGCACATCCACTAATATCATCTATTGTATCCGTTGCTCCCGATGCGGACTCC
>NC_057731.1:26183308-26221324 GCF_004010195.1 Chiloscyllium plagiosum | reverse complement strand
CCCTCCCCCACTCACCAATTGTACTCTATGCTACTTTCTCCCCACCCCCACCCTCCACGCTTCAGGCTCTCTGCCTTTGTTCCTAATGAAGGGCTTTTGCCCAAAACGTCAATTTTACTGCTCCTCAGATACTGCCTGAACTGCTGTGCTCTTCCAGCACCACTAATCCAGAATTTTGGAGAAACTGCAGAGGCATGGGATTAAGGCTAATCTAGCAGTTTGCATTGGAAACTGTCTTTCTGTATGAATGCAACAAGTGGTGGTTGATGGAAAATATTCAAGCTTGAGTCTGGTTACTAGTGGTGTGCCAAAAGGATCTGTTTTGGGACCACTGCTGTTTGTCATTTTTATAAATGACTTGGATGCAGGCATAGGTGGATGGGTTAGTAAGTTTGCAGATGACACTAAAGTCGGTGGAATGGTGGACAGTTTGGAAGAATGTTGCAGGTTGCAGGGGGACTTGGATAAACTGCAGAATTGGGCTGAGAGGTGACAAATGGAGTTCAATGCAGGTAAAGGTAAAGATTCACTTTGGGAAGGATAACAGGAAGCCAAAATACTGGGTCAATGGAAAGATTCATGGTAATGTGGATGTGCAGAGGGACCTTGGAGTCCATGTACATTGATCCCTGTTAGTTGCCATCTTGGTTGATAGTGCTGTTAAGAAGGTATACGGTGTGTTAGGTTTCATTGGTAGAGAGATTGAGTTCTGGAGCCGTGATGTCATGCTGCAATGTACAAAATGCTAGTGTGGCCTCACTTAGAATATCGTGTACAGTTCTGGTCACCCCATTACAGGAAGGGTGTGGAAGCATTGGAAAAGATGCAGAGAAGATTTGCCAGGATGTTGCCTGATCTGGAGGGAAGGTCTTATGAGGAAAGGCTGAGAGACTTGTGTCTGTTCTCATTGGAGTGGAGAAGGTTAAGAGGAGATTTAATAGAGACATACAAGATGATCAGAGGGTTAGATAGGGTAGACAGTGAGAGTCTTTTTCCTAGGATGAAGACTTTGGCTTGTACGAGGGGGCATAGTTGCAAATTGAGGGGTAATAGATTTGAGACAGATGTCAGAGGCAGGTTCTTTACTCAGAGAATGGTAAGGGCGTGGAATGCCCTACCTGCCAATGTAGTTAACTCAGCCACATTAGTAGGACTTAAACAGTCCTTGGATAAGCATATGGATGATAATGGGATAATGTAGGGGGATGGCCTTAGATTAGTTACAGATCGACATTGAGGGCTGTATTGTTCTATGTTCAATAGGTAGACCTGGAAATCTGAGAGAGAGAGAGAGAGAGAAGAGCAGTTGGGCAGACAAAGGAATGGATAATGGTGAACTGGAGAAAAAGAAATGCTGCTAACCAGACCATTAGTAGGTAAAAATGGGTTAGTTATAATGAAGGCGGAAGTGAGTACTGCAGATGCTGGCGATTAGAGTCAAGATTAGAGTGGTGCTGGAAAAGCACAGCAGGTCAGGCAGCATCCGAGAAACAGGGAAAATGATGTTTCGGGTAAAAGCCTGAGGTTCGTAGTGGAGGTCAGTAAAGGGATTAGAAGAAAACACTCAGGCCCTAAAATTATTGAACTTAATATTGAGTCTTAAGGGCTGCAGGGTTCCCAAGCAGAAAATGAGATACTTTTTTTTCAGCGTGTGCTGAGTCTCAATGGAACACTGTTGTAGCCTGTCACAGAAATGTTAGCCAGGGAACACAGTAGTGTGTTGAAGTGGCAAACAGTCAGAAACTTGCGGTCATATTGGTGGACAGAACGTTGGGGTTCTGCAAAGCAGTCATCCTATGTAAATCTCGTCTCCCCAGTGTAGAGGGAACCATGTGTGTGCACTGAATAGAGTAGACAAGATTGAATTAAATGCAAGTAAATTGCTGCTACACCTGGAAGCTATGTTTTGGGGCCCTGAATAGTGAGAAAAGAGAAAGTAAATGGAGAGGTATTACATCTGCAATTGGATGGGAACGTGCCATGGCATTATGGTGAGGTAATGGGAATAGAGGGGAAGTTGACCAGGGTGTCCCAGAGGAAATGGCTCCTGCAAAAGGCTGAAAAGGGAGGGAGGGGAATGTGTATCGGGTGGGTGGCATTCTGCTGGAAGTAATGGAAATGGCAGTTTATGATTCTTTGGATATGGCTGCCAGTGGGTGGAAAGTGAGGGCAACATGGACCCAATCAGTATTGTGGGAGGGAAAGAATGAGTGAGGGCTGAAGTATGGGAAAGGTCAAAAATGGTTAAGGTCCCTGTCAACTACAGTGGTGGAGAATCCTCGGTTGAGGAAAAAGTTTGCTGAGGCCCTCCTGTGAAAGATGACATCATGAGAACCGAGGCAACTGAGTTGGAGAAATTAGAAGAAATGGAGTCTTTGCAGGAAGCAAGGTGTGAGGATGTATTGTCCAGCTATCTGTGGGAATCAGTGGGTTTTCGTAGACGTCAGTGGCTAGCCTACCCCAGAAATGGAAATCGATATCGAGGAAGGCAAAGAGAAAGTCGAAGAGATGGACTAGCTGAAGGTGAGCGAGGGCAGAAATTGGAGGCAAAACTGATAAGTTGGATATCTCACAGGAGTTCTGATAGACTCATAATTTAGAATAGAATAGCAGTACGTGCTAATGTATGTAACACTCATTACAACATTCCAGTGCAGTTAGTCTTCCATTCTTCTTTCCTTAGGACCTTAATGAATTGGCATAATAAGTATTGAATCTACCAAGACTCCCAGATAACTTTCATCATCATCTTTAGCTGGTTCAGCATTATTCTGTAAAATAAAAGCAAAGCTCACATGTTGGAGTTGTAAATAAAAACAGTAAATGGTGGCGAAACTCATTGTGACACTAGGCTTGAAATGTTCAACTTTCGCTGACTCTCTACAGATACTGCCAGACTTGTGTTTCTGCAGCAATGTCTACTTTTATTTCACCATTATTTTGTATTGAATTTCATGCACTACAGTTCTCCCATTTGTCAGGTTTGTCCATGACTCTCCACCATTCCTGATTTGTATCAAGCCACAGACGTTTCATAAGGGAATTCACTAACCTTTCTGTAATTTCTAATTTTTGGAGAAGTCGAGATATTTTCATGTTCTATTATTTCCATTTTGCACAGGTAGAAGGTTATATTGAGGTGCCTTCTGTTCCTTTCCTTAAATAAGTTGTCATATATTTGGATATAAATATTTATAGTATTATTTTCTGTCATCGATTAAATTATAAATGGGAAATTAAGGATTTTTGGCACTGCCTCAGAAACGTTTGTATAGCACACTGATTGAATTGTATGAATATCTATTGATGTAATATTTATACACAGTATTTGTTTACCAATCGATTTTCCTAGTTTTGTTGAACCATCATCTAATTGCATTGTGTCTATATAATCAGGAAACCTGACTACTGGTGCCTGTTAAACTATTCGAAGACTAAGTTCAGTTTGGGAATTGTAGAGCAGAAAATTTCCTTTTCCAAAATGGGATCATTCCGTACCCACACTGATGTAATGTCTGGTGCGATCATGCCATGATGCTATAATTCAGCGAGCCCTTGAAGCCTACCTACCATATTCAAAGTGGCAATTAAATGTTGTTAAGCTAATCAATGGTCCAATAGGCTGCAAGAAAATATTTGGGTTTGAATAATGCAGGTCTCTGATTGGAAAAATGGCTGAGTGAATAGCTTAATTTTCAATCAGTTTGTTTATCAAGACAGGTTTACACGTAGCAGCTGGGAGCAGGGGTGGACTTACTGTTAGGTGTGGGTGGTTTTGAGTACAAGTTTGGCATTTATATAAAGTTTTGATTATTGGAACCCGAAAGGTGCAAATACTTTTGTACACTCTTATCTGCACTGCAGCTTGTGCTCCAAGGAAATTTGGGATATTGTCTCTGGTGCAGATGGCTACAGAGGCCAGAGTAGTTAAGCCACAAAGATGTGCCAAGAGTCAACAGAGTTTACAAGGTCAGAATGATTGAATTGCAACTGTCTGAAGTTCAGTTCCTTAGAAAACTCAGCTTTTCCAGTTCCACTGTAATATTTCCATGTGAAATGCTGTCAGAAAAAAAACCTCCAACTGCGTTGGTGGAAGGGAGGCATTGGTTAAGGGGGCATTCAGTACCACTGGCTCTGAAGGCCTGAAGTTTTGTCTTTTTATTTTTTGTGTCTTTGAAAACTATGGACTGAAAAAAGAAAAAAATTGTTTTTCAAAAGTAGGGGTTTACAGGATAACTGTATAATTTTACATCAAGGAATTCAATACTTACATGCACTCTGATTTCTGTAACTGTGGTTTTTCAAAATGTGCAGACACGAAGGAACTGACAAATTGTTTGCAAGTGAAGCTGATTGAGCTAACTGAGCAGGTTGGAACCGGAAACAAGTCACTGAGACACGGACTCCTAGAGAAAGAAAGACACAGAATTTTGTGCTGTACCCCCTCAGAGAAGCTTTCTCTGCAGTGAAAGAAAACTCAATTTAAACTTGGAAAAGTTACTTTTCCTGCAGCACTTGTTCCGAGTTGTTACTTTTGAATGGATAAATGAGATACATTTTCCAAGTGAATCAGCAGCTCTGTACTACTTACAAACCAGTGCAAGTTTCTAGAGAAAGGCAGCAGAGCACCAAGGGTCTGGCAAGCTGAAATAAGATCATCTTAACATCAGTATCAGGAAGCAAATACCATTGAACTGACTTTCCTGGTTTTCTCTATCTTTGCCAATAATCTGTTTTCTTTATTTGTTCGTGCATGTGTATAAAAGGAGAGTTTATAAGAGGATTAAAGTTGAGTTTAGTAATGTTATATGCCAGTGGTTTATCTGTTTACTTGCAGCTGCAGTCTGATAAATTATAATAAATAATTCCCTTCAATACAAAAACATGGTCCATGCTTTCTGCCAACTTAATCGGTAAATTGGGTGCTGCATATATATTTAAAATAAACTTTACTGTTTGATATGATTCTGGGAGTGTTAGGCCTTGATTTATAGCTTGCTACCCCAATGGATTGCAACAAGTATGCTGAGGCAGAGTGCCAGAATGGTAGTTGTGTGTAGTGCTTGCACAATCTAGTGTTGTGACGAAGAGATTTCCTGGAGGAAATGCAGCCGAAAGAGTCCTCAGTTGAACATCGCCCTGAGGATATGGAGAGACCACCACACTGGAGGGATGTAGACCCCTACAAGGAAATAACGATGGTCATGATGCATGTGAGCAATTAATAATGCAGAAATTTCAATGGGGGACTCAGTAGAACCTTCTGAACAGCCTTCAGTCAATCTATATTCCTACCATGTTACCTCTGTAGGAATTCAGATTTCGCACGTTTGTTCACCACTACATCCATAGCCATTATCACAGCTGTTCATATTTTGATTTACCAGCACCGAACAACCCTAATGAAATTTAACTGTCTTCTCTTTCTCCAAGCATAAATAAACCCAAATATGATGAGGTGTAGCAAAAATAACTTAAAATACCTCTGCCTTGTGGAGGCAAAGAGAAAAGAAAGGCTTCTAAGTGAATCAAAATATGAGACCTGTGTTTTTTTTTTGTATTCTCTCCTATATATTACAGCAAGGTGTTCCTTCCTTGCATTCATCTGCAGTGAAGAGTGGCTGATGAGCTGTTTGTTTCTTTGCTTTGGATGATTTTGTTGGGAGTCCTCTAGATGGCTTAACTTGTGATGGTCCAGTTGTGGAGGAACCCTCTCACACCACACTATTAAATGATGATTGTTTTAATGGCAGAGGGACAAAGGAAAGGCCGGCCCTTTCAAAGTGCCCTGAGGTGCATTCTCAACTTCGTGACATCTGTTTGAAGCTTTGTGTTTTCAGGGAGTGACAAGAGACTCCTAGTTCCACTAGTAGCACAGAGCTCGATGGAGTACATGTATCTGTGCATACCAGCGCTTGCTTCTGTGGTCATCTGGGAATGCCCCTCCAAGACAGTTTCTAGCATGGGCGACAGCATACTCATGGCCTAGATGAATACCTCCAAAGACCTTGCTCAAGTCCATAATCCCTCTGCCAACTTTGCCACAGCTTCATGCACTTCTTGCTGGGGGCCCAGTATCTGCTGCCTTACAGACAATGTCAGAGGCTTGTCATCTGACTGGGATTTAGTGTCTGGATCAATCCAGAAATCCTCCAACTTCGTGAGATGTGCTCCATCTTTTTCTCTGACAACTGTACAAGTGATTGTTCATTGTGCTCACCAGCTTGTGCATCCCTGTATACTGAATTGCAAAATTCTACTGGAGGTGTCAATACAGCAAATCTTTACTAAGCTGCACCTATGGAATCTGGAGTGCGCCAATTGATCAAATATTCCAAATAATAAAGAGGACCACATTATCATTGTAAAAACAACACTAAGTAATAGAAATGTAATACATGAGGTATATACATCAATTACACTATATTTGCAGCATAAATTATTTAAGGAAAAGCTGCATTATTATTTAATGGCAGAGAGCCTTCTCACTCTTCCCTTAACAGACTACTTGGACATCACAATAGATCATGGTATTTGAGGATAAATTGACTCAAAATTGAACCAACTGTTGGTATTTTGTGTGGCCATTCGATTGAACAAGTATATTTACATTTAGGTGAGTAAATGTTTAAAAACTATAATAATTGTACAAAATAATACAATAAACTTCACAGTATTTGAGATATATAATTTTTGCTGGTCAATCAAAAGTGCCAGTTCGTAAGGTGCTGGTTAAAACAAAGTTTGCTGTATCTGTGCTGGTGTCTCGTACCTACTAGAGCTTCCTTTCTCCACTGCAGAGTTAGCATGGCATCTCTTGTAGGGTACCTGATTAATGGAGCATATGAAAAAGGCAGAAAGATAGAATGTTAAGGCTATATTCCAAACTCATGGTAGTTGCAAGTGGAGAACATTCCACCTTGGTAACATTTGAAATCACACTGAGATCTGTCTAAGAATTTACATTCCCCGATTTACAGCAAGCACGCAGTCTTTGATCTCCAATGCATAGTACTCCTTAACATCACAATTGAACAAAGAATAGCCAATACAAGCATAGCCACCATCACACACTGTGTCTTCTTGAGCCTTGGAGCTGCTATATCTGTCAGTAGCAAATTTGCTGTCTCACAAGCAAACCCTTGAGGTCACCATCTTGTCACCGTCCTCCAGTCTCACCTATGCTGGTGGTTCTGCTCCAATTGTTGGCAGACAGCTCAAGCACTTTTTCGTTTGGCATGAGCGTGGTCAGGTCAACCTATCCTCCTCTTGTCCAATTCCTTTACTTTACCTGTGGGCCCTGTTTTCCTCCTGGGAATGTCAGGGGTACCCATTCCACGACACCATGAACTGTGAGAAATCTATTTTGTGCAGTTCATTACCAGGCAATGAACAGTTCATCATCCAAAGCTGCTGCTTCACCCAGCTACCCAAATATGTGCATCTGCCTCAGACTCATGTCATTGCCATGTGTGGATCCTCTCCCCCTATACTTCTGATTGGAAGTAATGCAATACCCAGATAGTGCCTCGCCATTATCTTCCATGTATGCCCACCTCTGCAGTGCAGCCTTATTCATTCATGCAAATCATAGAATTTGCTTATTAGCTTATAAAACTGTATCCATGTTCTGGGAACAATCCAAAGCTTAAGACCTTATTTGTTCTTCATTTAACTGCTGTGTCGGGCAGGAAGCATTCATTTAATTATTGGCAGGCAAGAAAATCTCCCATATGCTCCTTATAACCCAGAGGAATCCTTGGGCTATTTTAGTTCCTCTTCTCACTCTGTGGTCAGGTGCCTTCTTTCAGCCATCAGTGGCAACCCAAATATTTGGCAACTGCTGCAAATTTCCCCAATTTTCATAATTGCTGTCACTCTAATGGCAACGCCTTCCCTGACAAGTTTTAAGTAACTGCCTTCAGACTAAACTTTAAATAAAATATTCATCTCCAAGAAGATGTTCAAATGTTCGGAAGGTGTCCAGGTTTACTGTCCTGCTGGATAATTTCCTTCTTTTGTAAAACTGCCATAGCTGACAGGGACCTGAGCTACCTCTGAGAGAGGCTGCTGACTTCATACCCAGACTTCACCCTCCCCCCCTACCCCCCTCCCCCCCCTACCCCCTCTCCCCCTCCCCCCTCTCCCCCTCTCTTAGCAATGAGAAGATTATCGATAAAGTGCAGCTTTTGGATCATAGGGAACTTGTTTGGTTCAGGGAAACTTCTATGAAACTATTGAGAGAGAAAACTGTTCAGTAAAAATGCTTCAAATTCTAACACATTGAGTACGAATTTAAGGTTTTACTTTGCGTACACAGTGTATGAGTACTGGAATGGGAAGTATGGAACATAATCGTGAGGCTTGGAGTATTACTGAGGAAAATAGTTCGAGCCATATATGTGGCTGTGATCTATTAAAACTAGCTATAGATTTTTGTCATGCTTTTACTTAAATGTTAAAAATCATTGAAGACATATTCCAGTTTTTCAAGAGAGCAAATCCTTCGATGTCAACCATGTTGAATGTTGAGATCTCTGCTACTGTTGCTTTTCAGCAATTATCAGGCGCCCTGACATGCACACAAGCTGTGCAATGCCCAGAAAATCTAAACTTCTAGTGGGCTGACTTATGCTGCCCCAGACCTATCTGAGTGCTGCTTATGCCGATTTTGGCACCAGAGACTTAAAATCAAACTAACATTAAACTTATAATCTCTAATATGACTCAGTAATTAACATTGTCTTCCTAATCATAGCTTCGTAAAACCTGACACTCGACTCCAACAACCTGCCATACAAGACTGCCCACCCATAGACCCAACAATCCATTGACCCCGCTACTCACTGACCAGGCTGCCCACCTCCCAAATAATCCAAACAAATCTCCCATAACCCAACTGCCTATGCCCACCAAATCCCACCCAACTCAACTATATGCTTCCATCCACTCAACCGTTCCTACGCTCACACTAATTTATCCATTCACTCAATGCATACCCTGGCTCACTTACTTAGCCACCTATAGGCACGTGTAAGCCAAACTGTTACCACCCAACACCTGGAGGAGGGACACCTCATATTCTGCCTTGGGACCCTGCAACCACACGTGATAAATGTAGGTTTTAACAGCTTCCTCATGTCCCCTCCCCCGACATTACCCCAGTCCCAAGCCTCCAACTCACCACAACTCTCCGGACCTGTCCATCACTCCCCCCTCTGACCCATCATCTTCTCCCTCACCTTCATCTACCTATCGCTTTCTCAGCTACCTTCCCCCAAACCCTACCCCTTCCCATTTATCTCTCAGCCCCGACCCACAAGCCTCATTCCTGATTAAGGACTTATGTCCAAAATGTCGATTCCCCTGCTCCTTGGCTGTGCCTGACCTACAGCACTACACTCTCGACTCTGATCTCCAGCATCCACAGTCCTCACTTTCACCTACAGACACGTGCTCATTGATTCAACAGATGAGATTTTTAAACGTTTACTTGAACGTGACAAATGATATGGTAAAAATTGGTTGTAAAAATGGTGTTGTCCTCTGCTCTGCTGATCCTCGTCATTTTTATCCAATAAATGGCCTTGCTTATCCAATACTGCTGCATAATTTCTATGTATATTCTTCAGGTCCATTCTTCTTCTGCATCCGCTTTAGAGTAGGCTCTTATTTTCTATTGACTTACATTCTAGTAGGGTAAACATGGTATAACTTCACACTGCTCTTCATTAAA
The DNA here is from genome assembly GCF_004010195.1 of Chiloscyllium plagiosum. Classification (NCBI taxonomy): domain Eukaryota; kingdom Metazoa; phylum Chordata; class Chondrichthyes; order Orectolobiformes; family Hemiscylliidae; genus Chiloscyllium; species Chiloscyllium plagiosum. The sequence continues at coordinate 26,211,588 of NC_057731.1, read as the reverse complement.
TATCATCCATTATGTCTATTTCATTAGCCTGAAAATGTTGTCTTGATGTTTCTCAATACCTACCTCATTGTTCATAATACCACTGAGCTTTGTATTGTCTGCAAGTAGTGCCCTGAACACTGAAATGTATGTCATTATTATGGATCAGTATCACTAGTTATCCTAACACACATTGGCAAATTGTGCCATATCCGATCCTCCATTTCCAAAAATGGTTATTCACCACCCACTTGCATGTACACTCAAAAGCTGAAATTGTTCTAGATTAAAAAAAAACTGAGTTCAGCGTATACCTGGTAGATTTCATTTATGATTATGAGTTAGTGCCACTGTTATGAATTTTAATATAGTGGAATATCTTTATTGTATAGTGATATTGCATATTCCAAATCATATGAATTTTGATTGTGTGACATATTCAGAGGATGTTTGGTAATATATCATTCCACTGAATAATTCATGAAATGCTGCAATCATATTCTCTGTAAATATACTCAAACTCATTATTTGGGTCATGAAAATAGCAGCGGTTATACATAGAAAATAAATATATCGGGAAAATTTCAGTAATTGTAATTTAAACATTAGCTACTGTGTGACTGTGAAATGTCCAATTACAGAAATATACTCCAGCAAAATCAACAATTATTCTTGAATATAGTTATGAGCATAGAGATGATGGTTTGCAGTGGCTAGTTTACCAAGATTATCAATCTTGTGTTGTTGCCAGAATCGGGTCAGCAGTAAACTCTTCATTTTACCAAGACTGCTCAATCTATTGGTTTCTGTTACTCATGGCATAAAATATACCCTCACACTTTACTGAAGGAAACTATCATGAGTTTGAACTTTGAGGCATTTTTAACTATACTTTAGAGAGAAAAAGTCATGCTTTACAATGTGTATCCATTTAATTAATAATTTTAATTATCCGCATTCCATACACTCATAATTGGAGGCAAAGTAAAGGACTGAGGCTTACATTTAAAAAAAAAACTCATCTTTTTTCTAAGAACACATTTCAGTGTTGGATGCATTAAATTAATTTGCTTTGCTGTCATTCATGCTCATTAAGACTGTAGTACAAAGTTAAGACCATACAAACATAATCTAGACAGTACAAACCTATTTGACATGAAATGTGATCATACTGCTACTAGTTTTCACTGAGAGAAATGAGTTGTGCACACATGATTGGACTCACTTGGAAAGTATTGCTGCCTTAATTTCCTGTGTTCCATTGGTAATACCTCAACTTTTGAGCCAGGAGGCCGAGTATCACTTTCTCCAGACAATTGTAATAACATCTCTTAAACAGTTAGTTAGAAAATATAAAAAAAAAACTAAAATCCCAGTATTGGAAGGCTGAAGGATCAGATTGACCAACAAACTTGTAAGCAGCAAGCACTTTGCTATCAATGTCTATTGAAACACACTTTGCAGGTGCATGAAGATAACAGTATAATTGCAGCTAGTGTCAGTTGTTTGTACAAAGAAGAATAAAACTACTTCCATCTAATAAAATGAATTCTAAAAATTCTTGCTTTGTCTCTGTTCAACGTGTCTGAAGGTACAAGTCAATTTTGTTTATTAATTATTTGTTCCAAATCGTTGCACTATTTCAAATGGTATGATTTGCAATCATGTAAGACTGTAGTTGTTTTATTTCTGACTGTCAGAAGTAATATTATTACCAATAGAAGATGTGTTTTTGGTAGATATATTAAGTTTCCTTGGTTATCCTGCCTTTATTAGTTATCCATCACAAAAAGGCAAGCAAATTTTATAGCTGTTGGGCACATGAAACAAAATGCATAATTACCTGATGCCTGTTCAGTGCATCACAGGTAACTTGCATATTGTTTTAAATGAATTTGGCATCCAAACAGCACTAGCTGTGCTATTGATTGGCTTGATATGTGAACTGGGAACCAAAATCATGAGTAGCTGTTGCCAGTTAAAGCTAGCCTGCACCTCAAAAGAACAGGTACTATGATCGTGCAGGAAGTAAGTCTGATCTGTGAAACTTTGAAAGGTCGGACAGTTTTGGAGAGAGTTGAGTTCAGAGTGTTTGGACTGGAAATATTATTGGAGGAGTTGAAAAATGTTACAACATGGAGGTGAACCCTTCTGTTAATTAAACCCAAACACTCCGAAAAGCTTGCCTTGCCTCGTAATCTGTTAAAATATGAGTGACAGAGAACTCCCAAATTCCACTGTTTAAAGAAAATAGCATCAATTTTTTTAACTTATTAATATTACATCAACTTAATTTCAAAACCATACAGCCGCTGTCATTTTCTGTGCCTTTCTTCTTCCAGCTGAAGATCTCCCTGGGTCGTCATCTTTTTACTGCGAGTATGTTTCAAGTGAAAAGGTACCTTGAATAGAGAGTGTTTCCTAATGTCTTGGAGAGCAAGTGTTAGATCTCCAGGCTTATCTGTCTTGATGGCAGTTGCTCTCTCTCTAAATTCCAAAATGTCCGCATTTTCATATCCCCAACATTAGATTGTCTCATTGTTTTGATGTTTGAATAAATTCAAACTGAATTGGGTTTTAGTATCCTGGGGTATAATTTAAACTGATTGGTTAAATTCGAATTGTTGTCAAAACAGCGAAGAAAACTCAGGTATCCATTTCACAGCCATAGTTCCATAGTTTCAATTTTCCATTACACTCTGGAACTGCTATCTAGTCATATACCTAGGTGTTCGTAATCGCTCAGAACAGCATTCAATGTCTCTTAAAAGTACATTACATGCCTTTAACTTCATAATAAAAGGAAGAGATATATCCCATGTCAGCACTTTTCAGGTTAGTGTCAAGAGTCAAGCATGTGGACCTGGCTGCAGTGACGCAAAAAGGTCTATTGACATTATGAGTGGTCAAAGTCAGTAAATGTAACTTCAAATGCCATATCCTACCAACTGCCCCAGGATTCCTCAGGCCACCACATACTTTTCACTTATAGCTGAACCATCTCTGGTATTGAGGACTTGGCTGATTTTCATGAGCTGTACTGTACCCTCAAAAACTTTGCACTCCTGCAAACCTCATATCCTGCACACTGTACCATGCTATACAGCCATGACGGTCACACCACCCAAATAGATTGCAGATATTGTCTGTTGCACCTGTCTTGCTCTATTGCAAAAAAAAGTGCCTGAAGTTATAAAGAACAGCTAGACAGGCTAGCACATTTTTCACTGGTGCGTAGGAGGTTGAGAGGTGATCCGATAGAAGTTTAGAAAATAATGAAAGGTATAAGTAGTGTTAATTGTATTGTCCTTTCCCTAAGATTGGGGATTTCAAGAGTAGAGGAGAAATTTTTAAGGTGAGAGGAAAAAGATTTGAAAAAGACTTGAGGCAATTTTTTTTATACAGAGGGTGGTGTGTGTGTGTGGAATGAACTTCCTGAGAAAGTGGTAGATGCATGTACAATGACAACATTTAAAAGGCATTTGGATAGATACATGAATTAGAAAGTTTTGGAGGGACATGGGCCAGGTGCAGGCAGGTGGGACTAGTTTAGTTTGGGATTATGTTCAGCATGGACTGGTTGGACCGAAGAGTCTGTTTCTGTGCTGTATCACTCTACGACTAGACACAGCAACGTAGTAACTGGAGTAGGCCAAATATTTTGCCATATTCAGACTCCATGGAGGAGTCCCATTATCAGAGTTACCATTACTGAGTCTATCATAATGGTGGAGCTGAAATTGCTAAAGATGCCAGTAATCTTCATACCTAATCCTCCTTCAGACCCTTATTCATCCTCATTCTGGAATCTCTTCTGATTTACCAGCATCAAATGGCTTAAGTACAAATCTCTTGCTTTCCTGTCCACCTCACAACCCAATTTTATACGTGCATCTTTCTCCTTTCAGACGAGAAAATGCTACCAGATCAGGCATGGAGGGACACCATCATTCTATTTGAAATTTGCAGTCACCAGCTCAAATCCTGATGCCAAGCAAAATTTAGAGGATAGAAAGAGGGCATGAATGGCCGAGAGGCACAGCAGATGAGAAGGATAATACAGGTTCCAACTCGCTAGAGGGTGGAATCTCACAAGTTCTTCCGCAGAAGACTTTCATGTCATAGCTTGGAGAAGATGACTAATGGATAAGCACAAATAACATTTCTGGAATTGTGGCAAGCCAGTTGGAAAATTTGCCTAAAAAGAAACAAGAGAGAATCCAACATCAACTTGTCATTATACTTTGCATAACTTGGAGCATATTGCTGCCACTACAGAAATGGAAACTGAGTGGATAAAAATATCATAAACCCAACTGTAAATCAGTATCTTTAATCAATTTCTCTGCTTAATTGAAACACAAACAGCTTCGACTAAGAGTCTGAGTACGACGGTCAAAAGTCAAACTTACGGTCAAAAGTCAATCATTATCATGGCATCATTGGTGTGCAAGAGGTTTTCAGGGTGTCATTACCAGTGCCTCTTTTCTCAACAGGTTACTGGATTTTGAAAGTGATACCCTGAAGGGAATGGCAGAGCCTCCATGTAGCACAACATGTTTTCCTCTGTTAAGTATGTAGCAACTTTCCTTTCCTTCCTTTCCAGTCCAGATTGCTGCCACCCATGGCAAAGCAATGCAGTGCACAGCTAGGTGTTTTGGATGCAAAGCTGCTGAAGATCTTTTTCCAAAGCCATCTGCAATATCCTTGAAAGCCAAGTGTTCCATGAACCACATGAGCTGTAACCACATTAGTAAAATTGTGTAAATGGAATGATTTCATTTATAAATTTGGTTTTAAATGTTTGTTTTTTGGTGGCTTTTTATTTGTATTATGACTATATCGTATGTTGCGATGGTCAGTGAGAGAAGAAGGATATGGTGTGGAACTTGTTGAGTGAGCAATTTGGGTTACCTTTACTGATCCACATGGACGAGTACTTCACTGACAATCCAGCAGAATGGTCTAGCTAAGTAACGCCCTCTGTTCTCCTCTTCCTATCCTAATCTTGCTGCTCTTCCTCTGCCTTACACTCTAATTTTAGACCTCTTCACCATATTGCTGTTGGCAAGGGAATTCCTTTCAAGATGGTCAGGGTGCAGACTGTAATACTTGCTTTGCTGAGTGCTGCAGTGGCTCAGACAGCAGAAGAGTTGCTTCAGCACAGCTATGATCTGCTCTATCTCTTATGTATCAGCATGGCATTTCATTGTACTTTTTTTAATATTCACTGATGGGACGTGGTTGGACCAGCATGTATTGCCACTGCTAGTTGCCTGTAAGAATGTAGTGGTGAGCTGCCTTTGTAAACTGCTGCAGTCCATGTCTTATAGGTAGACCTGCAATATTGTTGGGGAGTGAAGACCAGGATTTTATCCAGTAACAGTGAAGGAATGGCAATATGTCTCCAAACAGGGTGGGGAGTGGCTTTTTGTGGAGGGGGTTCCTTGCAGGTGGTGATGTTTTCATGTATTTGCTGTTCTTATACTTCCAGTTGGAAATAGTCCTAGTTTTGGAAGGTGCTGTCCAAAGGACCTTGGTAAATTTCTGCAGTGAATCCCATAGATGGTACACACTGCATCTACTGAGCGTCGGTGATGGAGGGCCTGGCCGTTTGTGGATATCGTACCAAACAAGTGGGCTGATTTGTTCTGATAGTGTCAAGTTTCTTGAGTGTTGTTGGAGCTGCACTCAGCTAGGCAAGTAGGGAATATTCCATCACATTCCTGACTTGTGCCTTGTAGATGGTAGCCAAGCTTTTGGGAGTCAGGAAGTGAGTTACTTATGACCTGCTCATGCAGCCACGCTATTTATGTGGCTAGTTCAGTTCAGTTTCTGGTCACTGGTAATCTTAGAATGTTGATTATAGGGGATTCGGTGATAACAATGCCATTGAGTGTAAAGGAGAGGTAATTAGATTGTCACTTATTGAAGATGGTCATGCCTTGACACTTGTGTTGCGTGAATGTTACTCACCACATTTCAGCCCAAGCCTGAATATTGTTGAGTTCATGCTGCATTTGGACATGGATTGCTTCACTATCTGAAGAATGGTAAGTTGTGCTGAACATTGTGCAAAATTACTGAGTAAATGTTGTTTGATAACTCAATTGATGGTACTTTTTATCATCTTATTATTGATCAAGAATAGACTGATAGGGTGGCATTTGACTGAATTAGATTTGTCCTGCTTTTTATTTATAGGACTCATCGAGACAATTTTCCATGTTGCCAGACAAGTGTTGTAGAGCTTGGCTAGGAGTGTGGCAAGTTCTGGAGCACAAGTCTTCTGTACCATTGCAGGATGTTGGTCAAGGCCCATAGCATTTGCAGTATCCAGTGCCTCCAGCCAACCATTTCTTTATATCATATGGAGTGAATAGCACTGGGTGCAGACCAGCACCTATGTTGCTGGGGACTTCTGGAAGAGGCCAAGATGAGTCATCCATTCGGCACTGCTGACTGAAGGTTGTTGCAAATACTTCAACTGTGCCTTTTGCATTGGTATGCTGCCTCCCCCATCTTTGAGGGTGGGGATGTTTGTTATACTTCCTCTTCCATTGAGGAATTTAGTGATCCAACAGTGTTCCTAGTTGGATGTGGCAGAACTGCAGAGCTTAGATTAGTTGTGCAATCACTTAGCTCTGTCTATCACTTGTTACTTATGCTATTTGGTATGCCAAGTAGTCCTTTGTTGTAGCTTCACCAGGTTGATGCCTTATTTTTTATAATGCCTGGTCCTGCATCTGGCATGCTGTCTTGCACTCCTCATTGAATCTTCCTGCACCTGAAGGAATGGGTTGTTGTTCAAAACAGTCAGCCATATGGTCAGCAGTCAGCTGTTGTTGCTTTATGGCACTACCTTTTATGGCAAAGTGGATTATCACAAACCGAAATGATCATCAGTGCTGTCAGGATGCAGAGCATTGACCTGTATGATGACTGTCTGAGGTCATATGTCAGCTGTATATTGAACCAGTTGAATATGTACAGTTCTAGCATTGTGCTTAGTTGATATGAGCTGCCTGCAAAGCAATGTGTGTGCAGTCAGTTGTATCCTGCACTATTGAAAGTGCAATGCTAATTAAACCACTTATTCCATTAACCTTCATTTTTCGAGCAAACTCAATTGATATATACTTAGTCTTCAATGAGTAGAGAGCATCTATGCCCTCTCCTATGTAACACTGGATAGCAAATTGAGATTTGTTCTGAAGGCAGCCAGATGGACTTTACTTCATTACCACAATCTCCTTGATAACTATTGACAATAAAATTATTGTTCTTCTCTGAAGTTGCAGTTACATATGCAGTGGATGTTACGTTTCAGTGATGATGCCCTTGCCGAACCATGAATGCCTGTCTTGCACACTATTCTTTAGTGTGTTTCAAATTAAAGAATTACTCCCTGATTATCCTGAGAGGGATGGTCACTTGGTGAAAGCCATCTTCCTTTCCTCTCACTTCCAGATGTTTATCCTGTTTTGTGTGTTCTCTTTGCTTATGTTACAAAATGTGTTGCATCTTCGAACTGAAAGCTTAGGACCAGAAAAATATCCCTCAGCACCTGCTATCTCCTTGTAGACAGGTGCAGCTTAAAATAACTACAGATACACAAAGTAATAAGCACTGTGAAAATGCTGAGAAAACAAATGAATTGGTAACTAATTTTTATGTAGGGAACATCTTCTTGAATAATGCGAATGTTGAGGTCTCCCTGCTGTTGAAAGGTGTTCAACTGTTCGAGATTAGGAGAGGGCATTAACTGGAGCATTGAGCTGTATAATTGCACGACTGGTGTCACATCAGTGTTGTACCCAATCAACAAGCAAATCCTAATTTTTATACCAGCTGTTGTGCATTGAAGTCTCTCATGTTATGCAGGAGATAGGAAGAAATCTCCTGTTGACCAATCCATTATCAATTCATCTTTAACATTTCTAAGTGTCTGCATTCTGCTAAGTTGTCATGAAATGTTTGAGCATCCTATTAAAAAGCATAGAATTTGCAAGAGGCAGTGTTGTATGCAGCTTTTATCAGCAGGCTAGTGAGCTATGAGCAAGAGCGAGCATTCAAACTGCCCATTGTGCACCTCCCCGCCTTAAATGGCAGTGCAATCCCATGGAAAGCTGATAGAATAAATCTTTCCTGCTGTGTTATAGAATCATCACTTTTTCCATATTTTCACACTCAAAATATGTAGAAAGTTATGCATGCCAAGCTTTAGCAAATTCCCTCCAAATTGTGTTTAGCCGCAGTGTCATCCACATTAAAGTGCGTCCTCTTGGCTACAGTCATCAACATAATTGGTCAAAGAGCCCTGACATATAAAGCTATCTACTGTCAAGGATTGGTATCTTAAGAGAGATGTGCAATTCTTGGACATTTTGACTTCTTTCATCCTTGGGATGTCTGAAGACACCGCTCATCACTTGCATGGATATGACTTAACTATGTGAAACAATGACAAAGCTCCTTTTAAGGCTGTCACTGAGGATATATTTAAAAATGTGCAAGGCTTTTAACAATTATGTAACATCCTGGGTGCCTTCAGAAGATTTTTTCTTCTCATCCTTCCCACTATATTTAAGAGCAGTCCTGACTTCTGTTGCCAGGGCGGAAGCAGTCGACTTTATACCTCATTGGCTGAGAAGACTTGGTTCTTCATCCCTAGGGGAATTTGTGGCCAGAGAGCCCAACCCTACAGCATCTTGTCCAGATTCATGCTTATGCATCTTAGCTGGAATTTCTTGGCATCATAGCAGGGGACAGAAGGAGGAGCCGCTGTGAGGAAACTTTTGGGAATCCTTTGCATGGGGTTTCTCCTCGATGTTGGTGGCTGCTGGCACCATCCTGTCTTTCTGAGAGGAATGAGCATGTGGCATAAGGTTAAGGTTTCTCTTAACACAGAGCATCAATGGTTACAGCGATGGAGTGTAATTCTGTGCACATATCCCACGGTGGGGGTGATGCCCTAGTGGTATTATTACTGTACTATTAATCCAGAGACCCAAGTTATATTCTGGGGACCCAGGTTCAAATCCTGCCATGGCAGATTGTGGAATTTCAATTCAATAAAAAAAACTGAAATAAAGAGTCTAATGATGACCACAAATTCATTGTTGATTGTTAGAAAAACCCATCTGGTTCACTAATGCCCTTCAGGGAAGGAAACTGACATCCTTACCTGGTCTGGACTACATGTGACTCCAGACCTATAGCAATGCGGTTGACTCTTAACTGCCCCCTGGGCAACTGGGAATTAGCAATAAATTCTAGCCTAGCCAACAACGCCATCATCCTATAAATGCATAACGAAGATATCCGGCAGGCGTCAAATGTGCTTGACTTGGCTATCCGATGGGTTCACCAACTGCTCTGTAAAGACAGCCAGACACATGTATGCTGAAGCCAGTCCAGGACTCATTGCATTTGTGGTATCCTCCATCCTTCCTTCCAGTTTACTAGCTGCAACTGCCTCTGACAAGTCTGTCTGTGTGCCTGAACCCCTCCACGCATTTTCATGAAATTCTTAATGGCTAAGATCCTGGGATTGTCTAATACATGAGGTTGAGCAGGTATCTAGTCTTTTTCAGTCCTCCAAGTGCCAGCAATCTGGGGCCTTCCTTCCTCTTCAGACATGTCCACAAGATTGTCTATAAGAACTGTAATCTAGACATGAAAGTCTCTGAACTGGTGGGCAGTACTGGTGAAAGCTGTGCCTGCACATCCTCTGAGGTGTCAGTGGCTTCCTTTTTAGACGTAGCGGGAGAACTGAAAGTCTCAGCACTTTCCTGTTTTTGGCCGAGTTTCAGTGGTTGTGGGGTGAATATCATATGGTAAGGATAGCACCTGAACTATAAATTTGAATTAATTAAATAAGTTGTTTTTTTTAAATAGTGTTCTTTGTTGTACTACTGTATTGGGTGCTGAATTTCACATTTTTACAATGTTTCGTTCATCCAGTTTTTTAATTGCCATGCTGTATATATGGAGGTACAGCATATAAGTGGAGAGTTAGAAAATGTTGGCAAAAAAGTAACAGGATGTTAAGTTGTTCAGGGAAGAAGTTCATACTGATTTTCAGTGTTCAATAAATCCTGTAGTGACTATTCAGATTGAGTGAATTCTGTCATTTCTTTTTGTTCCTCTTTTGCAAGTTGTAAGTGCTTGGGATTAGTAGGGTGAGGCAATCAGTGCCACTTTATAAAATGCTGTATTACAGCCATTATCCATACCTGGTTTATTTCCTGATGGAAGTATCAAATAATCACAGGCCATCTGCAGAGACAGACATGTGTATGCATTAATGATTTGTAAGTTCGTTGACGTCGTAACTTTCCTTTTGTCCTTTGCCGAAGCTGATAAGATTTTGTGACCCCTCAAGACAGATGATTTCATTGCCTCCCAGAGGTGGACATCAAGGACCATGATTAACTCTAAATACAATCTGACTTGCAAATTTCTTGAAGTTTATACCACAAAGCAAGGAATTGTTAGACTTTGGCTTTGTCTACATTATGAATATAATATCATATACAAGAATTGCATCTTATGCTGCATTTAGTCTCAAATTTAACTTTGAAATATATTTTCTGCAAAATGAATTAAACTCTTGAATGTTTCACGCAGTTACCATATACTGATAAATGTCTCTTATTTTGCAATTGAAAGTATCTACTGGCTATTATAAGTTTTATTTTATTATTGTTAGTACAGCTTTTGGTACTGTATCCTCAGCAAGAAAAATTATTGAGTTCACTTCCCTCAGGAATGCCCCCAATAAAACTTGAACCCAAGTCACTTCCTTATGCCTAATGGAACAAATGTGAATTGTATGGATGATGAATTTTGTGTTAATGTTATATGTATTGTCATTTTTGTTGCTTGCTGTCTTGCTGTGTGGAAAATTGATTTTGAAAATATAATGGTTAATCTAAAATCTTTTTTGAGCAATATAAGATCTTTATTTTGCATTAGAATATTGGCAACTATAATTTAGTGTTTTATTCAACTATTTTCCCAGGTATATCAACAAAAACTAGTAACTACTTTGATTTTCACCAGCAGAGCAAAAGCTCAATTACTAATTATAGTTGAGATAGTAAATTGTTTGTTCAACTTCGCAATGCAAATCAGATCCAAATCAAGTTGTTAAATCTAATTGCAGCTGGTAGTTTTTCATTTTTATGGGAAATTTATGCCAGTATGTAAGACAGCTGATGTAATTTTAAATACTTTTGCTGAACAAAAATTTTAGATTCATTTTAAAACCAAGGTCTTATGAGTGATGGGGAATATTTGAATACTTTATCCATTCTGAGACAGTGTGGTGAAAGGGTTAAAATTGTGTCCCAATACATGTGTGAATCTAACCGAAAATGGAAGGTGTCGCTTAGTCCCGTGTGAATCTTGTTATACACCTTCCCGTGTGAATCTTCTTATCTGTATGTAACCAGAATGGAATGTGTTTTTTAGCCTTGCTCTGCTGTTCACATGAATGTTTATATCTGGAAAAGGGTATATCAGCTGGAGAAGTCTCCAGTTCGGTGAGTCTGCTCCGGGGTTACGTTTAACCGCCGAGCGTGGGTTGTTGGCAACCGCTCTACAAGAACTGACGGCTCCCAGTTTTGGTAACACGTAGAGTGAGTATAAACCAGACCCGTTGTAAGTACGAGACTGGTTGTGGGGACACTGCGGGGAATAAAACTATATTCTAGCAGACTCGCCTCTTGGCTGTTTGTTCTGTGTCAGACTACTTTCCTGCGAGCCTGGTCCTTGACCTTGAGAATTTTTTTAAAACAGACAGTAAAAGTCCTGTTAGTAGAAAATGGGTTTTCATGCATCCAGGGAGTCAGCAATCCAAACTGCATGCATACAGAATGATTCTATGCTCCTTTCATACATATTTTTGTATGAATAGCTGCCTTCACAGCACAATTGATGGATGAGAGAGGCAATCAGACGTGACTGGAAATTCACATTAATGTATTTTCTTTGGAGTGGCAACATAATACAGTTAAACATATTTAACCTTACTGCAATAAGCCCTTGAACACATTAACATAAAATATATTGTATTTCTTAACGCATTTTTCTAGCAGTATCTGATCTTTAGATTGTCTCTGGTCTCATTCAATTGTGATATTAAGGTCATCTATTTAAGTGGTAGGTCTCCTTTATCGTCAGTGCTCTTTAGTAACTGATGAGACTAACTTTGTTGAATTGGTCATTGTGTTGTTGATTTTGCTATCTTTGTTTTATGAAATTATAGTGTATGTGCTATGGTGCCTTTCTTACATTTTTAAAACATGCTATATTGAGTTGGATATTAATGTGGAGACAAGCAAATTACTTTTCTCTGTCTCTAGCTTCCTGACCACAGTCATCCAGGGGCTGTCAGGGCTGGCCTTCAGCATACAGCTGTGGCAGGGGAGCTAAGAAGGATCGGAGAAGTGGGGAAAGACTGATATTTGGAACCAGGGTCAATTTTGGCAAAAAGCTGAAGGATGGGGATAATCAGAGTATGGAGCCAGGCAACATCAGGTGATTAAGAATGAGGAAGATCAGAACTGAAAGACAGATTGAGGAGAAGACTCTCAGTTTCACAGTGGAGCTTTGAAGGGTCATTGAGAGAGCCGAGATCTTGTGAAATAAATCTGAGGCATTGTGGAGGAGAGCAGAAGGAATGGGGAGGTGATTGGTGGCACTTGGTGGGGGTTAGTGAAGCACTTATTTTGGATGTAACATGCAAGTTTCAGCATTCTTTCCCTTTGTATAATTTTCTGTCGCCATTTAGAGACAGAACTGGTTCAAAGGTAGAAGACAGATGGTGGTGGTGGAGGGTTGTTTTTCAGACTGGAATCCTGTGACCAGTGGAGTGCCACAAGGATCGGTGCTGGGTCCACTACTTTTCATCATTTATATAAATGATTGGGATATGAGCATAAGAGGTACAGTTAGTAAGTTTGCAGATAACACCAAAATTGGAGGTGTAGTGGACAGTGAAGAGGGTTACCTCAGATTACAACAGGATCTGGACCAGATGGGCCAAGGCTGAGAAGTGGCAGATGGAGTTTAATTCAGATAAATGCGAGGTGCTGCATTTTGGGAATCAAATCTTAGCAGGACTTATACACTTAATGGTAAGGTCCTAGGGAGTGTTGTTGAGCAAAGAGACCTTAGAGTGCAGGTTCATAGCTCATTGAAAGTGGAGTCGCCAATAGATAGGATAGTGAAGAAGGCGTTTGGTATGCTTCCCTTTATTGGAGGCTCTGAGCTACAGGGAGAGGCTGAACAGGCTGGGGCTGTTTTCCCTGGAGCTTCGAAGGCTGAGGGGTGACCTTATAGAGGTTTACAAAATTATGAGGGGCATGGATAGGATAAATAGACAAAGTCTTTTCCCTGGGGTCGGGGAGTCCAGAACTAGAGGGCATAGTTTAGGGTGAGAGGGGAAAGATATAAAAGAGACCTAAGGGGCAACATTTTCACGCAGAGGGTGGTAGGTGTCTGGAATGAGCTGCCAGAGGATGTGGTGGAGGCTGGTACAATTGCAACATTTAAAAGGCATTTGGATGGGTATATGAATACGAAGTGTTGGAGGGATATGGGCCGGGTGCTGGCAGGTGGAACTAGATTGGGTTGGGATATCTGGTTGGTATGGACGATTTGGACCGAAGGGTCTGTTTCCGTGCTGTTCATCTCTATGACTCTAAATTCTTAAGATTCAGTCAGTTGGGGTTATATTTAAATGTGAGGCTCTAACTTCTTATAATATACAAATCCTCATCCTGCAAGCAGATTAGTTTCCCACATCTATTCCAATACTATTGCATCTAGAAGTTGGCAAGTTTGGAATTCAGATTTTAATATGCCACCCAATCAAACCGGCCTTTTCTCAGGTTAAAATTCTGTCCTTTTCTGAAATTTCTACAAAAATAGTTAAGTGTTGGATCCAGAAACTGACCATATGCAGAAAATAATAGTGTCAGCAACAGGGTTAATCATTTAATTTAAATTATTTCAACTAAAATATAAAAGGATGTTGGGATATTTTAAATAACTCTGAAGATTCCAGGAATTCCTGTGGGAATCCAGTGCTAATTTAGGAATTTAGAACAAGCTGCTACTTGGTTCTAATGTTTGGCTGTGTTTGTAAAAATGTATTTGGCTGATGTTTACCTCTTGTTTTAATTCCTCTTAACCTTGTTTGCCTTTTTGTCTTCAGATGTGTCTCTCCCACCCTGTCATTCTGTTCACTCATGTTTCTTTCCTCCCATTTGCTGCTTCTCATTTTTGCTTCACCTTTATCTCCTTTTGTTATTTTTGTCTTCCATTTATGTTTGTCCAAAATTTCTATTGTCTATTATTACATATAACATTAATAATGCTAAATGGACAAATTGAAGATTTGAAAATCAGGTCCAGTAGCTGAAGCTATGGTGCTAGAACATACAATAGTACTGCACTTGAACAGGCCCCTTGACGCATCATGTCTGTGCTAATCATGATAGAATTAATTTAGAATACTATCTTCCTACACATGGTCAATATCTCTCTCTTCCCTGCCTATTCATGTGTCTATGTAAGTGCTTCTTAAATGTAACTAATTTTTCTACTTCTACCACTCCCCAAGTGGCACATTCCAGGCACCTACCACGCTGTGTTTAAAACAAAATGCTTTCCTTGCACATTTCACTTAAACTTATTGCCTCTAACTTTAAATCTATGCCTTTAGTATTTGATATTTCTACCCTGGGAAAAATACCTCAACTATCCACCCTATCCAGCCCCCTCATAATTTTAAATGTTGCGGCTTTACAGGACATTGGTTAGGCCACGTTTTGGAATATTGTGTGCAATTCTGGTCTCCTTCCTATCAGAAGGATATTGTGAAACTTGAAAGGGTTCAGAAAAGATGAACAAGGATGTCGCCAGGGTTGGAGCATTTGAGCTATCGGGAGAGGCTGATTACGTGGGACTGTTTTCCTTGGAGCGTCGGAGGCTGAGGGTTGACCTTGTAGAGGTTTATAAAATCACGAGGGACATGGATAGCATAAACAGATAAGGTATTTTCCCTGGGGTGGGGGAGTCCAGAACTAGAGGGCATAGGTCTAAGATGAGAGGGACAACTTCTTCACGCAGAGGGTGGTGCATGTATGGAATGAGCTGCCAGAGGAAGTAGTGGAGGCTGGTACAATTACAGCATTTAAAAGGCATGTGGATGGTTATATGAATAGGAAGGGTGAAGAGAGGTATAGGCTACATGCTGGCAAATGGGACTAGATTAGGTTAAGATATCTGGTCGGCATGGACGAGTTGGACTGAAGGGTCTGTTTCCATGCTGTACATTTCTATCACTCCATGACTCTATAAATGCCCCTATCAGGTTGTTCTTCAGCGTCTGATATTCTAGCAAGAACAATTCAGGTTTGTCCAACCTCTCATTATAGCTAGTGCACTCCAATCCGTGAGACATCCTGGTAAACCTCTTTTGCACTCTCTCCAGAGCCTTTGTATCTTTCCTATAGTGTTGGGACGGGAACTGCAAACAATACGCCAAATGTGGTCTAACTAAAGTCTTATATAGCTGCTACATTACTTGCCAATTTCTATAGTCTATGCCTGACTGATAAAGGCAAACATGTTGTATGCCTTCTTTAATACCTTATTTATTTGGTGTGCATTCATGGAATATGGATGTTCCTGACTATGCTAGCATTTATTGCCCATCCATAACTGTCTTCAGAAGGTGATAATGAGCTGCTTTGTTCAACTGCTGCAGTTCATTTGGAGTAGGCAGACCCACAATGCTGTTAGGGAGTTCCAGGACTTTGACCAAGCAATTATGATGGAATGGTCAAATATTTTCAAATCATGATGGCAATTGGCTCGGAGAGGAACTTACAGGTGATGTTCCCTCATAGCAGCTGCCTTTGTACTTCTAAATGGTAATGGTCATTGGTTTGGAAGGTGCTGTCTAAGAAGCCTTGGTGAATTTCTGCAGTGCATCAAATAGTTGGTACAGACTGATAGCACTCTGTGACAATGGTGGAGGATGTGAATAATTGTGGATGTGGCATGGTCTGGGTGAGGTACATTTGAATGTAATTGGAACTGCACTCATCCAAGCGAAGAGGCATTCTATCAAACTCCAAATTAGTGCCATGTAGAGCTGTGTTATTTGCAGCAAAATTCCTAACCTTTGATCTACTGATGAAGCCACAATAGATTAGACTAATTCAGTTTCTGCTCAATGGCAACTCCCTGGATGTTGATATTGGGGGATTCAGTGATGGTAATGCTATTGAATGTCAAGTGGCAGTGGTTAGATTTTCTCTTGTTAGAAATGGTCATTGACTGGCTTTGTGTGACATGGATGTCAGTCCAAGCTTAGATATACCCAATACCCTGACCAATGAAGACAAACATACCATTTGCCTTCTTCACACCTTATTCACTTGTGTTATCACTTTCAAGCAGGTATAGACTCTGACCCCAAGATCTCTCTGTAGATCAATGTTCCTAAGGGACCTGTCATTTATTGTGTACATTTCCTCTTATATTTAAACTCCCAAAATGCATCACCTTACATTTGTCTGGATTAAGTTCCATCTACAGTTTCTCTGCCCAACTTTTTAACTGATCTATACTCTGCTATATCTTTTGATAACTTTCCTCACTATCCACAACTCTACCAGTTTTTGTGTCTTCTTCAAACTTACTAATTTTGACTGCTTACATTTTCACCTAAGTCATTTATATGTATTATAAACAACAGAGATTCTAGCACTGATCTTTGTAGAATACCTCTCGTCATAGACCTCCAATTAGAACAACACCCTTTCACAACCAACCTTTGTCTTCTATGACCAAGCCAATTTTATATCCAATTTGGCAGGGATCTCATCTGACTTAATCTTCTGGACCAGCCTACAGTGAGGGATCTTGTCAAATCCTTTAGTAAAGTCCATGTAGACAAAATCCACTGCCCTATCCTCTCTTCCAGCATTCGGGGTCCTTGCCTGTGGCTAAAGAGGATATAAAGATCTCTGTCAAGGCCTCAGCAATCTCCTTCTCACCTTCTTCATCCTAGCATTGATCGCATCAGGCTCTAAGGATTTACTTGCCTTAATACTTTTCATGGCAGAAAATGTGTTGCTGGAAAAGCGCAGCAGGTCAGGCAGCATCCAAGGAGCAGGAGAATCGACGTTTCGGGCATGAGCCCTTCTTCAGGAATCAATTTTTCATGGCACCCAAGACCACCACCTACCTTAATATCAACGTGTCCCAGACAATCAACAAGCAAGTCCCTAACGTTACCATCATCTGTGTCCTTTTTAGTGAATACGGATGCAAAAATACTGATTAAATACATCACCCACTTCCACTGGCACACAACTTAACTCCTTTGTTCTTTCCCTGGTTACCCTCTTACTCCTAGTATAGGTATAAAATGTCATGGAATTCTTCTTACTCCTGCCTACCTAGGACATTTTGTGGCCCTTTCCAGGCCTTCTGATTTTTCGTTTGAGTTCATTTTTGCTTACTTTGTATGCCTCAATGGCCTTGTTTCCTGAATCTCTCATATGTTCCCTTTTCTTTTTAACTGGACTTCCAATATCTCTTGTCATCCAAGGTTCCCAAATCCTGTCTTCCTCACAAAGTCATGGTGGTCCTGAACTCTGATCAATTGGCCTTTAAAAGATTCTCACATGATAGATGTAGATTTATCCCTCAAACAGCCACTGACAATCTAATTTCTCTAATTCCTTTCTGATACTGTTGTAATTAGCCTCCCTCAATTTAGTACATGCACCTGAGGACCAATCTTATCCTTATCCATATCTATCCTATAATTTATGGAATTATGATCACTATT
This sequence comes from Chiloscyllium plagiosum, assembly GCF_004010195.1. Taxonomy (NCBI): domain Eukaryota; kingdom Metazoa; phylum Chordata; class Chondrichthyes; order Orectolobiformes; family Hemiscylliidae; genus Chiloscyllium; species Chiloscyllium plagiosum. The sequence continues at coordinate 26,193,728 of NC_057731.1, read as the reverse complement.
CCTAAAATGCTCACCCACTGAAACATTGATTGCCTGGCCAGGCTTATTAGGAGAAAGTGAGGCCAGGCTCATTCCCCAATATAAAGGTTTACAATGGCCTCTTCCTTACTTGGTTTTTCTACATTATTGTTTCAAGAAACCCTCTTGTATTCACCAAACAAATTCTGTCTGTCTAAACCCCTGACACTAAGCGGGTCCCAGTCAATGTTGGGAAAATTGACATCACCCACTACAGCAGTCCAGTTACTTTTACATTTTTCTCTGATCTGCTTACATATCTGTTCCTCTATTTCCTGCTGGCTGTTGGGAGACCGATGGTACAACACCATCACCGTGATTGCACCTTTCCATACTTAAGTTCTCCCCGTATGGCCTTGCTAGCTGAATTTTCCAAGATGTCCTCTCTTAGTACAACTATGACATTCTCCTTTAATCAACTCCCGCACACTTTTTACATCCCTGTTTATCATGCCTGAAACATCGAAACCCTGGCATCTTGAGTTGCCAATCGTGACCTCTCAACTGACTTTCTGTAAGGGCTACTACATCATAGTCCCATGTACTAATCCAGGCTATAAACTCATCTGCTTTACCTGTTATATGTCTTGTATTAAAGTAAATACACTTCAGGCCTCCAGTCCTGCAGTGTTCATTATCCAGGCCCTGCCTGATCTTCCTATTAGATTGACTTGACTTTATATCCACCCTTTCAATCACTTCACATGCTGACTTTTGCTCTATTACTCACACACCATGTCACTTATTTAAACCCTTCTAAATGGCACAAGCAAATCTTCCTGCACAAATATTATCCAGTTTAGATGCAACCCCTCTTTCTTGTACAGGTCTTACCTGCCCTGGAAGAGATTCCTTTGATCCAGATATTGGAAGCACTCCCTCCTGTACAAGCTCTTTAGCCATGCATTCATCTGTATTATCTTTATTTCTCTGACCTCTCTAGTACATGGCCCAGGGAATAATGGTGAGATTACAAACCTCGAAGACTTTTCAACTTCCTACCTAACTCTCTAAATTCCCTTTACAGAACCTTTTCTCTCATTCTGCCTATATTGTTAATACCAATATGGACCACAAACACTGGCTGCTCACCCTCCCCTTTCAGTATATCCTGTGCTACTCAGGGACATCCTTTATCTTGGCACTAGGGAGGCAACACACCATCATGGGCTCTTGCTTGCGGCAACAGAAACGCCTATCTGCTCTTATCTGTCATATCCCCATCACTACTACTTGCCTACACTTTGACCGTCCCTACTGTACAACAGTGCCAGTCATGGTCCCACTGCTACTGCTGCTGCTTTCCCCTGAGAGGCCATACCCTGAACAGTATCCATAACAGTATACTTGATTGAGAAGGAAATGGTGACAGAGGACTCCTGCACTGCCTGCCCATGCTAACTAGTCTTGTTGGTCGTCACCCAACGCTTTTCTGTTTGTGTAGCCCTTACTTGTGGTGTGACCAGCTCGTTAGCCATGCTATCCATGACGTTCCCAGCCTCATTGATGCTCCATAGTGAGGTCATCCATGTCTCCAGCTGCTTCCTGAGGCAAATAGGAACTGCAGCTGAACACACTTCCTACATGTATACTTATCATGGACACTGGAAGTGTCTGAAGGGGCCAAGTACTCCTGCCTTTGTGTTCCTTACCAACTGCAAGCAATAAACTAGGAATCAGTTGTACAATCTACTATTCACCAAAATCAATTTCTCACTCTCACTCTCTATTCCTAACAAACTGCAAACCACAAGCCTAAATACTTAACATTCTTAACACTCTAAACACTCTATCTCCCTCCAGACGCTACTCACCCAGACCTTAGGCCTGAGTTGTGACGTCACCTCCAGAGCTCCACCTCTGGATTCAGCAAAGCTGTAGTCCTGCTGCTCCAACTTAGCTCGATCCAGGTCCACTCCTAAGGTTTTATCAAGTTTAATCCCTCTTCTGCAGTTTACCCACCGGTTCACACCGGTCCTCTCCTGCTGTGACTGCTGTTCCAATTGCAATGAGAGAGGATGCTATCAAATTTTAAAAAAAGAGTGCAGGAGTTTAAACTAGAATCTCTGATGTAGTTCAGGATGAGTGTGAGTGAAGCTTGCCTCATAGAAATTAGGCACAGTTATTCTGGAGGAGTCAAAACTATGCTGCATTTGTAGTTAGGACTTGCAATTATTTCAGATTTAAAAGATTAGATATTCCTAACTGAGTTCTGATTGCCTGAGCCAGCAACTTCAGATAAAGGTGACTTGTGAATTGATGAATGCTGATTTTGGTCAGCAAGTTCAGAACACTGATGCACAAAGTACATATGGTTGGAATGTGTACATTGTCTTTTTTTTGTACTTGTTACCTTAAAAGATGGCTTGCTTTGTGTTATGGTAATTAGATTAGACAAGAACATATGGTCTATAATTGACAATGATTGTTAAATGGAATGTGCAAATTTACAAATTTATTCTGGTGCAATTCTAAACTTAGACTATGCAAAGTGGAAAAGCTTCCCATTAATGCCATTTATATTTTACATGCATTGTGCAAACATTAGAAAATGGCATGTTTCTGCATAAGCTGTACTTTGTTACTATATTCTTAATTTGTTAAAAATTGCTTTTCAAAATGTCTGACTTTTTTTTCCCTCACCCTGAAAAGATCCTTTTCTAACAGATGTTTTTTAACATATCATAGCACTTGGTAAAATACCAAAAATACTTCAAAAATAACCATGTTGGGAGTTTCCTCTTCCGAACTGCTACTGTAGAAGCAGGGGAACCCTAACTCTGTGCTCCAGTAAGATTTCTGCTGATTCTCCTTTGGATATTTATGAAACAAACAAGAAAGTTTCCACTGTGGATAAGCCTCGAGCCATCGAGTGTCAAAAGTACATTTCCCATGCTATGCTTCTTAGATTAAAAAGTAAACAATCCGAGGAATGGATGGTGTGAAAATTGAGAGTTTTTTAAATTGAAAGTAAAATGGGAAATTGAGTAAATTCTAACAAATGTTCAAATCTAGTGAATGTAGCTTTATTGACTGTTGTTTAAGCTGCTGATTGGTTGTGGTATAAGGTAAATTATGTGATTTAGAAGTTGGGACATTGAGAGCTTCCTTAATAAGTGTTTCATTTCTCAAAGTTCACGGAAGTACTAAAGCCTCCCTGTCTGCTCTGACTGGGCCTGTTCAGCCCTACTCTGGCTTTTCTCCCCGCAGTCAGTGATCATGCTGATGACTGAGACACACCAAATCAATTCAATAATGCAGCTTTCACACACTTCAGAAGTTTGAAATGGAGTCGGCATTGAAAGCTATAGTAACAACTCAGTATCTGGAAGATTTCTTCATCAAGAAGTACTATATGAGAATCAGTTTCTAAACCTATACCCAAACCACAATGCTTGCTAATACTATAGCAGTAAATTGAAAATTATCCTGAAGTTTTGAGACGATCCAATATACCTCATCAACATTTGATAACAAACTATGACATCACCATTTGACACCAAATCAAAGCAATTTGAAACTACCAATGGTTGGAATTTTGACTACTTTCCTGAGGATACAGATTGGACACTTTTTTGGAGTTGCACTCTAAATTTAGCAACTGTAAAACTAAAATCCTTTTCTTTTAATCCAGATCTTGCCTTATAAGTTGACCCAGAGTTTCATTTTAAAACATTTTAAGAGCAGATTGAAAGAGGTACTTCCAGAGGAAAATATCATCAATGATATTGTAAGATGCATGCATGTAAACATTAGTGATCCATAAGGATTAACAATAACTATTTTGCACTTCAGGGTAACTTTGTTGCTTGCATGACAGCCATTCTGAGGCAGATGGAAGATTATCATTACGCCCATTTAATCAAGGTCTTTGGGAAAATGAGATCAGATGTTGTGGTAAGTGGAACAACTAATTTTGCACAATTTTATGGAGTTTTCAGAACTGAGTTGTATGAACTATTGAACAGATGCACAATAGCACTTGAAGCATGTGCAAGTAATAGGTTTTGAATTGTAAATATTCTTCATTCTGACAATGAACTTCAAATGTATTTCAAAAATTGCTTCCAGTCATTTTAGTAAAACTTTCTGAAGTATCCTTTGGATGCTGGTCGAGAATGTGTTGCTGGAAAAGCATGACAGATTAGGCAACATCTGAGGAGCAGGACAGTCGAAATTTCGGGCATAATCCCTTCATAAATTAGGCTTGTGGGCCGGGAGGCTGAGAGATAAATGGGAAGGGGGTGTGGGGCAGGGGGAAGGTAGCTGAGAATGCAATAGGTAGATGAAGGTGGGGGATAGGGTGATAGGTTGGAGAAGAGGGTGGAGTAGATAGCTGGGAAAGACGATTGACAGGTCAAGAGGGTGGTGCTGAGTTGGAGGTTTGCGACTGTGATTAGGTGGGGAGAGGGAAATGAGGAAACTGGTGAAATCCACATTAATCCCGTGTGGTTGCAGGGTCCAAAGGCAAAAGATGAGATGTTCTTCCTCCAGGCATTGGATGGGTTAGGGTTTGGCGATGGGGGAGGCCCAGGACCTGCATGTCCTTGGTGGAGTGGGAGGGGGAATTGAAATGATCAGCCACAGGGCAGTAGGGTTGGTTGGTGTCGGTGTCCCAGAAATGATCCTCAAGTTGGCGTCCTGTTTACCTGGTGTAGAGGAGACAACATCGGGTGCAACGGATACGATAGATGACATTTGTGGAGGTACAGGTAAATTTCAGTTGGATGTGGAGGGATCCTTTGGGGTCTTGGAGGTAGATGAGATGAGAGGGGAGGCGTGGGCGCCGGGTTTGCACTTCTTGGAGTGGTAGGGGAAGGTGCTGGGAGTGGGGTGAGGGCTGGTGGGGGGCATGGGTCTGACAAGGGAATTGCGGAGGGAATGGTCTCTCCAAGACGCTGATAGCGATGAGGAGAGAATTCTATCCCAGTGGTGGGATTTATAATTCAGTGGTGGAAGTGAAGGATGATGCAATGTATACAGAGGTCGGTGGGGTAGAAAGTGAGGACTAGGGATTGGGGGTGGGGGGGGGGGGAGATGAGGTGAGGTGGTTCTGTCCTTGTTGTGTTAGGCGGGGTGGGGTTCAAGGGCAAAGCTGTGGGAAGTGGATGAGGTGCACTGGAGGGCATCATTGACCACATAAGAGAGGAAATTGTGGTCTTTGAATGTGGGATAGAATTGGTAGGGGAGAAAGTGAGGTCTGCAGATGCTGGAGATCAGAGCTGAAAATGTGTTGCTGGAACAGCACAGCAGGTCAGGTAGCATCCAGGGAACTGGATGCTGCCTGACCTGCTGCGCTGTTCCAGGATGGAATTGGTAATCCTGGGAACAGATGCGGTGGAGGCAGAGGAATTGGGAATTTGGGATGGCGTTTTTACAGAAGGCAGGGCGAGAGGAGATGCAGTCCAGGTAGCTGTGGGAGTTGGTGTGTTTATAGGAGATGTCCGTGGTTAGTTGATCACTGGAGATGGAGATGAAGAGGACCAGGAAAGTGTGGGAGGTGTCCAAGAGGGTCCAGGTGAATTTGAGGTCAGGGCAAAAGGTGTTAGTGAATTTCATGAACTGTTCAACTTCCTTGTGGGAGATGAACTGTTCATCTGTTCATGAACTGTTCACCCCACTCCTCTCAATGCAACAAGAACAGAATCCCCCTGGTCGTCACCTTCTACCCCATCAGCTTCCATATATATCACATCATCCTCTGCCACTTCCACCACCTACAAACAGATCCCACGACTAGGGATATACTTCCAACTCCCAGACCTCCAACTTGTATCCACTTCACCCTCCTCTCTAACCTATCACTTTCTCCCCCACCTACATCTACCTATTGCATTCTCAGCTACCTTCTCCCTGCATGGGATTTTGTATACTACATTGGTTTTGCTCATGTTGGGTATCGGGTCCTTCGTTCTGGTGAGTTGTTGTCGGAGAGTGGCTGTTGGTTTGTGTGCTGTTATGAGTCCTAGTGGTCGCAGTAGTCTGGCTGTCAGTTCGGAAATGCTCCTGATGTATGGTAGTATGGCTAGTCCTTTGAGTTGCGGCATGACAGCACACAAACCAACAGCCACTCTCAGACAACAACACACCAGAACGAAGGACCCGATACCCAACATGAGCAAAACCAATGTAGTGTACAAAATCCCATGCAAGGACTGCACAAAACACTACATAGGACAAACAGGAAGACGGCTAACGATCCGTATCCATGAACACCAACTAGCCACGAAACGACACGACCAGCTATCCTTAGTAGACACACACGCAAATGACAAGCAACATGAATTCGACTGGGGCAACACTACCATTATAGGGCAAGCCAAACAGAAAACAGCCAGGAATTCCTAGAGGCATGGCACTCATCCACAAACTCCATCAACAAACACATCGACCTGGACCCAATATACTGGCCACTACAGCGGACAGCTGGAACTGACAACCGGAAGCGGCAGAGACAGGCCACTATGAATGCTGGAGGAAACATCACAGAAGCGCTTCACAGGAGGCTCCCAAGCACTGAGGATGTCACCTCGACAGGGGACAAAACGTTTGCAAGACAAATTCCCAGCTCAGCGAACAGAACCACAAGAACGAGCACCCGAGCTACAAATCTTCTCCCAAACTTTGAGCTCTATTATTAAATTATTATATTATTATTAAATCTTATAAGTTCGCAGTTCACTACGATCTTTGCATTTTATTATTGTCACTCATGCTTCTCTACCCAATTTGCTTTCTCTTGATCTTTCTGCTCTTTGTTACCTTTCCTATCATTATCCTTAATCCTATCACTATACTTTGAACTACTCATGCAAACTCGCACCTTCTGTGCTTATTTGCTCTGCTGTTACTCACCTCATTGGGTGTCAGCAGTGGCAAAGCAGTGATTGCAGTGATGGCAGTGCTGTGGTATTGGTGGATCCAGCGCAGGTGGCATTGGCAAGCTTGATTCAAGACTCATGGCAGCGGTGAGGGTGATCTGGACATTTTCTTTTCCTTTTGTTTCTGTTTATTTAATTTTAGCACTTTTTAATTCTAACGATTGTATTCTAAGATGGTGCCGAATAGTGGCCACTCTGTACATTTTTCACTGCATTCCAGTACTCTTGTACTTATGACAATAAAATCTCACCGAACCTCAACTCTCGTCTAATTCTTCATCCAATGTTTCATATTGTTTGCTCCAGCTAAAGTTTAATGATGACAAATTAAAAGATCCTATGCAAAAATAATATTTCTTTTCACCCTTCTTTCTTTTTCTATCTTTCTGCAATCTATTTCATAGAACAGAGCATTGTCAACACAAACTATATCATCAGAAGGTTTCTTTTGTTCATTTATACATCTATATGCATTTTCCTTAATAATGAGTGTGAAGTTTATCTTTTTCAAAATTATTTGAAAGAAATCTGCTGGACAGAAAGTACTAAGTTTTAAACACAAATATTCCCATGAATAGAGTTGACTGAACAGTGTTGGTGCAGCTTGAGAGATTAGACCGCACAATTGGCAACTTCAGCTAACAGTCACAATTCTGGTCATATGTGAAATCCAAGCTCTGGCCTTTTAAAATAAAAACTTTAATTATAGCATAAAATAAGTTTTATTCATTCATTAAAAATTTTCTGGTGAGAAATGAAAAATTACCTTCAAATCCTTAGGTATTGGAAAAGACATTGAGCAAAAAAAATTGTTCAAAACATTTTTAGAAAAGTGAAGTGGTAAAATTTTGCAATCATAAGGAACTATTGTATTACAACAACCCTTTTAATGTTAAAATATTTTTGCTATACTACAAGAGTGCTAAATGAATACTTATCAGTATTCACATTCGAAAAAGACAGTGTGGTCGAGGAGAATACTGAGAGACAGGCTATTAGACTAGGTGGAATTGAGGTGCATAAGAAGGAGGTGCAAGCAATTCTGGAAAGCGTAAAGATAGACAAGTGCCCTGGGTCACATGGGATTTATCCTAGGATTCTCTGGGAAGCCAGGGAGGAGATTGCTAATCCTTTGGCTTTGATCTTTATGTCATCAGTGTCTACAGGAATAGTGCCAGAAGATAGAAGATAGCAAATATTGTTCCCTTGTTCAAGAAGAGGAGTAGTGACAATCTGGAAATTATAGACCAGTGAGCCTTACCTAGGTTATCAGTAAAGTGTTGGAAAGAGATAGGATTTATAGGTTATAAGAGATAGGATTTATGATCATCTAGAGAGGAATAAATTGATTAGGGATAGTCAACACGGTTTTGTGAAGGATAGGTCATGCCTCACAAATCTTATTGAGTTCTTTGAGAAGGTGACCAAACAGGTGGATGAGGGTAAAGCGGTTGATGTGATGTATATGGATTTCAGTAAGGCATTCGATAAGGTTTCCCACGGTAGGCTACTGCACAAAATATGGAGGCATGGAATTGAGGGTGATTTAGCCGTTTGGATCAGAGATTAGCTAGCTGAAAGAAGACAATGTGGTGGTTTATGGGAAATATTCATCCTGGAGTTCATTTACAAGTGGAGTACTGCAAGGATCTGTTTTGGATCTACTGTTGTTTGTTATCTTTATAAATGACCTGGATAAGGGCATAGAAGGATGGGTTAGTAAATTTGTGGATGACACGAAGGTGGATAGTGCCAAATGATGATGTAGGTTACAGAGAGACATAGACAAGCTGCAGAGCTGGGCTGAGAGGTAGCAAATGGAGTTTATTGCAGAAAAGTGTGAGATGATTCACTTTGGAAAGAGTAATAGGAATGCAGAGCACTGGCCTGATAGTAAGATTCTTGGTAGTGTACATGAACAGAGAGATCTCAGTGTCCAGGTACATAGATCCTTGAAAGTTGCCACCCAAGTTGATAGGGTTGTTAAGAAGGCATATGTGCATTAGCTTTTATTCGGATGGGATTGAGTTTCAGAACCATGAGATCATGCTGCAGCTGTACAAAACACTGGTCTGGACACAGTTGGAGTATTGTGTATAGTTCTGGTCACTGCATTGTAGAAAGGATGTGTAAGCTCTAGAAAGAGTTCAGAGGAGATTTACTAGTTGCCTGGTATGGAGGGAAGGTCTTATGAGGAAAGCTGAGGGACTTGAGGCTGTTTTGTTAGAGAGAAGGTTGAGAGGCGACTTAATTGAGACAGGCAAGATTATCAGGGGAATAGATAGGGTGGATAGTGAGAGCCTTTTTCCTCAGATGGTGATAGCTAGCACGAGGGGCATAGCTTTAAATTGAGGGGTGACGGATATAGGACAGATGTCAGAGGTAGTTTCTTTATTCAGAGAGTGGTAGGGGTGTGGACTGCACTGCCTGCAACAGTAGTAGACTCGCCAACCTTAAGGGCATTTAAATGGTAATTGGATAGGTATATGGACAAGAATGGAATAGTGTAGGTTAGGTGAGCTTCAGATTGGTTCCACAGGTCGCTGCAACATTGAGGTCCGAAGGGCCTGTACTGCTCTGTAATGTTCTATGTTCTGCTGTAGCAGAGTTTTCGATGCTCCACACAATAGTTGAATGTATATTATATTTTCTCAATTCCTATTTTACTTTCTCTTCTCAAGATAGTGATTTGTAACCTGAAATTGAACCAGGTAAATTGCTTGTTTATATTGGCCAATTCCCACTGGTACATGCTAGGAATTTGAAGCAATGTGCAAAATTAGTCTTCTCTTTTGAGGTGGAATATCTATGATTGCCTCAGGAATTGTGGTGATTAAATGTTATGGAATGAGGTACAGGACAAAAGATGTATTCAAAACTTATTGCTGGATAACTTGAACTTCAGGTGCAAAGAGCTAAAGAGAAAACAAAGATTTTTTCTCTTTATAGAGTGCTGTCATTTATATAAACATATAAATAGAATGACTGAAAAATGTCCGGAGAGCATTTCAGCCAAGATGAGCAGCTACTATTACAATAGTAGGAAAAGGAGCATTTTTTTTATATAGTGTCCACAAACCACAATGTAATAATAAATCTATGACTTATCTTAGGGATATTATTTGAGAGATTACTATTGGTCATGTACATCTAAGAGGGCAGGCAAGGTCTTGAATTAATGTCTCATCTGAAAAATGTTGCCTCATTTGGTGTACCAATCTCTCAGTACTACATAAAATATGTCAACCTAGCAAGGTTTGTGAAGGTTTGTAGCTCAGGTTGAGGTTTAGGGTGTAGGTGTCGAAAAACATTTCGACTGGGACAACACATCTATCCTAGGACAGGCTAAGCAAAGACATGCCAGAGAATTCCTAGAGGCCTGACACACCAACCACAATGCCATAAACAAACACATAGATCTAGATACCATCTATCAACCCCTCAGAAAACGAACAGGAAATGACATCATCACAAACCCCAGGAACCCCATCCAGGACAAACATATAAATAGAAAGCAGGAG
>NC_057731.1:26143308-26183238 GCF_004010195.1 Chiloscyllium plagiosum | reverse complement strand
CTCAGCGAGCAAACCTACACCCTAAACCTCAACCTGAGCTACAAACCTTCACAAACCTTGCTAGGTTGACATATTTTATGTAGTACTGAGAGATTGGTACACCAAATGAGGCAACATTTTTCAGATGAGACATTAATTCAAGACCTTGCCTGCCCTCTTAGATGCTTTCTATTTATATGTTTGTCCTGGATGGGGTTCCTGGGGCTTGTGGTGATGTCATTTCCTGTTCGTTTTCTGAGGGGTTTATAGATGGCATGTAGATTTTTGTGTTTGTTTATGGCGTTGTGGCTGGAGTGCCACGCCTCTAGGAATTCTCTGGCATGTCATTGCTTAGCCTGTCCCATGATAGATGTGTTGTCCCAGTCGAAATGGTGGTTTTCTTCATCCATGTGTAGGGCTACGAGGGAGAGAGGGTCATGTCTTTTTGTGGCTAGCTGATGTTCGTGTATCCTGATGGCTAACTTTCTTCCTGTTTGTCCTACGTAGTGTTTGTGGCAGTCCTTGCATGGAATTTTGTAGATGACGTTGGTTTTGTCCCTGGGTCTTTTAAGTTTGTTAGTTTTTGTTTGTGTGTGTTTGTGTGCTACTAGGATTCCGAGGGGTCTTAGTTGTCTGGCTGTCATTTCTGAGACTTCTTTGATGTATGGTAAGGTGGTTAGAGTTTCTGGCGGTATTTGGTCTGCTTGTCGTGGTTTGTTCCTGAGGAATCTGCGGATTGTATTTTTTGAGTATCCATTCTTCTTGAATACGTTGTATAGGTGGTTCTCCTCTGTTTTCTGAAATTCGTCTGTGCTGCAGTGTGTGGTGGCTCGTTGGAATAGTGTTCTGATACAAACTCGCATTCCTGGACTCACAGTCGAAAGGAAGGACAATGGAGAACTACAAACCTGCGTATACAGAAAACCGACAAACACTGACCAAATACTTAACTACACCAGCAACCATCCCAACACACACAAACTAAGCTGTATCAGAACACTATTCCAATGTGCCACCACACACTGCAGCACAGATGAACTTCGGAAAACAGAGGAGAACCACCTATACAGCGTATTCAAGAAGAACGGATACTCAAAAAATACAGTCTGCAGGTTCCTCAGGAACAAACCACGACAAGCAGACCAAACACAGCCAGAAACCCTAACCACCTTACCATACATCAAAGAAGTCTCAGAAATGACAGCCAGACTACTAAGACCCCTCGGAATCCTAGTAGCACACACCCACCAACACACTCAAACAACAACTAACAAACTTAAAAGACCCAGTACATCCCATGGACAAAACCAACGTCATCTACAAAATTCCATGCAAGGACTGCCACAAACACTACGTAGGACAAACAGGAAGAAAGTTAGCCACCAGGATACACGAACACCAGCTAGCCACAAAAAGACACGACCCTCTGTCCCTCGTAGCCCTACACAAGGATGAAAAAAACATTTCGACTGGGACAACACATCTATCCTAGGACAGGCTAAGCAAAGACATGCCAGAGAATTCCTAGAGGCCTGACACACCAACCACAATGCCATAAACAAACACATAGATCTAGATACCATCTATCAACCCCTCAGAAAACGAACAGGAAATGACATCATCACAAACCCCAGGAACCCCATCCAGGACAAACATATAAATAGAAAGCAGGAGACAACAGCTTCGCTTCACTTGGAGGTCGCCACTGATGATGTTACCTAGCCAGGTAATGAAACGTCTGGATATCAAACTTACAGCTCAGCGAGCAAACCTACACCCTAAATTTCAAACTAGATTTTATGTTCAAACTCCTGGAGTGGATCTGAGCACACAGCCTTCTATGCTATGGCTAACATCAGCCGTGACAGAAAAGTAAATAATTTCATATTATGTATGCTTGATTCTGGAACAAGAAAATCCATATACAGGAAAGATTCCACAGTTCATCTAACGAAACCAAAAATCTAATATCCATCTGAAATCCAACGTCAGACTTGGATCTAGGAAGCAGCATTCTAAAGTTTACAGCTGATATTAACTTGACAACATGGTGAATTGTGATGAGGATTCAGGATGACATGAGCAGGATGGTGAAATGGGCAGAAACATGACAAATTAAATCCATTGTAGAACATTGTGAGAGCTACTAAGTGTACGTCCAACAGTGTACATTAAATAGTATGTTCCAGGTGAACAGAGCAAAATCCCTTGGTGTCTGTAAAGACAAATCTTTAAAAGTTGTAGAAGAGATTAAAAGGTTTTAAAAAACGTGTGGATTACTTGAACTTAGAGTCATTGGATTCATCGGTATGAAGATCACTTTATAAATCACCGGTTGGCTTCAGTGGAGCATTGTGGACAATTCAGGGCACCATACTTAAATTATAAAAGCTTTTCAAAGAGTGTAGAGAAGATTTAGCAGGACAGTACCAGGGATGAAGTACTTTAGAAATTATTTAGAATACTTTAGAAAAAAAGAAGCCAGGTGAAAACAGCGAAAGGGCGGCACTGTAACAACATATTCCATCCACCCCTTTCCGCAACCACTTTTGCCCCAAGCGTAACAGAGCCTGTGGTTGCCACATTGGTCTGTACAGTCATATACAGACTCACCCTGAGAGTGGAAGAGAGAATCATCCTCATCTGCAAAGGACCACCAATGAATGAATGACTTTAGAAATTAGGAGAGGTTGGAAAAGTTGGAACTTACTCCTTTGGAACAGTCATGATTAAGAGATAGCTTCTTCGAGATCAAAAGGATGGAGGTTTTTGAAACGACAGACAGAAAAAGGCTTCTAAAATGCACTGTTCAAACTGTTGTTCAGTAACCTATATATTTGGACATTTAGTTTGTAATGCAACAATCTTGAAAAAATGTTATTTTGTAAAAACAGTTTAACTTTGAACTCTTTCAGGATTTTTTGATGGAGACATTCATTATGTTCAAAGATCTCATTGGAAAGAACGTCTATCTTGCTGACTGGGTTATAATGAACATGATGCAAAATAAGTAAGTATTGAGAGAAATTCTAAATTGCTACTGCAATATTTCTTCTCCATGTTTGATCCATCATTGTGTGTCTGTCTGGAAGTGGCAATGGAAACAAGCGGCATTTCAAAAGGATAGTCATTAGAATAGTACTAATATTATTTTTAAAATGTATGTGGCATCATTTTGCAAATCTTGTTTACAAATTACCAGTGCAAAACAGTTTTAAGTTCTTAAAACATTTGTTATGTTTAAAAATGAACAAAATTCAATTTAATTAACATTAGCTTTGCTTTACTGTTGTGTTCCTTTTGATCTGTCAAATACACACTGCTGTTGCAAAATGAATTATATTTACATTAACTTGCAGCCTGAGTCATTTTTAGTGATAGATACCAAATGATATTTAAAATTCAATGTGTCATTTGCCATTTTGTTGCAGACAAATAACTAATTAAGTGCACTGAATCTTGATCGTTCAGGTGTTCATGTTGATGTGGTTAGACTTTTGCTTAATGTATTCATTGTTGGTTGAGAAGGAAAATCATAAATTGAGAATTATATTGGGTTTATCTGACTGAAACAGATTACAGGTGGAAGTTGGTGAAAAGCAATTTGCATCTTTAGTGTTTTAAGAAGCCTGTTAGCATTTTCCTTCCAAGACAATTGGTCACAGAAATGTAAGAATCTGTTATTCAGAAGAATTGTGTTTCTAGTCAAAATTTGGAGTTGTTACTGACTTCGAAGTACCAGTAAATAGTGAATGAATATTTTAATTCAAAAGGTTGTACATAACAGAAACTTACGGATTGGAGAAGCACTGGCTTTATGAATAGGGTAGTTACTCATATCCCAAGTCATTTCCTTTTCATTAATGGGGCATGAAATAAAGGTACACAAAAATGTGATCTAGGCTTTCTTTGGTTAAGAAGTGAATAATTGCTCTCTATCATTTTATATGGGTTGCCCACCCTGTAACAATTCGCATTTACTATTTCTGAGTTTGAAGTTAACATGCACACGATAGAGTTCCAAGTCCTGAAATATTTAAAGCTAAGCACGTTCTCCCTGTGTCTGCGTGGGTTTCCTCCGGGTGCTCCGGTTTCCTCCCACAGTCCAAAGATGTGCAGGTCAGGTAAATTGGCCATGCTAAATTGCCCGTAGTGTTAGGTAAGGGGTAAATGCAGGGGTATGGGTGGGTTGCGCTTCGGCGGGGCGGTGTGGACTTGTTGGGCCGAAGGGCCTGTTTCCACACTGTAAGTAATCTAATCTAAAAAATAATTGGTTCATTATTGTGGATTTTGTTTTTTTACAAATATAACACTTATTCTATAAAAATCATTTTTTAATGGAATGACATAGACTCATAGAGATGTACAGCATGGGAACAAACCCTTCGGTCCAATCCGTCCATGCCGACCAGATATCCCAACCCAATCTAGTCCCACCTGCCAGCACCAAGCCCATATCCCTCCAAAACCTTCCCATTCATATACCCATCCAAATGCCTTTTAAATGTTGCAGTTGTACCAGGCTCCTCCACCACCTCTGTCAGCTCATTCCATACACGTACCACCCTCTGTGTGAAAAAGTTGCCCCGTAGGTCTCTTTTATATCTTTCCCCTCTCAACCTAAACCTATGCCCTCTAGTTCTGGACTACCCGACCCCAGGGAAAAGACTTTGCCTCTTTACTCTATCCATGCCCCTCATAATTTTGTAAACCTCTATAAGGTCACCCCTCAGCCTCCGACGCTCCAGGGAAAACAGCCCCAGCCTGTTCAGCCTCTCCCTACAGCTCCAATCCTCCAACCCTGCCAACATCCTTGTAAATCTTTTCTGAACCCTTTCAAGTTTCACAACATATTTCCGATAGGAAGGAGACCAGAATTGCACACAATATTCCAACAGTGGCATAACCAATGTCCTGTACAGCCGCAACATGACCTCCCAACTCTTGTACTCAATACTCTGACCAATAAAGGAAAGCATACCAAACACCTTCTTCACTATCCTATCTACCTGCGACTCCACTTTCAAGGAGCTATGAACCTGCACGCCAAGGTCTCTTTGTTCAGCGACACTCCCTAGGACCTTACCATTAAGTGTATAAGTGCTGATCAGATTTGCTTTCCCAAAACGCAGCACCTCGCATTTATCTGAATTAAACTCCATCTGCCACTTCTCAGCCGAATGGCCCATCTGGTCCAGATCCTGTTGTAATCTGAGGTAACCCTCTTCGCTGTCCTCTACACGTCCCTTTTTGGTGTCATCTGCAAACTTACTAACTGTACCTCTTATGCTTGCATCCAAATCATTTATGTAATAGAAGATCTTGAGTGCATTTATTCAATATGGAAAAGTGGGCATGATAGTAAGTACCCACCGCTTAATCCTATGTGAATTATCGAATAGTACTCAATGCATTACAATCTAAAAACCTCGTCTTAGATGAGAAGTTAGAAGCTACTTCTTGGGTTGCTATGTTTATCACAATTCTTAATTTATGAACTAGATATAAACAGGTTTGGTCAAAATGTTCAAATCTTCTGAACTTTGAATGTGAGCAACTGAGAATCTGTGAAGAATGGCTGAGAATAAACATTACTAATGGAGTGACAAATTGCTTAATTCTGGAGAGCTTGATTCTGTTAGTATCCTGTATTACAAAAATCCTGTATTTATGCTTTATTATGGCTCAGTTAATCAGAGATCTGATTGAATAGATTGAGGTTCATTGCCTAAACATAAGTAAAGCTAAGTAGATGGGAGAAAAAACGTATTATAGTGTTTTTAATGACCTCAAGTAGTCCAGAAACATTTTGAAACCAATTAAGTACTTTGAGGACAATTAGTAATATTTTAAAATAGAAAATATGGTCGCCAGTTTTTTTCACATCAAGAAACCACTTTCCACCATTCCACCAACAAGCAGTGAAGACATACTAAATAATTAGCAATACTGAAAATTGATCCATATCAAATTGGTCTTTAGCCTAAATGGAACACATCATACTTTCCAAAGAAACAAAGGTAGAATTAACGGAGGAATTGGTCCCAGTGTTTCAGTATTTTTTGGATACAGGATTGGTGCCAGAGAACTGGAGACTGCTCATGTTATACCAGTATCCAAGAGGAGAGGCATAAAAGAGGAAACTAGAGTAGTTATTGGAAACCATTATGAAAAAAAAATATTATTTGGAATGATTTAGTCAAAGTGAGGAAATGTGGATTTGTTAAAAGGCAAATTGTGTTTGTCTAATTTGAATGAATTATTTAAGTTAGCAGAAAAGGTTGTTTGAGTTTAGTGCAGTATCTATGCATATACTTTCTGAAGGCATTCAGCAATGTGCTCCAAAGAAACTTGTTAAAAGATGGAAGGCAAGTAATTAAGGGGAAAGTGGTGATATGGATATGGTTTTCTCATAGTGACAGGAAATAGTTTTGATGATAGATGTTTTTGCACTGTGAGATGGTTTGTGTGGTGTTCCCCAAGGAGCCAGTTTTGCTTCTGCTTGTTTTGCATCTTATAAATTCTATGAACAAACTATGAACTTGAGTGTAGGAAAGAGCATTGTAAAGTTTTCAGATAATAACATGGACAACAATGAATTGTGATGGGTTGGCTATGGACTTCAGGATTACAGAAACAGAATGGAAAAAATGGCACAGAATTTGAAAATAAAAATAGCAAATGAAGTTCGATGTAGAGAAATGTGACAACTAATATGGACTGATGTACTATAATTGGTGCAACCTGCATGAGAAAAATAGAGACATTTAGATATCTGAAAAGACAAATCCTTGAAGGTGTAGAGGGAGTTGATCAAGTATTTGAAAAATAAACGTGAATTACTTGGGTGTATTAAAGCACCATTGAATACACCAGCAAATTCCCCTCCAAGCCACTCACCATCCTGACTAGAAAAATACTGCCTTCTTTTAGTGGTTTGGTCAAAATCCTGGAATCCCTCCCTTTTAGTATTGTGAACCCACCTGCAGCATATGGACTGCAGTGGTTCAAGAAGGTAGCTTAACACCAAAATTCAATGGCTACTAGAGATGGGCAATAAATACTTGCCCATCCAGTAACGCCCATATCTCATGGATGAAAAAGAAGATAATGCTCGAACTTTATCACCAGCTTGACTTCAGATGGAGCATTGTGGGAAATTCTGGACATTTCAGGGAAAATTTAAAGGCCTTAACAGAGAAAACGTTTACATGCTATGAGAAGAGGTTGGAAATTTAGGCCTCTTCCCCTTGGAACAGGGTAAGACGTGACCTCAGACAGATTTTCAGTTGATGAGAGCTTGTGATAGCGTAGATAGAAATAATTTTCTCCCTCTCTGAAGACTGAAGCAAAACCAGTCATCACAGAGTTAAAATCATTCACAAAAGATCTGACAAGGAGATGAGATGTTTTTTTTTCCTGAGTTGTCCAAATACAAACCTTTCTTCTCAAAGAATGGTGGAAGCTAACTTTAACCATAATTCGGTGGTTGGTTGTGAACTTGAGAAAATAAACGGGCAAAAATGGAGCGTGAAACTAAGCATGGCTGCTTTCTCAAAGGCCCAGCTTAAGTACAACTGGCTGAATACATAAATTACTGAAATAAACAAATTACTAACTTATTTTATTTTAGATGTTGAGTTTTGAAATGGTAGGTTTAAGATCTCATTCAGTTGAAATCCAGCACATCCAGCAATGTCATTCTGCCTCAGAACTGCAATAGAGTACTATCTTAGAATATGTGTTCAGTGCTTCGAAGTGTAACTTCAGTTCACAACTACTGACCAAAGCCTGAGGCCTGAGGGCTAAAATTTGCAGGTGCTGGAAATACTCAGAGGCTCATGCAATGTCTGTGTTTAGGGTTTACCAGTTCCATGAGAACTGATTAAAAAGAATTACACATATAACCAGTTGTAAAAAAGTACTGAAGCAGGGAAAGGCAGGAATAGAGAAAGATAAAGGAAAGGTATGTGGCAGCATAACAGGCAGGGGCAATTAATGGATGAAAGGAAAGATGGTACACACAGATGACAGCAATGAGACAAGTAAAGAGGCCAAAGTAAATGAGACAAGAAGTAAAATGTAGATCTAGAGGAAATATAAAAGGAAGCCACAGAACTTTCATTAATCGTTACCGTCCAAAAAATGTGAACAAAAATTGGGTTTTGAAATTGTTAAACTTGATGTTGAGTTCAAAAGGCTGTGAAGTGCCTGATTGAAAGATGAGCTACATTTCCTTGAGTTGACATTGAACTAGTAATGGAAGTCAAGAGCACAGATCTGAGTGGACTGAGGAGAATTATAATATTATACTCCACTAGAAGCTTTGAGGCACAATTACTGACTGAGCAGATGTTTCCACAATAGGTCATATATTTATCCAAAAGTAAGGGATATCACATCATGGAGAGTAAAAGTTGTATTTCAAATTGAATGAAGTACAAATAAAATGCTGTCTCATCTGGAAGGATTGTAAGGGTCAGAAAGCAGAGATGAGTTTAGAAATGCTAGCACTGCATTTCCGGTGCATGATTTGGAAGGTTCCATGGAAGGGGCAGTAGTTGATGTTGAGCCAACTTGAGGAGGGAACCAGTATGTTGCAGAGGGAATGATCCATTTGCAAGGCTGAGAGTGGGAAAGGAATAAGAACTGAAGATGTGTTTGATGATGGAATCTCACTGGAGGTCGTAGAATGGCAGCAGGTGATCAGTTCAGTGTGGAGGTTATGAGATAAGGACCAGGGGAATCTTCTCATTGGCAAGGAGGTAGGAGCAGAATTTGAAAAAATGGAATGGTTGAGTTAAGGGCTCTGTTAATCATATTGGAAGAGACTTTGCTATTGAGGAGAAAAGAAGACATGTCAGAAGCACTGGTATTGAAGCTTGCAATCTGAACAATTGAAACTTGCTTTTAAAAATGCAGTGGTTCCTTCCTCAGTCTTTGATTTTAAAACAATCCTTTGCATTCTTTAAATTTCCCAGTAATCATATGACCTGTGAAGAAAGGGAAGAGTTGAGCTCGATGAAAGATTACCAGATGGCATTTGATAAGGTTCCACATCAAATGTTGTTGCAGAAATTAAAGTTCATGGTGTAGTGAGTAACATATTGGCTTAGATAGAAGATTGGTTAAATAACAGCAAACAGAGATAACAGGCATAAATTTCTGGTTGGCAAGGTGTAACAAATGTGTGTTAGGGAATAGCGATGGGGTCTTAACTTTTCACAGTTTATATAAATGACTTAAATGAAGGGATCAAAGGTACAGTTGCTAAATTTGCAGATCACACAGATAGATTGGAAAGTAAGTTTGAAGAGGACACAATAAGACTACAAATGGATATAAGCTAAGCAAGTGAGAAGATTTGACAAACGGAATACAATGTAGGAAAATGTGCAGTTGTTCATTTTGCCAGGAAAAATAAAAAAGAAGCATCTTATCTAAGTTATTTGGGTTACAGAACTCTGAAATGCAGTGTAATCTGGGTGTCCCAGTTAATTTGTTACAAAATGTTAATTTGCAAGTCCAACAACCAATTGGGAAAGCCAGTCAATTCCAACGGATTTGAATGCAAAAGTAAGGAGTTTATGCTTCAGTTGCACAGGACATTGATGAAACCACATAAAGTCATAGAGATGTACAGCATGGAAACAGACTCTTCGGTCCAACCCGTCCATGCCGACCAGGTATCCCAACCCAGTCTAGTCCCACCTGCCAGCACCCGGCCCATATCCCTCCAAACCCTTCCTATTCATATACCCATCCAAATGCCTCTTAAATGTTGCAATTGTACCAGCCTCCTCCACATCCTCTGGCAGCTCATTCCATACACGTACCAACCTCTGCGTGAAAAAGTTGCCCCATAGGTCTCTTTTATATCTTTCCCCCCTCACCCTAAACCTATTCCCCCTAGTTCTGGACTCCCTGACCCCAGGGAAAAGACTTTGTCTATTTATCCTATCCATGCCCCTCATAATTTTGTAAACCTCTATAAGGTCACCCCTCAGCCTCCGACGCTCCAGGGAAAACAGCCCCAACCTGGTCAGCCTCTCCCTGTAGCTCTGATTCTCAAACCCTGGCAACATCCTTGTAAATCTTATCTGGAGCATTGTGCAAAATATTGGGCTCCTTATTTGAAGAAGGATATGAATGTGTTGAAAGCAGCTCAGGGAAGTTTGATTGGACTGTTAACTGGGAATAGTGGGTTTTCTTATGAGGGGAGATTGGATTGACTGGACTTATATTCCTTAGATTTTAGTCATCTAAGTGGCACTTTGACTGAATAATGTCCTGAGGGGTCTTGATTGGCATGGAGGGAATATTTCCTCTTATGGGAGAATACAGAACTAGGGGTCATTGTTTAAAAATAAAGAATCGCCCATTTAAGATAGATGAGTTTTTTTAACCTCAAGGAATGTTGTGAGTGAGTGAAACTCTCTCACTGAAAAGTCAATGGAAACATAGTCTTTGAACATTTTTAAGAGAGTTTGCTGTTATTTAACCAATCTTCTATTTAAGCCAATTTTAAGAGAGTGTGACTCTTGATAAGCCAAAGAGTGAAGGGTTAGCAAGAAAATTGAGTAATCAAATCAGCCATGACTTTATTGAATAGTGGAGCAGGCTTGAGAAATATGTTCTTGCACCTAACTTGTACGTTGATTATTTGAAAATGCAGGTACCCAGACGCTTCCTGCTTTCCAGTCCTGAACTAGAGCATGTGCTCCATTCAACAAGCTGGATCTCAAACTGGAGCCAATTAACACACAGCAACAATTGGCTACAGATGACTGTCATAGTCAGTTTAAAATTATATATCGGGGTGAAGTCAATCTAAGGATTTAGACTTGGTGAGCACAGGAATTCTGCAGGATAGCATTGCTGCCTCGCAACATCAGGGATACAGATTCAATTCCAGCCTTGGCTGGCTGACTGTGTGTAGTTTGTACATTCTCCCTGTGTCTTAACAAGGATTTCTGCTGGGTTGTCCAGTTTCATACTCCAGTGCAAAGATTTACAGGTAAGTTGGATTTGCCATGTAAAATTACCCCATAGTGTCCATGGGTGTGCAACATATGTGGATTAGCCATCGTAATGGGGATGGGGTGGGTCTAAGTGTGATGCTCTTCAAAGGGTTGGTGCAGATTCGATGAGCCAAATAGCCTCCATCTGCACTGTTGGGATTCTGTGAGGATTGTACACATGCATCAGATTTTGATGTGGCAATGATGTTGAACCACACAGCATTCATTATTTCAATTAAACTGATGACAACTGCAGGAATTTGCACATGTAGAATTGTGCGAAAATCCAGAGGTTGCTGTTAATGATTCCAAGCTCCTCCACGGGAAATGATGTGGTCTCCTCAGATTGCAGTCCCTGAGCATTCAATAAACCTCCACTAAGTTATACATTTATGTTATTAGTCTCACTGTAAAAACCCTTGAAAAGTAGCACCTAATGAAATGAAGCATGACCAATGTTTTAAAGGCATAATAGTTTCATAATTATTATAGATACAGTGTCTCAAATCTAGCTGCCTGGAAGCTAGACATTTTTAAGCTGCCATGCATGAATTTTAATTTATTATTTAATGGGTAAAATGACTTACCAGCTTGTTTGGCTAGGTGCTGCAATGTTCGGATAGTTCACAATATAACTACAAGCTTTGAGTATCTCTTTTGACTTTCATGGGCCAAGCAACCCATGATCTGACCGCCCTGAACAGCCAGACCAAAGACCAGCAGGATCTGAAATCTGGCATGGACTTAGACCTGAGGTTACTGGTTTTACCTGTACCTATCCTAAATACCCTCCACTGGGTGAAATGCTAATTTTGTTGTAGTGAAGTGTGAATCTCTCCATTATTATTATAAAAATATACATTTAGACAAAGTCAACTTAGTTAATTTTGATGTTTTAGCTTCAATCAAAACCAAACCAGCATTATTTATTTTG
This sequence comes from Chiloscyllium plagiosum, assembly GCF_004010195.1. Classification (NCBI taxonomy): domain Eukaryota; kingdom Metazoa; phylum Chordata; class Chondrichthyes; order Orectolobiformes; family Hemiscylliidae; genus Chiloscyllium; species Chiloscyllium plagiosum. The sequence continues at coordinate 26,171,304 of NC_057731.1, read as the reverse complement.
CTGTCTAAAATTTCAAATTAAAAGTGGAATATGACAAATTTTCATCTTCCTGATTTGTTGTTGAGACGTTGCCTCAGTTTAGCTGCGTTGTTACTCCACACTAGAATGGTGCACTGGAAAGTTTTTTTCAAAATATGCAAAGTCCCCAGTTAAACCTAGGCTAATAGAAAACAGGGGGATCAGGTTTCTGTACTTAACAAGAACTACTATGTATTATAAGTAAATAGTGTTTTATCTGTGATTAGAATCTAAGCTGTTGATACATAACTCCACCAGTCATACCTTAAAACCTCTTTGAAAACTCCCATCATGACCTTTCCCCTACACACACACACACACACACACACACACACACACACGAAGAAAAAATGGTGTTATGGGTAGAGAGGTAAAATGTCTGAGTTTGTTACCATGACTGTTTTGCTTTTGAGGATTTCCTCTTATTCGGTCTCCTTACTCTAGGTTTGTTTCACTACTTCAAGAAGACACAGACAATTGGTACTCTAACTGCAAAGTCTATTGGTTATTTGTTAAAGACAACAGTTTTCAGCAACTGGTGTAGGAAAATCAACTGGCTTTCCTTAGGCTTGAGGTATTTTCCCGGAGAGGAAGATGCACTGTCTGCTCTTGTAGCAGTCCAAAAGCTCCAACCAGTATCTTAGCCCTCCACAAGCTATTCAACTACCCAGGAACCTTTGGATAGTTGTTGTCAAGCTTTGTAATCCACAACTGGTCACAATTTCACAAATCAAACAGGAACCTGCTGAATCTCAATTTGTATACACCATCTAGTCTGTGACAGCCTCCACTACTGCTTGAATAATGCAGCACAGTGACTTTTAATAACTTGCTTTTTGGAAGTACAGCAATTACTCCTGTTTCTGCTAACAGTATTTTTTTTCCATTTCAGTGCACAATCAAAAATACAGAAAAATAAAAAGATATATTTTGTTTTTACACGTTATTTACCATGTTTACTGTCATCAATATTGCTGATGTGGTGGCCGATTTAAATTTCTGTTGTAAATATGTCTTTTTTCAGCAATACTCAAGTTCTGTATGACCAAACAACTATTTGAATACAGATAAGTTGTGATTGGGCACAAATTTGGCAGATGGGAGTACAATATGACTAAATATGAATTTGTTCATATTAGCAGCAATTATAGATATGCAGATTATTAGCTAAATGCAGAACAATTGCAGAACTTTTTTGTTCAAAGGGATCGGAGTGTCATTGTACATGAATCTCTCAGTATACATCAAAAGAATAGGAAAATAAATAGGATGTTATTAACTCCTGTTGCACAAGGTATTGATTTAACCACATCTAGAATACTGAATACAATTTTGGCCTCTACTTAAGAAAGGGTATAATTGTATAAAAGCAATACAGAGCAGATTAATTTGACTGATTGCTGGTATGAATTGGTTGTCTTATGTGAACAGGTTAGAATTATATCTTGAAATTTAGTAGAATGAGAGGTTCTGTTACTGAATCACTTAAGATCCTGAGGAGAGACAACATGCTGGCCACTGGAAAGGTTGGGCAATGTAGAATATATTTTGATGGTTAAAATTCTTTAGCCTCAGGCAATTTCTGTGTGGAGTTTGCACATTCTACCCCTGTCTGCGTGGGTTTCCTCCGGGTGCTCCGGTTTCCTTCCACAGTCCAAAGATGTGCAGGTCAGGTGAATTGGCCATGCTAAATTGCCTGTAGTGTTAGGTGCATTAGTCAGAGGTGAATGTAGGGGCATGGGTCAGATTGCTCTTTGGAGGGTCAGTGTGGACTTGTTGGGCCGAAGGGCTTGTTTCCATACTGTAGGGAATCTAATAAAAAATTAAACATCCTAACTTTTTTTCCCTTTACTTCTGTCATTATTTGTTGTATTTTAAAATCCTTCAAGATTTCAGGTTTACTGTTGTCTTTGGCAACATTATAAACCTTGTCCTTTAGTCTAATACAAACTTTTTTTTTAATCCTGTTTGTGTCACTTCTCCTGTGGAATTGATTAAGGGAATGTATGTTGCAAATTTTGAATGAATTCTTTCAATGTTTGCCATTGCCAATTTGTTAATGTAGTCTTTTAACATAGTTTTCCAGTTAATTTTAGCCAACTCAGTCTTCATCGACATTGTTTTCTTTGTTCAAATGTAAGATTTTAGCTTCAGACTAACTAAAGCACTCTCAATTCAATAAGAGCGACTTGCAAAGTATGTTTGCTTGGTTCAGAGGCTCCTTTATTACAATGTTATTAATTAACCATGTCTGGTTGAAGATAGCTACATCTAAAATTACCTGTTGCCTTGTTGGTTCCTCAACATATTAATCTCAAAAACTACTATTAATTCATTCCATGAACATGTCCTCCATGTGCTTACACAAATTTGCTTTATTCAGACTATATCAGATTTAAAGTCTGCCATGATTAATGGATTAAGCCTATTGCATGCACCTTTAATTTCCTGGTTTAAACTCCTTTTAGAGTTTTATATACTTTTAGAAGTCAATGAACTGCTCCCACGAGTATTTTGGTCCCTTTTTGGCTCTTAGCACTGTCTATCCTGATTCCATGACTTAGTTTTCCAAGGTAAGTTCCCTTCTCTCTGACTTTACCCCATCTATTGTTATTTAAACAATCCACACTGCTTTTTCATTTTGCTTATCTGTTTTACAAAACAAGTATCTTGGGATATTTAATTACAACTATGGTCACAGCAACTGTCATGCTGCATGCATTATGATAAAGGAACAGGTACTTCAAACTTCCTTTCATAATGTAAACTGTAGCACACTGGAGTAGTGCTGTATTTGTCCACCTATATATGGTGATTCATTCATGAATTAGAGCATATCATTCAACCACTATGCCCGATATTGCAATCTTTTCAAACTAAACGATATTATAGTAGTTGCTTCAACTAGGGCATCAGGTAATAATTCAGCTAACTGTACTGAATTTGTGCTGTTTGTGAAGTTATATAAATAATGTAATTATGAATAGCAAGTTTAAATTTAGAAGTTAAAAGTTTCATTGGTGTGTGTAATTGACAGCTTTTTGTCAAAAATTAACTCTGATTATGATTGAGAAAAAACTTGGGTGTATGGATTTCAATTGAAATTGCTCTTTGGCAAGGGCCATTCACTACTTTTATATGAAATATTTGACCTATCTCAGATTTTTAATGCAAGTTACAGCTAAATGTGTTCCCTGTTCTGTTTTAGATCTTACATATCAGAAGCCTTTCTCTATCTAGCATCACATCTGTCATGTTGTTCCCAAGAGTTGCATCTGTGAATTAATTTTTAACAGAACAGCTGCTCTGTTCATAAGCCTTGCACACATGAAACCTATTCCATAAAAAGTTTATATTGATGCTTCTAAGATTTGTCTATCCATTATGAAAGATCTCTCTATTTGAATGGATTTCATATAATTTTCCGGTCATCACAGAGAATGTTCATTTAATTCAGTATTTTCTCCCCAGTGAGTCAAATTTTGCACTTAGCAAACCCAAGTGGTAAATATTGAGCCCCGTACCGAAAGTCTTGAAAAATAGATGAAAGCACTTGAATTTATGTTTTGCCTTGTTATATCCTCAAGATGTCCCAAGGCAGCCCACAGCTAACTACTGTAGTTATTTTTGAAGTTCAATCTGTATTTCGTCCCCATCTATCTGACCCTACTGGGTGGAAAACTTCATAGTTTTTATACAATAAATGGTGACAATAATCTAACAATGACATCTCAAAAATGAAAGTAGTTTGTGAACTAAAAACTATTGTGTGCATACTTCTTCCTCTTTAGCTGGGCTCTCAAACACTGCTCTGACCAGCAAATAAGGTGAATACTGAAAGAAAGTTATTAGTGTTACTGTTTCGTAGGGTCTGGCAGGGATGCCTGAGGCCCTGATACTAGGGAAAAGATGATAGTCATATGTAAATTCAGGGTAATTGGGTGAGAACCTGACAGGGTGCATCTTTGTGTTTCTTATAGGAATAGGGAATTAGAGCTGGAGTTGATGTGTGAGATTTGGAATAAAACTATGACCAGAAAAACAAATGACTGGAATCCATCGAACCATCAATTTAACTTGTAATGTTTATCAGTGACATCCAGAAGGTAGTTAGTAAGTTTGTAAGTTAAATATTGAAAAGTAAGCATCATTCTAACTGAAACATTGTTAGGAGAAAGCTTAGAAGCTTGCAAAATATTCCAAAGGGAAATTCTGCAATCTGCACTGGCATCTCAGTTATTAAATTGTGCCAGGTTTTGAGTTTAGACAGACTTCTAGATTGACATGGGTTAGTTTGCAACAACAAAAAACACTGCTGGAGCAAATGTTAAAGACACTAAAAATATTCCTTGAAACACGTTACTTTCTGTCAGTGTTCATTGTGCAAATAGGGCTGATGGTCATATGACAGAACATGGAGGACACAATGTTAACAGATTGACAAGACCATCTCGGTACAGGTTGCAGACAACAGTATGAAGCAAGAATTTAACTTGGAGAAATAAAAACAGAAGTGCTTTTGACAATTTTGAGAAGTGAAAAGAATTTGGGAGTTAAAAGAATTAATCCCAGAAATGCCCAGGGTATAGTCAGTTGATACTTCAGGTATAATTTAAAGTACAATTATGCTTGTAAAATATCCAAAACAGTAATAATAGTGTTCAGAATTATATCAAAATAGAATATTCAGAGGAAGAAATGGGGATATGGATCAAAGTGAGATCACTGTATTAGTAGGGAGTTGGTCTGGGTAGAATGCTCTTTGGAAGGCCGATGTGGACTCGAGAGGCCAAATAGCCTGCTTCCACACTGTCAAGATTGTATGAATACGCCTGGTGAAGATGAGGTTCTAATGCTTGGATTGGTCTGGGTGGGCTTGCAGTATACTCTAAACACTGTTTGCCACATTGTCCTTACACGCTATGCTCTGCACAATTAAAGTCATAGAGATTTACAGCGTGGAACCAGACCCTTTAGTCCAACTCGTTCAGCGGACCGGATATCCTAAATTAATCTAGTCCCATTTACTAGCATTTGGCCCACATGCCTCTAAACCCTTCCTCTTAACATACCCATCCAGATGCCTTTAAAATGTTGTAATTGTTCCAGCCTCACCACTTCCTCTGGCAGCTCAGTCCATACACGGACCATCGTCTGCACGAAAAAGTTGTTCCTTAGGTCCCTTTTAAATCTTTCCCCTCTCACCTTAAACCTCTGCCCTCTAGTTTTGGACTTCCCCATCCTGCAGAAAAAACCTTGACTATTCACCTTTTCCATGCCACTCATGATTTTATAAACTTCTATAAGATCACCCCTCCACCTCTGATGCTCCAGGGAAGATCCCAGTCTATTCAGCCTCTCCCTGTAGCTTCAAACCCTAGCAGCATGCTTGTAAATATTTTCTGAACCCTTTCAAGATAAATAACATCTTTCCCTGTAGGAAGGAGATCAGAAATTCATGCAATATTCAAAAAGTGGCCCAACCAATGCCCTGTACAGCCACAACATGACTTCCCAACTCCTGCACTCAATACACTGACCAATAAAGCCAAGGGTATCAAATGCCTTCTTCACTACCCTGTTTACCTGCCACTCCACTTTCAAGGAACTTTTAACCTGCAGTCCAAGGTCTCTTTGTTCAGCAACACTCCTAGGACATTACCATTAAGTGCATAAGTCCTGCCCTGATTTGCCCTACCAAAATGTGGCACCTCACATTTATCTAGATTAAACTCCATCTGCCACTCCTTGGCCCATTGGCTCATCTGATCAAGGTTCCATTGTAATCTGAGGTAATTGTCTTCACTGTCCAGTACACCACCAATTTTGGTGCCATCTGAAAACTTACTAATCATACCTCCTATGTTTGTATCCAAATCATTTATTTAAATGACGAAAAGCAGTGGTTCCAGCACCAATCCCTGTGGCACATCATTGGTCGCAGGCCTCCAGGCCTCCAGTCCGAAAAGCAACCCTTTATCACCACTCTGTCTCCTACCTTCTGGCTAATCCTTCTTGCATTCCATGTAATCTAACCTTGTTAACCAGTCCAGCATGCAGAGCCTTGTCAAACACCATGCGGAAGTCCATATACACAACATCCATCACTCTGCCTTCATCAATCCTCTTCGTCACTTCTTCAAAAAAGTCCAATCAAATTAGTGAAACACGATTTCCCATGCACAAAGCCATATTGACTATCCCTCATCACTCCTTGACTTTCCAAAACATGCAAAAACCTGTCCCTCAGAATCCTCTCCAATAACTTGCCCACCACTGATGTGAGACTCGTTGGTCTATAGTTCCCTGACTTTTCCTTGCCACTTTTCTTAAACAATGACACTACCTTAGCCAGCCTCTGGTCTTCTGGCACCTCACCCGTACCTATTGATGATACAAATATCTCAGCAAGAGGCCAAGCAATCATTTCCCTAGACATCTGTCAAACTTCTAGGGCACAATCAGTTCTTCTATAGCACGATGCTTTCATTCTTGAGCAGCCCCGCAATGTAGAAAAATCACACTTTAGAAACAGCACTTAAAGTGTTGGCGCTGTAATAGAATTACAGCCAACACATGTTTTAAAAGTTTGCAGTGGAGAAACAGCATCCCCAATCCATCAAATGGGTTACAGCAAATTTGCGTTGACAAAACACTCGTTATAACAGAATGGCTTGTACACCTGATCAGGTCCCAGGGATGTATCCATCTTTATGTTTCAATACATCCAACATCACCTCTGTAATATCGACACTTTTTAACACGTCACTGTTTATTTCCCCAAGTTCTTTAGTTTCCATACCCTTCTCCACAGTAAACACTGACACAAAATTCTCATTTAGTATCTCACCCATCTCCTGCGGCCTTGCTGATCTTTAAGAGGCCCTTTTCTCTCCCTAGATACTCTCTTGTCCTTAATCTATTTGTAGACCTTTAGGTTCTCCTTAACCCCATTTGGCGAAGCTCACTCAGGCCCCCATTTTGCCCTCCTGATTTGCCTCTTAAGTATACTCCTACTGCTCTTATACTTCTGTAGGGATTCACTCAGTCCCTGCAATCTGTGCCTGACATATGCCTTCTTTTACTTGACTAGAACTTCACTTTCTCTAGTCATCCAGCATTCCCTACATCTGTCAGCCTTGCTCTTCATCCTAACAGAGACATACTATCCCTTGACTCTTGTTATTGCCTTTTTGAAGGCTTCCTGCTTTCCAACCATCCCTTAACCTGCAAATATTCGCCCCCAATCAACTTGTGAAAGTTCTTGCCTAATCATGTCAAAATTGGCCTTCCGCCAATTTAGAGCTTCAACATCTAAGTCCAGTTATCCTTTTCCATAACTATTTTAAAACTATAGAATTATAACCACTTGCCCAAAGTGCTTCCCCACTGACACCTTAGTCACTTGTCTTGCCTTATTTCCCAAGAAGAGGTCAAATTTTGCTCCTTCTCTAGTAGATACATTCATATGCTAAATAAAAAACTTACTTGTACATAACAAATTCCTCTCCATCCGATCCCTTAACACTATGGCAGTCCCAGTCTATGTTTGGAAAGTTAAAATATCCTACTATTGCCACCCTTCTATACTTATAGATAACTGAGATCTCCTTACAAATTTGCTTCTCAATTTCCCGCTGTCTATTGGGGATCAATAGTACAATCACCCATAAATGTCAATTCAGTAATGAATGTGTTGGTGGTAAAATCTTTCAAGTGTACAGTAATAAAGAGCAGAGGAGCAACCACATTGTGTGGAAGTAACTGGCTAAAAGGCTATAGAGCCTCTCTCAGTAATACAGATCAGAACAAAGTTAAAGAATTTAAATATTTCACCAGTTTCAGCTTTGGGGATGATAATGTACTAAAATATTTTATAAAGAGTAGTCATTCCCTTTAAAACAGCCAAATCAATTATTTTATTAACTTCAATGTAATATCCAGTGAAATAGCATTGTTATTCACTAACCGTCAATGGGAAAATATATTTGCATATACAACTGGATATAGAAAATGACAAAGTGATTGTTTGTATTTGGAAAATTTTGCATTCGCAGTACATATAGTTGAAACACTATTTCTTTCCTTTAATGGGACATAACCTCTGCACTAAAGAAATTAAAGAGATGCTGTTGACATCGGGGGACAGAAATTTAGAAGACAATGTGTTAAAACTACAAAAACAATTGTTCATCTGTCCTTCGGAAGGTTGAAGCATTTAGTAAAGAGTGCAGGAATAGGGTGCAAGAACAGAATAAGCTTATAGAAGAGAAAAATGATGGATGTGAGATTTGTAAGAAATACTGAAGGCCACAGTTACAGCCTACAGTAAGTCTACTCTTAGCAAGAGATTTCAGAAAGTTTATGGGTTTAAAGGAATGTGATGACTAAAAAATATTTTTGTTTTATCTTTTGTAAATTTGACGACCAGATTTAGTCAGTTGGCAAAGATACATAGTACAAGTATTAATATAACAACGGATAATGTAATGGAAAAGTGGATAAGGGCTGGATTTGGACGACTGGAAAAATATTCTACTGATAATGCAGGGGAGACTGCTAACAATGAATTTAGAGATATGCATACAAATATGAACATAATAGTTATGAATAAAGCAGCAGAAAGGTCTTTCAGCAATGGTGTAAATGAAAGAAATCACATTGTCATAGAGGAAATGGTTCCTAAAAGTTTGGCAGATCTGCCATTACAGATTGAGTGTAGAATGTTGGTAGATATTATCAGTTTCAGTTAAGTTTTGGTAGAAATCCTAAATTGGCATCAGTGGTATCACTGGTTGGTGCTGCTGCCTCACAGCACCAGGGACCTGGGTTCAATTCCATCCTTGGGCAAACTCTGTGGAGTTTGCACATTCTCCCTGTGTCTGTGTGGGTTTCCGCTGCGTGCTCTGCTTTCCTCTCACAATCCAAAGATGTGCAAATTAGGTGGATTGGCCATTCTAAATTACCCATTCAGGGATATGTAGGTTAGGAGTGTTAGCTGAGATTGGAGGGAGGTGGTGCAGGGTTGGGGTAGAGGGATGTGTCTGGGTGGGGTACTCTTTGGAGAATCGGTATGGACATTGGGCCAAATGGCGTACGTCCCCACTATAGGTATTCTATTCTGTGATATATGATGAGTTCCCAATTTGGCTGAAGGGAATACAATTGGTTCTGCTTTTTTGGGCATTCGAATGTGGTGAATGTAGGCAGAAAGATTCTCACTAAAACCACAGTCTCAGAAATAATTCAACAAGCCTTAAAACATAATGTAAGGCATTTGGAAAGCAGTTTTAAGCAGAAAAAAACATAACTTATTGTAAAAGATTTGGGAAGTTCAGAAAGGATTATTGGAATGACAGAAAAGATAATTGTATAGCATAGGAACCAGACTATTCACGTATTCACTACAGACCTCCTCAGCAGGTCTAGCAGCATCTGTGGAGATAAATTAGAGTTAATGCTTCAGGTCCAGTGACCCTCTTCAGAACATCTTGGTATGGATTGTAAATTTGTAGGAGTTATAAGAACCACATGCTTCTCATAATTGTATGTTATACAGGTATGAGTACCAGATTGTCCCAATTGACAGTTTGTGTGATGAAAGACAAATCAATTCTTATGATCAAAATAAGCCCATCATCCAAAAGACAGTTACCAAAAGTGAGTTCTAAAGTCAAATATTTTCCAAATGGGGCTGGTCTGGAGAAATGCAGCTATAATATGTAGAGTGGAGAAAGCCACTGGGAAGTATAACCGCTGGTTAAATGTACGTTGTCTGGGGCAAGAGGTCAGCCCCATGAATTGGAACATGAATATGAAATTGGAAGGCAAAACCACAGTGTAAACTCAGAAAGTGACTCTGGGCATGAACATGTCCCGAGATAGAGATCACAGACCTTTGAAAGGAACCCTTTTAATAGGAGGGGAGATCAACCACTAACAGCCCAGAGAGAGGGAGAAGCAAAGATAGGGGATATAGCTGAGCAAAATTAAACAATGTAGTGTAGACCAGGAATGCCCATATGATCAGGATGTCTTTGTAGCTATAATCAGTTTCAAAGACAAATTAATGAAAAGTGCCGAAATTATAAATCTGGAGCAAATTTGGAATGTACACCAGAGGTGCCAAAAAGAGGACAACTGCCTTATCATGTATGTAGACATGCACAAAAATGATCTCTCCTGATGGCGCATATAAAGTTAAATCAAGGCTAGTGGCAGAAGGGTTTGAAGAAAATTGAGTGACAAAGAGATTATGACATTGTTAACATCAAATACTTGGGAATATAGGGAAATGATGTTGAAACTGCATATCTCTTCAGAGATCAACTCAAAAAGGAAGTTCTTTGTCCTCCAAAAGAGGAACCAAACAATCTGGAAGTTAAATAAAGATGTATATGAACTAAATTATGCTTCTGGAGTTTGGTACTTATCAGCAAGATCTATCTTATTAAAATTAGGCCATCTCAGATGGAAGCAGACCCTGTCATGGGAGTAGCTTTCGGGCATCTTTCTGATATATGGCAATTATGTTTTGTAGAATAGGAACAATGAATTTGAAAACATTGTCATAGTGAGCTTAAAACAAAATTCAAGCTTGGATGTCAAGTTTCTGTGATTTTAAGCACATTGCTCTCAAAATCAGATAGAATGATGGATAGGGTTCCCTTTGCCCTCACTTACTGTTCCAACAGCGTCAACATCCATAGGATCATTCCATCACTCCGACGAGATGCCACCCCCAGGCACGTATTGCCCTTCCCTCCCTTGTCAACCTTCCACAGACCATTCCCTCGAGGTCATCCTGGTCCTCCACTCCTTTACTCCCAACATATCACCACAGCCCCATGGCATCTTGCCCTGCAATCACAGAGGGTGTAACCCCTGCCCGTTTACTTCCTCCTCCTTCACTACCCAATATCCCAAACACACATTCCGGGTGAAGCAGCACTTAACCTGTACTTCAGTCAATCTAGTCTACTGTGAGAAAGTGAGGACTGCACTTGCTGCAGATCAGAGTTGAGAGTGTGATGCTGGAAAAGCACAGCAGGTTAGGAAGCATCCGAGAGCAAGAGAATCGCGTTTTGGGCAAAAGCCCTTCATCAGGAATGTTCGCTCCGCTACATTGGGGAAATGAAGTGCAGACTGGATAACTGTTTTGCAGAACACCTCCATTCTGTCTGCAAAAAAGATTGAGCTTCCAGTTACCTGCCACTTCAACACACTACCTTTTTCCCTGGCCAACATCTCTTTCTCAGGCTTGCTGCAGTGCTCCAGTGAAGCACACATAAGCTGAAAGAACAACACCTCCTTTTCCGCTTGGGAACCCTGGGACTTAATATCGAGTTCAAAAACTTTTGGTCTTGAGGCCATGTCCTTACCCCCACCCCCACAGACCCAGCCTTGTCATTACACAGGCTGCTACCAAACACAATCCATTGCCAGCTACTAACCCCTTTGAGAGAAAGTGAGGGCTGCAGATGCTGGAGATCAGAGCTGAAAATGTGTTGCTGGAAAAGCGCAGCAGGTCAGGCAGCATCCAAGGAACAAGAGAATCGACGTTTCGGGCATAAACCCTTCTTCAGGAAACGTCGATTCTCCTGTTCCTTGGATGCTGCCTGACCTGCTGCGCTTTTCCAGCAATACATTTTCAGCAGCTACTAACCCCCCCTCATTAACAGCAATTCATTCCCCAGACTAACCCTTCATGGCACCTTTATATGTCCGACTGTTTTACTTTTTCATTGGACTCCATCTCCACCTATTGTTTACTCTCCACCGACCGTATCTTCTGAATAAATATCAACCTTTTTCTTGCTACTATCAGTTTTGCAGAAGGGTCACTGGTCCCGAAACATTAAATCTGTTCTCTTCACAGATCCTGTCAGATCTGCTCAGGTTTTCCAGCAATTTCTGTCTTTGTGTTGAGAATGAATTAGGTATCACTTTGCATGAGCAGTCTTATTTAGAAAACATTAGCACATTGTAGTTAATCAAAGCAGATCCTCACATAATGGATGAATTGGTTGAGCCCCCAAACGAGGTGAGATAGCATTTTGAGATCTTAGTGTTAAATATAACTATGAAAAATCCAAACGTGGAAAATATTATTCAGGTAGACAAAGCATTAAAAAAAAACTAAATGGAGCATTTTGTTTTGAAATTTTCATCATTGGGAGATGGCAGGAACAAGTGACTTATTATTTTTAGTAATCCTTTATATGAACAGCACTGTGATGAGAGTTTAAAAAAAAGAGCAGGAGTAGGCTATTATGACCCTCAGTCCTGCCCAGTCATTCAACAAGATCATGGATGACCTGCCCAGGTCTGAACTTCTTGTTTGTACTAGGGCATCACAGCCTTCAACTCCCTTATATATCAAAAATCTATTTCTATGTTAAATACTTCCAGTGATCTAGCCCTACCAATTCATTGGATTAGGTAACTCCAGACATTCTGGGAGGAGAAATTCTTTGCATCTCAGTTTTAGATGAGAGTCTCTTTATTTTGTTACTACGTTCCCTAGTTCAAGATTTTCCCACTCGTAGAAACATTTTCTCAACATCTATGTTAGTCCTCCTCTGAATTTTGTATGTTTCAATAATATCACCCCACATTCTTCTAGGTTCTACTGAATAAAGACCTAACCTGTTTAGCTGTTCTTGATGAGCCACCTCCTTCATCTCAAGAATCAGTGTAATGAATTTCTTTTGAATATCCTCCAATGCCAGTATATCCCTCTTTTATTTGTTAGGACCAAAAGTATATGCAATAGTTCAGGTGTGGCTTCATCAAGACCCTATATTGTTGTAACAAAGTGTCCCTGCTTTTAAACTCCAAACCCTTAGTAATAAGGGTCAAAATTCAATTTGCCTTCTTAATTACTTGCTGTACACAATTTATTATTTTGTGTTTTATACTGCAGTCCTTGGGAGTCTCTCCATTTACATCATAGCCTGCCTTTTGATTCTTCCTACCAAAGTGCATAACCTTTCCAACAATAAATTCGATCTGCCAAGTTTTTGCCCACTCAACCTATTCATATCCCCTTGGAGATTCCTTAACACAACATGCCCTACCATCTTTTTTGCATTGTCTGCAAATTAGGATACATTATACCCTGCCTTCTCCTTCAAGCCATTAATATAAATAGTAAATAATTGAAGCCCTAAGACTGATTCCTGTAAGACCCCACTAATTACATCTTTCCACCCTGAGAAAAGACTAATCAATCCTGATTTTCTGTCTTTTGTGAGTTAACCAATCCTCAATCCAAGCTAACAAATTCCCCCCAATAATGTAAATTCCTGTCATGTGCAATAATCTTTTATGTGATAATGAATTGAATGCCTTCTGAAAATCTACGTCTACTGGTTCCCTGTTATCAAATCTGTTTATTACATCATCAATGCACTCTTGAAAATCTGTTAAGCATGATTTTCCTCTAACAAAGTCACTTTGATGCTGTTTGATTGCACTTCCTAAATGCTTTGCTATTTCTTCCTTAATATCGGACTCTAGTATTTACTCAACAGCTGATGTTAGACTAAGTGGCCTACAATTCTCCTTTATCTGTTTCCCTTCCTTGAACAAGAGTGTCATATTAGCAGTTTACAATCTGCTGGAACACTTCCAAAATTCAGAGAATTCTAGAATATTTTGAGGAATACCCCCACTATCTCTTAAGCCATGTCGTTTAAAATCCTTGGATGCAAAGCCATCAGATCCTGCTGACTTATCTGCCTTTAATCCCACTGGTTTGTCAAAAACCTTTGTCTTTTATAGAGATCAATCTTTCCTCCAAAAGAATCTGGCTTATCTTTTCGGGGGATTTATAATTCTTCTTTTGGTGGAGCAAAGTAAGTATTTCCCTTTAAGTTGGGAAGCATAACAAGATCCCAAGAGTAGTTCCAAAGCACCTCAGCGGCAGAAACATTTGCACTTCTTGAGACAGTAGAAACAATGTTTTTCTTAGTGAACATACGAGAAGAAATTTGCAAAAGGGATTCTGCAGCATTAGCAATTGAGTGTCACGTTGTTTACAAGTCACTATGGGATGATGTGCATACAACAAAATGCATAAATGAAGAAAGGCTGAGAATTGATATTGAAATTGTAAAACAGATGCTAGAGAACGTAAAAATCTCCAAATTGAAATTGGTTGTTTTAAATGTGATATAAGAATTGATTACATTAACAAGTAATATTAATTAATTGAATTGAGCATTATTTATTAAAATACAAAATTTTATATTCCTTACTTTCTGTTTTGATGTTTGCTTGTTATTGTCATAGTTCTGTCAATGATTTCAGTGCCATCCATTAAGTATATGCCTGCAAGAAATAAGTAGGTATAGTACACTACTATACAATAATTATATATTGAATATCTTGTACTTCCTATTATTTGTTCTCATTATAATTTCTTATATATGCATTTATAACTCTGCTTACATAAGCTTGTCATGCCATAATTATACCCTCCAACCACTCATAACACTGTAGATTTTTATAGTGCACAGTTCCTCAGCGTATACGCTAGAGCTTCAGCTGGCTTTGCTTCCCAAGTGCATTTTGGATCACTAATTAACTGCAAATAATAAGAAATCAAAATGTTTAATAAAAATATGATAGGATGTAGAATATGAAATCAGAATACAGTATTACATAAGTGTATTTATTGTTCACCCTCTAACACTTTGTACCATGCCACCAGAGATTAAACAGTTTTATTACATTCTAGTCATCTTAATCTGTCCTTAATACTCTATTCAGCAACCCTCAAATTGGTACAAAATCCAATTTAAAAACCCCAAGTAAGAGGAAAACAAAGCATATTAATTTTAAAAATCAAGATTTAGAAAAGTGAGAATGTTCCTTTGTGATATATTTGATTTCTAAACTGCATTGCCTGTAGCTGGCACATTTGTGTAAGCATGATTTATCTGCTAGACAAGTTTGCCAGAATACTGTTTGACATGCATTCTGGGAGATGCACATCATTTTAATTATGTCATCTCCCAAAGACATGCAATGAAATGAAGCAGATGGAATAAGCCATTCAGCCCCTCAAACCTGTTCCACCATTCAGTGAGATTATGGTTGATCTGTGGGCTAACTCCATATGCCTGCCTTTGCCAATATTCCTTTGATACATTTGCTTAACAAAAATATATCTATCTCAGATTTAAAATTTACAACTGTTCTGGTGTCCACTGTCCTTTCTGGAAGAGAGTTCCAAACTTCTACCACTGTTTGTGTATAGAAGTGATTTCTTCTGATTTCTACTTTGTAAACTAAAGTGAAAATTGTAGACTTCTGGAGTATTGCCTCTTTATAATAATATACAAAACTATTTTTAAATATACTTTTATAAAGAATTAATAATATTAGATATGTGATGAAGAGTGTCTGATGTATTTGATTGTAAGGTAGGAGCATATGGGTGGGTTTCTTTTGTGAAGAGATATTTTAAACAATAATTCGGACAGACAGTCCTTCTGGAGCAGAGACCAAATCTAGTATGTGTCAGAACAGGGACCGCCTGGAGTGTTTGTGGAATTTTCTTTCTGTGATAGTTTAGGATACAGAGTGGAAACATTAAAGGCCATTGTCTTGGTTTTAGTTCAGAGTAATCAAGGATTGATTTTAGCTTAGAATACCTAGAAATCGAAAATTTGTGGGATAGTTCTGAAGAGGTCTGTTGGGGATTTGAGGTAAATTGTTTCTCTAGCTGTATAGTACAGCTCAGGAGTGCTTGGTTAGAAATCAGCACATTATTAAGAGGTGAAAAAGCCAAAGCTCTTAGTTTTGTGAGTTTTCATGTAAGAAGACTTCACAGTTCACACGAAAGAGTGGAAAAGAATTAAGTCAAATTTAAAGATTTGATATAGAGAAATAGTTTCTCTTGATTCAGTCTCTGTAATGCTTAATGTCAGAAAATGGGTTTGTTTTGTTGTGTCGTTTAAGATCTTTCAAACTGTTCCATGTTTAGGTAGCTTAATATTTTTTCTTTGTTTTTGTCTTTTGTGTAAAAAAAAAAATTATGTTGTTAAAGAAACTGAACAAGTCATTTGGATTCAGAACTGGCTCAAAGGTAGAAGACAGAGGGTGGTGGTGGAGGGTTGCTTTTCAGACTGGAGGCCTGTGACCAGTGTTGTGCCACAAGGATCGTTGCTGTGATTTTCGTCATTTATATAAATGATTTCAATGTGAACATAATAAGTTTGCAGATGACACCAAAATTAGAGATACAGTGGACAATGAAGAAGATTACCTTAGAGTACAACGCGATCTTGATCAGATGGGCCAGTGGGCTGAGGAGTGGCAGATGGTGTTTAATTTAGATAAATGCAAGGTGCTGCATTTTGGAAAAACAAATCAGAGCAGGACTTATACACTTAATGGTAAGGACGTGGGGCGTGTTGTGGAACAAAGAGTCCTTGGAGTGCACATTCATAGTTCCTTGAAAGTGGAGTTGCAGATAGATACGATAGTGAAGAAGGCGTTGGTATGCTTTCCTTTATTGGTCAGAGTATTGAGTATAGGAGGTGGGAGGTCATTGTTGCATCTGTACAGGACATTGGTTAGGCCACTTTTGGAATATTGCATGCATTTCTGATCTCTTTCCTATCGGAAGGATGTTGTGAAACTTGAAAGGGTTCAGAAAAAACTTACAAGGATGTTGCCAGGGTTGGAGGATTCAGCTATTGGGTGAGGCTGAATAGGCTGAAGCTGTTTTCCCTCAGGGAGGCTGAGGGCTGAGCTTATAGATGTCTCTAAAATCATGATAGGCATGGATAGGATAAATAGAGAAAGTCTTTTCCCTGGCTTGGGGGAGTCCAGAATTAGAGGGCATAGGTTTAGGATGAGAGGGGAAAAATTTAAAAGGAGCCTAAGGGACAACGTTTTCACGCAGAGGGTGGTGCGTTTATGGAATAAGCTGGTACAATTACAGCATTTAAAAGGCATCTGGATGGGTATAGGAATAGGAAGAGTTTAGAGGGATATGGGCCAAGTGCTGGCCAATGGGGCTAGATTAGGTTAGGATATCTGGTCGGCGTGCGCAAGTTGGACCGAAGGGTCTGTTTCTGTGCTGTACATCTCTATGACTCTAAATTCTGCAGTCTTACATGACTATGTTTCGGCTTGTATTGTACCCAGAAGAAAACAATATTTATAACATTATTAAACATCAACCACTCCCTTCTATGGAAACAAAATTCATATATAACAAGAAAAACTTTGGATCTGAGGATGTCAGCATCATCTGTTTGAGCTTTCCTACAAACTATAAGTATGTTAAAATAATTAACAAAAGAACACGATCCAAGCTGATTTAACATTGTGCCTATAAGGAGAAAATGTAAGGTACATTTTTCAGAGAATGACATAAATTAACAAAGACTTCACTGTCTTTTGAAATACTCAGAGCACTTAAGGTACAATAACTGGGATATTTGAAATTTATATGAATGCTAATGGATGCTGATTAAAACCTTTTGACTAATGCATGCACTGCCTATTTTAAATATGGATGATTTAAGTCATTGGGATTATAATTGTATGATAGGTTCAGTAGCTTTCTTTAGTACTGCATGCTCCTGCTAATTACTTCCTTCCTGTATGGCATTGATGGAGAATATAGTCACAGGTATTTTGTCTGGTCTTTTACTTTTATACTCAACATATCATGATTTTCCACTCAATAAAATAAAAAAAAACATGAAACGCCAATTTCTGTGAATAAAAGTAGTTCAACTTGACAAATCTGCAGTAATTGGCAATTTAAGATATCTTGAGAACTAGTCTCTGCCTTGTATTTTGTATTCATGATGCGTTTAAAAGCTATGTTTAACATTGGGCTGCAGTTCATTTAGGGAATCAAAGAATATGTGGATAGGGTGAGAAGCTGGAGTTGATAATAAAAGTTTATCTGTAACCTTATTCAATGATGGACCTGATTCAATGGTTCATATGGTCTACCTTTTGACAATTTATTATTTTCTTATGTATTATTGATGATACTTGCATCCAGGTTTGGCAAACTAATCACTTTGTGTGATCAGTATTTGAATCATTTGATTTTTTTCTTTTATGCATTGAACAAAGCTGACATTGTCGTCTTTAAAGAAAAACATTGTGCAACATACTATTAGTGATAATTCTGACAACTCAGTTGGATTTGTCCCACAATGCCTCTGACTCCCTAACAGGTCATTCCAAACATGAGAACTTGGGGACATACAGACATTTTGAACATGTCGGAGAAGGGGAAAGTGGTGTTGCTGTTCTTTGATAGGGACATGAAGGTCCTGATGAATAGGTGATGCTGAGAAGCATTGTCCTTTTCCTGACCAGCAATAGATGCCAAGAAACCAGACCCTAGCACCTGGTCCATGTTGCTACCCAGGTCAGTGTGGTCTCCATGGTCTGGAGAAACAGACAGCAATGCCATAACATGTTCTAAAGTTGGCAAATACACACTCTGGCTTCTGCGTCAGGAATTCTTAGTGACTAGTTTGCTCACAGCAAGGGACTGGATGTTAATGAAATGAGATGTGCAGTTAATAAGGTTTGCTAGCAAGCAATAATCCTCCTCAGTGTGCAACTGGCCATTCCCTAATGTGAATCTTGCCTTGACACCTTGGAAATTAAAAGATGTAGCGAGTTGTTCCCACATTGAGAGAGATTTTTAACCCAACTTGATTAGTTCATCAACACAGATCTTTTCATCAATTTGACCAAAATGTGTTCAGGGTGGGATACAGAGCCTTTGTGTTTTACTAATTCATTTGCATGCTCAACAAAGTATCTGCTTCATATGATAATCTAAGCACAAATGTAAAATAGATCCAACTTGTATAATACTTCAACAACACTCTAAATTCTTAATTCAATAAATAAATGTTATCTGTTATTTTAAAGCACCAGGGTAAATTGTGATAAGTGGTTTTAATTGATGTTCAAAATCATTTTTATTCTAATTGAGCAAGCATCAATCATGTCTGTCAACTTACCAGTTGGAAAATTTAATTTAGCATTGGGGTTTAGAGAATGAAATAGATAGAATATTGTCCATGTTTACATACATATTCCTGCATCCTGTTCAATGAATTGCTTTACCTATATTTGGAAATATCAGATTTTATTATTGGATTTCTTTTTTGCTGGATACCTTTGAGACATCTTATTGCTGAATACATTAGAGGTACCAGATATTTTCAAATCAATTTGCAGCTTAAAAATATAAGCCATAGGTAATTACAGAAAGGCAAATTACTGCAAGGAACAAGTGAACAACTTATATTATCATGTCCTTCTACCTTCTTAGTCTGCACAATCTTATTAGCTTCCTGCCTATATTCAACAAGCTCCTTTACTCCCATCATGTCTATCACAGATGAGGGCATCCCTGACCAAATCTTTCTGTTGCTTCTATTCCGATTCCACCCTCGCATAAGGAACCTATATGAAGACTTTAAAATTCCCAACTGTTTACCCTTTGGCTCTCAACTCACCACATCATTTCTGTTACAACCGATCTGCTCAATCAAACTCTCACCTTTACTTCAGATTCGTTTGACCATTTCAAAGCCTTTACTCTTCCTCACCCGAGTAATTTCCCTTGGTTCCCTCTTATCACTACTCCCATAAGTCCAAATGTGCAGACTTGATGTTTTATCGAAACCAACTGGTTTAACCATTCATTGCCAGATCTTGCTGGACTACATTAAGCACAATCGGCCCTCCTCAACTGTTGACTATTTAAGGATCATCCCTAGTTTCCCTTTTCCAGGACAAAGTGTTTTTAAAAATTCTGTCACACAGTAGATGCGAGGCCTTCACTGTCACTAAAATTCAGTGAATGCAGTTGACTGAATCTGCAGATTCCATGCCATTCACTTGTCACTAAGCCAAGCCGTCTAATATATCTCTGTTCCCTTTTGATGAACCAGGCCCTTTTTCTAGTTTTTCTCATGTCATGTTCATGTCCTGTTCAAACTCTTCTTAATTCTTAGTCCAACAAATTGCTGACCACTCAACTTATTTTCTGCATCCCCATGTTGGCTGATACTATAATCTTAGCAGTGGCCAGAATACCATCTATCTGTCTTCTAGATATTGTTGTCCCTTGGCAATAACATTTCAAAACATTGTAAAGAATTTCAGTCAAAAGCCTACAGTGTTAGCGTCTGTCACCACCACCACTCTTAACCCCTCTGTGCCTTCTGATTTGCCAAACTGATTGTCTAGCATCTATTACTGGGTGAGCAGAAATTGTTTTGCATAAAATATTTGAAAGGCCAAAGATATTGTCTTTGCATGCCATTTCACACTTTGCTCCCTAGCCGCCAGCTCTTCTTCTCTCAGGATATTGCCTGAAGTTAAGACAGTAAGACATAGGAGCATATAAGCCATACACCCTGTCTAGTTTGCAGTGTCATTCAGTGAGATCATCAATGACCTGATAATCCTCAACTCTACTTTCTTGCCTTTTCCCCATAGCCTTTGATTCCCTTACAAATTAAAAATCTGTCTGTCTCAGCCTTGAATATACTTAATAACCCAGCCTCAACAGCTCTCTATTGTAAAGAATTCCACAGATTCATAACCTTCTGGGAGAAGTAATTCCTCCTCATCCCTGTTTTTAAACATGCAATCTATTATACTGAGATTATGCCATCTGGTCCTAGAATCTTCCACAAGAGAAAAAAATTATTCTGCACTACCCTGTCAAGTCCTCTAACAATCTTGTGTGTTTTGATAAAAGTGGCTTCTCATTCTTTTATACTCTAATAAGTACACACCCATTCCACTCAACCTGTCCTCACAAACAGTTGCTCCATACATAGTATCAGCCTAGTAAACCTTCTGTGGACTACATCCAGTGCCAACATATCTTTCCTTAGGTAAGAGGCTCAAAACTGTTTAGTTAAACAAGACATTCTCAACCATGATGTGTTATTTGACTCTGAGCTCAACCTACAATCTCATATCTACTCCATCACCAAGAAGGCCTACTTCTACCTTTGTAACATGGCTCATCAATACCCCTAACTCAACACCTGCCTTCATTTGGTTTAAATTCAACTATTCCAGTTCTTTGCTGGCCTTGCAATTCCCACGTTTTGTAAACTTGAAATCTAGGCGTAATGGCTGTTGCCAGTAATGCTTTGATGTCCAGCTTGAAGATTGTCACTGGTTTCCAAAGACACATGATTGGGGTAGCTTTGGGATCGCCAGTGATCTGGTAATGGATTGGCGCAAGACTAAGGGGTGGCCTTCTATGTCTACCTCCATTCTTTCCAAATGCTGATTACCTCCCTCAGGCACTGAGTGCCTGTTAATGAGGGATTACTCCTGGAACGCTGTAAGCTAGTTGACAAGATTTATTGGAAGGTCTTGAGGAGTAAGTGGAGGGCTGTGCATTACATTAAATTCCTGAGGCACCATTGACTTGGTTGACTCAAGGATAATTTATGTCACATAACTCAATAATGAGCTAACTTGTCTTTCCACCACCAGTAGGTGAGAGTTCTACATCTGGCCCAGTTTTCCTAATGCTAGAAATCAAGTGCACGTAAAAATATAGAAGATTGTAAAGTAAAAGTTTATGAAAGAGTGAAACAACTAAAAATAAAATATTCAATCATAAGTACTGTGATAAACTTCCACAACATGCACAAAAGTTGAATTGGAAATGTCTTTACTCAAAACATACTAAAAGCTCAAAATAAAAATCATATTATCATCCTACTTTGTAATGTAGCTCCATTCTGGCTCTCAGATGCAATTTAATAAAGTATGCAGTGGTCATATTTGGAATTTTGAAAATGGACTGTGTCTAAGAGCTATAATTCTTGTATGCTAGCATGATAGTATAAAACCACATGTTTGGAATGTATTTTTGATCTTCTTTGAACCTTTATAGTCTCCTTTCTTTAAAACCATGTAAGTCTGTCTTTTTAAACTGTATGTGCTGTAAATGTAAAATACTTTTTTTTAAAGCAAGGGGCCATGTTGTACAGTTTTCAAGGTATATTCTCCTTTACACTTTAAATCTAAAATTTAAAGTACTTCTCACTGCAAAGTTAATTTAATCTAAAGTATACTATTAAATATTTATTTGTGATCATATGAATAAATCTACAGTACAACAGGGTGTAATACTTAAACTATATAAATTCTTTTTATTATGAATTGAATTAATAACCATTTTCAGTTTGGTAAGAGTACAGACTGACTTGGATAGAATTTTGATTTGCATCAAATAATGTGTAGATATTGGTTCACAACAGCCTGACAGAATTTTTATGAGAGGAAGTAAGGTTTACCCTGATAAGTGGGATGACAGTACAATGAAATTTAAGTATATGTGCACATACACAAGTTCCACCAAGCAGTAGTTCTTAGGTGGGTTGTGCATTACTTCTTGGTTGTAGTTATACTACATTTCGCACTGGTTGTTAGGCCTCCCTGATGTATTCAGATGTATTTCCTGAAGTTTTTTGTTTTATTTATTGATATCCTCATGCTCCAGCAGTTCTATTACTGGTTGACGAGTGCTAGTTTTATAACTATTGGAGTCTGAACATATGGTTGCCTTCAGGGATCAAAAACTTATACTATTTCGCCTTAAAAAAATGTAGTATTCTCAAGTCGTTTAATAAGTTTGATATATCATGCAGTTCAAACATGTAAATATCGATTAAAAAAAAAAGTAGTTAGGACAAAACAGTTTAGGAATTCCAGTTAAAACAGATTTATCATAAATCTACCCTGCTCACAATAGATAATGTGTAATCTTGCAGAACTGATTGTTCTGCGCTCAGTGTTGGATTTAAAACGCCAAGGGAGTAGCCACATGGTGTGGAAGAGACAACATTATGATCTCTAGATTATTTAACGCTTCAATTGACCTGAGACAAAGTGTCAAGCTTCATTGCAGTAGTGGCATATATTCCCTCATTCCTTTAATGCCCAGGGGGTAGTTAACTGATTTGTAATCCATTAGGTATTACTCATCAGAAATAAATTATGAAAGAGAATTGATTCAAATTTTAACAACGATAATCTTCTAAAAAAACTAATCAACATTTTTAACAACATTTATTGACTTGACTGTAAGTTACAGTTGTGGCAAATGTGACTTTGATATAATTAGCTGACCTGTGAAACATCAGACTGTAAAATAGTATCATCAGTAGCAAGTCAGTGTGTATCATAATAAATGTCAAGACTAAAACTGTCATTTTACCTTGAGGAAAAATAAATGTCTCAGGTTAATTGCAATTAGTGAGAGGAAAGGTTCCTTCGGCTTGTCATGTTATATTATTTCTGAATTCAAAATTATGTTCGCCCAATATCCAAAATGTTGAAATTATAAAGCAGTGTTTTGCAAATAATTTGATGGAGAGTATGTTTTATGAATGTGGAGTACACAGAAGAACAAAATCAGAAGAAAAATAGGATATCTGGGGTTTAGATTTATAAAAGATTATATTGAAAAGGATTTAAACGTGAAAACAAACTAAAAGTGCTGATGTACTAGGACCTTTGAATACTTATTTGTCTTGGTTTGCAAGTTCTACAAATAATATTGCCAGTTGTGATTTATTTTGCTTGTTAGGGGTCAAGAGCTATAAACAAATACATAAGAAACGATATAGATATTTTTATTTCCATAAAGGATAATGCATTAAGTCACTTCTACCACAGAGTCATCCAACACAGAAAGAAGCCACTAAAGGTATCGTTTATGAGCCAGCTCTTTGAAAGAATATAAAATTCTTTCCACTTCCCAGCTCTTTATCCACAATATTTTCAAAGATATTTCAACAAGCTACATCACACTCCAGCACCCAAGAACTACAAAAAGCAGAAGAAAAATATCTATACAACGTTTTCAAGAAAAACAGATACCCAATAAACACAATCCGCCGATTCTTTAGAAACAAACCCAAACAAGCAGACACAACACAACCAAAAACTATAGCTACATTACCTTACATCAAAGACATATCAGAAATGACTTCCAGACTACCCAGACCCTTTGGCATCGTAGTAGCCCACAAATCTACCAACACACTTTAAAAGCAATTAATGAACCTAAAGGATCCATTAGATACTACCAGCAAAACTAACATCATTTACAAGATACCATGCAAGAACTGTTTTTAAAAAAAAAACACTACATTGGACAAACAAGCAGGAAACTCGCCACCAGGATACACGAGCACCAACTAGCCACCAAAAGCCACGCCCCACTATCACTTGTTTCCATACACATAGACAAAGAAGGACACCACTTTGACTGGGACCACACACACATCCTAGGACGGGCGAAACAAAGACACATGATAATTCTTAGAGGCATGGCATTCTAACCAGAACTTCAATAAACACATCGATTTAGATCCTATTTCCCTTCCCTGGAAAAAAGGAACCGAAAATGACATCACCCTCCTTAAGAAACCAAGACGTATAAACAGAGAGGCTCAACATGCCACCAGCACTTCACCAGAGACACTCACTGGTGATATTTCCTATTATGGTGACAAAACATCTGAAAACAAACCTTCCAGCTCAGTGAGTTAATTTACATACTTACCATCAACCTGAACTAAAATCTTCTCAAAAATTGCTATATCCAATTCTTGTTTGAAAATACTATTGAATCTGCTTTTAGCACCTTTTCAGACCATGCATTCAAATCATAAAAAGTCCCTTCTCTCCTCTGCTCTTTTGCAAATCATCAAAATCAATCTTATAATTCTGAACAATGGTCATTGATCTGAAATGTTAACTCTGTTTCTCTCCTCAGGCACTGCTTTATTTGCTGAGTATTTTCAGCATTTATCTATTTTGATTTTAAGTTCTAAGATCTGTGAAATTTTATTTTTGGTTTTATCTTAATAAACCCTCTGGTCAGTAAATAGAGCAATTCCTTATTCATTGTCATCAAAGGCCCATATCACTCTGCCTTCATTTTTATTGCTTTCCTGTTCATTTTCATGCAATGTTCAATTTGCTCCTTGTTAGAAACCATCATGATGTTATAATGGAAGTCAATCCTAATTATGCTTGGTATGTTTTCCACCTGTTTGAGTTTCATGCTGTCATGTGATGTTTTCTGTTCAAGAATGCCATTTCATCCATCGTCTCCATGATGACTGTCAACAAGAACAGTTCACCCAGTTTCACGGTCTTGCCTTTTCTTCTACGAATCTGTAACTCTGAAATGTCTTTACTCGTCCAGTAATTGTCCAACTCTATTGAAATCTACAATTGAATTTGCTTCTGTTGCATATTTGGACAACCCTATTTCCTTAAGTCACTGTCACTTCTTTTGCCAGTCACCTTAAATCAGCACTGTCTCGTTCTTCAAGCCAACCTACTCATTGTCTCCTTATAAGACAGCCCCTCAATGCGTGCACCTTTTCTGGACTTCCTTCAATGCCAGTATATCTTTGCTTAGTTAAGGGGACAATGTTGTTGACAGTATTCCAGCTATGGTTTGACTGGTACCTTGTATATTATTAGCAAGACTTGTCTATTTTATATTCCATTCCTTTTAAAATAAAAGCCAGCATTCCATTTGCCTTCCCCATTATCTGCTGAACTTGGAAGCCAATTTTGAGAATTATGCACGAGAAATCCCAAATTCCTCTGTATTTTGACTTTCTGCAATCTTTCTGCATTTAAGTTAAATTTGGTTTCTCTATTCTCCAAAGTTTATAATCTCTCATTTTCCCACACTATATTTCATTTTCCCACACATTTTACCTGTCTATATTCCTTTGTAGACTCTCTGAGTCATCCTCACTGCTTGCCTTCCCATCTATTTTTGCTTTCATCTGCAAACGTGGCTTCAGTACATTCACTTTCCTGATCCAAGTCATTAATAACTATTGTAATTAATTGTAGCTCCAGTGTTAATCCCTGTGACTTTCTACTAGTTATAGGTGGCCATCCTGAAAATGCCCCCCTTATCCTAACACTCTCTTCTATTAGCCAATCCTTTATCCATGCTAATATATTAGCTACAACACATGAGGCTTTATCTTATTAAGTGGTCTGATGTGTCGTACTTTATCAACTGCTTTCTGAAAATCCAAATATATTGCATGTACTGCTCCTTTTTAATGATCCCAGTTATGAAAATGCTTGACAAAGTGTATCCTTAGTATGATGTGGCTTTGAATGCTATAACTTTTAAATAATATATTCTGTGGAAGAACCAAGGGATGAAATAAGCGACAGAATTTCAGGATTGGATTAAAGCATGAAAAAGCATTGTGCATATTTTTGAAAATAAACTAAACCACATAGGTCTGAATTTGAGTCAAACGTCAAGTGCTTTTGGAAAAAAGCTGAAGATGCAGACTGAATTAACAAAATAATCACTGAAGCACCCACCAACAATATCGATAAAGCAAAATGTGATTCTGACTTGCAGTGGAGTAGAAGCAGTGATTTTAACATTGATGCAAAATGTTTATACACTTGATGAGCAGAACTTCTTGAATGGTTCAACAAATGTGTGAAAAAATTGTAATACAGTTTCTGAATATGTATTATTTGGCAAAAACTGTTAAAATGACCTAAATTATAGCATAGTTATTTCTTTGAAAGACCTTGGATTAAGTTAACAAATTGAAATAGTTCATGCCATAATTCAAAAAACAAATGCCAGAAAATCTAACGAAGTGACTCCTGAAATAATTAATGAATGGCTTTCAGTAGCATTACCTGTTTTATGATGTGCTCCAAACTTTGTAAAACAGAACTTTGCTGAGAGACTGTAGGAAGGAAATTCACTACTTTTGTTGACAGCACTTAGTAGCTGAAGAAGCAAGGACTAGATAGCTCTTGCTGATATAAGCCCAACAAGCTTCCTCTTCATGTTCGTCTGTTAAAGTCTGGGTATTTCAAAAATGAGTGACCAATTAGCATTTAAATGAGCAATTTTGTTTGATTTTTGAACAATGTTTCAGCCTGTGTTAGGCTAACAGTAAGAACATAGTATTCATTATGGGTAACCACCCTGTGAAACTGGAAATTTCTAATCAAACAAATGTGAAATTTGTCCATCTTCCAAAAGAACTTTAAAACCTTCAACAGATAGATACCATGCAAAATTTCTAGCAAGAAAAGGACTAACATTCTATGAAGTCAAGAAGGAATATATGTTTGTTGAACAAATTTTGTAGTTAGAAATTAGGATCATTGACCCAAAACAACATTTCAAACTGCTTTGCCACATAAATATCATAAGTAAAGCAGGGAGAAAGCCAGCCATCCTGAGCACGAGACTATTTTACAATTGACATTAGCAAACTAGACTGATTTACATTGGGCACCCGCATGGGCCCCAGCTATGCCTGCCTATTCGTCGGATATGTGGAACAGTCCATCTTCCGCAGCTACACTGGCACCACGCCCCATCTTTTCCTCCGCTACATCGATGATTGTATTGGCGCTACCTCATGCTCCCACGAGGAGGTTGAACAGTTCATCCACTTTATTAATACCTTCCACCCCTGGACCGTCTCAGACTCCTCCCTCCCCTTCCTAGACCTCGCCATTTCTATCTCGGGCGACCGACTCAACACAGACATTTACTACAAACCGACCGACTCCCATAGCTACCTAGATTACACCTCCTCCCACCCTGCCCCCTGTTAAAACGGCATCCCATATTACCAATTCCTCCACCTCCGCCGCATCTGCTCCCAGGAGGACCAATTCCACTACCGAACAACTCAAATGGCCTCCTTCTTCAAAGAACGCAATTTCTCCTCCGACGTGGTCGACGACACTCTCCACCGCATCTCCTCCGCTTCCCGCACCTCCGCCCTTGAACCCCGCCCCTCCAATTGCCACCAGGAACAGAACCCCACTGGTCCTCACCTACCACCCCACCAATCTCCAGATACATCGTATCATCCTCCGTCATTTCTGCCACCTCCAAAC
>NC_057731.1:26125463-26142971 GCF_004010195.1 Chiloscyllium plagiosum | reverse complement strand
TTGAAAAATGTGGTGCTGGAAAAACACAGCAGGCCAGGCAGCATCCGAGGAGCAGGAGAATCGACGTTTCGGGCATAAGCCCTTCTTCAGGAATGAGGCTGGTGTGCCAAGTGGGCTGAGATAAAAGGTAGGGAGTATGGAATTTGGTGGAGTGGTGCTGGGAATACGATAGGTGGAAGGAGGGTGATAGGCCGGAGAGGGGGTGGGGGTGGAGAGGTCAGGAAGAAGATTGCAGGTCAAGAGGGCGGTGCTGAATCCGAGGGTTGGTTCTGAGATACTGTGGGGAGAGGGGAAATGAGGAAGCTGGAGAAATCTTTTATCTCAGCCCCCTCCCCCCTACCTTTTATCGCAGCCTGCTTGGCACACCAGCCTCATTCCTGAAGAAAGGCTTATGCCCGAAACGTCAATTCTCCTGCTCCTTGGATGCTGCCTGGCCTGCTGTGTTTTTCCAGCACCACATTTTTCAACTCTGGTACTCCGGCATCTGCAGTCCTCACTTTCTCCTGATTTACATTGAGTCAGAATTAAATGATGGAATTAATGAGTATAGAAATAATTTTATAAATGTTGAGATTCCTTCTCTTCATCTCACTGCAGCAATCAGTCTTCCATTTGTAGTCTATCAATTGATGTAATGTACAATGCTCAGTTCACAATTTGTGTGACTCAAAATTTTTCTTACTCTTGTGAAATTTGAAGAAACAATCACTTGTGATTTTGTCGTGAAGTTAAAATAGAACTTGTATTTGCAAATGTTTATCAGGAAAATTCCATTTCTCCTACAAAATCTAATGCTATTAATTTGGACTAAAAAAGAACAATATTGGAATTTTAGTGTTTCATCGATGTAAAGTTGACATAAATTCCCCAAGAATTTCTAAAAACCTTTACTGTTCTATGCCCATTCTTAGCTGTCCTGAATAATTTTCTCCTTTTGGTATAAATCATATTCAAACAGATCATTGCAATCGCTTCATTGCACTTAGTGATCTATCTTTTTATTTTATAGGCTTCTAAATTAGGCTCCCAGTTTTATTCTGGCCTTGATCCGTGTTATGTTCAGTTATAGACTCATAAAGTCATACAGCATAGAAACAAACCCTTCAGTCCAACTCATCCATGCCAACCAGACATCCCAATCTGACCTAGTCCCACTTGCCAGCGTTTGGCCCATATCCCTCTAACTCCCTCCTGTTCTTATAATACATTTAATAGGAATCCAAATGACTAACTGAACCTGACTCCATCACTTCCTCTCGCAGTTCGTTCCATATATGTACCACTTGCTGCATGAAAAAGTTATCCCTCTGGTCTTTTCTCAATCTTCCTTCTCTCACTTTAAACCTATGCTCTCTAGTTTTGGATTCCCCCACCTTAGGAAAAATACCTTGGTCAGTCACCCTATCAACACATCTCACAATTTTATAAAGCTCCAGAAAGTCACTGATCAGTCTCCAATGCTCCAGAGAAAAATTGCCCCAGCCTATTCAGCTTCTCCCTATAACTCAAACCCACCAGTCCTTGTAAATCTTTTCTGTACTCTCTCAAGTTTAACAACATCCTTCTTATAGAAGGATGACCGGAACTGTACTCAGTATTCCAAAAGTGATCTCACCAATGTCCCTTACAGTTGCACCATGATGTTCCAACTCTTATACTCAATGTTCTGAGCAATAAAGGCAAGCAGACCAAACACTTTCTTCACTACCCTGGCTACTTTCCATTTTTAAGGAACTATGAACCTGCACCCCTGCGTCTCTTTGTTCGACAACACTCCACAGGACCCTGCTATTAACTATGTAATTCCTGCCCTGGTTTGCCTTACCAAAATGCAATGCTTTGCATTAATATAAATTAAACTTCAGAGGTATGGCTCATGTGTTTTATGTTATGAAGACTGGTTACTTTTTTAAATTGAGTTGATTTCTTTTGAACAGTTCTCAAGGAAATGCAGTCCCTGTGTTGTTTGCGGAAGAGATCTGATCATGAGATGTTCTTAACAAAACACAAGGACTATGTCAAGTCAAATCAATACCTGCTCCTGGTCAGAGAAACCAACCAAGTAGTAATAGGAACACAAGACAACATTAGCTCAGTCCCTTTGATCCCAATAATTGTGAACACTGAGTTGTTCACTGCTACTGAAGGTCACAGTGGCATCAAAAGATCTAGGAAATTACTTTACAATTGCACCCAAACATTCAGTTCATTATAAAAGGACATGTGGGCATCCTTACTACTGCTGTCTCCAGTAAGACACTCTTCATCCCCACCTCCAGTTGTGAAAGGAGGCCTACCTTTGTTGGAGGGAATTGCGTCTGACCGCTGGGCCACTCGACTCACGCTATTGCTGGGTTGAAGCTGGAGCCAGCCGTGTAGTTCCTGAAGTGTAAAAAGGTAAGTCTGCAATTTCAAACATAGTCACCAATTCCTGCTTCTCCTATGATGGGGAGGTTCAAGCTGTTAATTTCAATAATCTAGTTAAATGTTACAAATGAAAGACTGGATTTCTTCAGTATCAGTGTAATCAGGGTATTACTGAACTTTACCTACATTATATCTACTATCAACTACTTCCATCAATTCATCAATGTTGCTGTGTTGCGCTCCCACACAGATACAACTCCTATTTCACATTGGTGTCACTTTCTCCCTTAAAGTTGTTTAATCAGGTTAAGATCAAGACCATTTCAAAGCAGCTCCCCCCCTACAACTTCATCCCTCCCACCCCATCTCGACATGCCACTGAATACTCCCTCAGATCCCATATTATTTCCATGTTTCCCATTTATCCTGCATAACTTCAATCCATATGTATTATCATCAGGAGCAACCACAGCAGTGGGAGTTGTTTTAAAATCGTTAGTGGAAGATTAAAGCTTAAACAGAAAGCCCTGAATTCAAACACATTATCATTTATAATGGAGTTTACTTTCCCTAGTATCAAAGAAATGAAATCCTCTAAATGCTGATCAGGTTTGCTTAAAAAAAAATCAGAAGGATATTCTGTTATTAAAGGCTCTTAAATTCCAATTGTTTTCAGATCATTAGACTACCTGGTCAGGTGAAGAACTTTCATGGCTTTTGAAACTCAGCCAAGTAATTGTAAGACCTGTGGCTGTCATGACACAGCCTCCTAGCAACATTTCCTGACATTGATGCAAGTAGGACACCATTATTTTCTGTGTTCAGAAAATTTTGTTTCAACTTTCAATTACAGTTTTTTTTACATTGCCACATCTGTCAACTACTATAAATCACAGCACAAAACATTACAGCGGAGCTCAACAAGTCCTTTCATTAATGCATGATAATATATGTGAGAATTGAAAAAGTGCTATAATGCATAACAATTCTTACACAATGTTAGTCAATCTAAGGATCAACTTATTTTTGTAGGACAGATTCCAATGACAAATCAAATCACTACATTAAAAACAAATCTACATTAAAATACCATATCCAATAGTGATATTTGATGGCATCAGAACATTTTCAAAAGGCTCCTGACTGCTCAGCAGATTTCAGCCTGTAAACCTCCAACAGGATGCATCGTTTTAGAACTTTCAAAAACCTACATTTCACAAAAATAGTGTGCAAGGGAAAATACAATTTTCCTGTGGCTCTCACAATAGGGATCTAAACCCCAGAGAAGGTTTATGTGTGTTCTACACCCAAGCTCTTCCTAATCCACCAAAAGGACCTACGACAGTTGTTTTCCTAGAAAGAAAATGAATTTCAGCATTTTTCAACCTAATTCACCTTCCACTTGGAAATGGACAGCATACCCAAGAAGTTCATATTAGGTGAAAAGTAATAGCATGTCATTCTAGAGTTGGTTTGGGATTTCCTTAAGTTTTAGTTTTTTTCACTTTATTGCAAACTATAAATAAATGTATTTCTAGAGCTCATAATGGCACATGCTCCTCTCATTATTCACTTAATAACAAGCTAATCCTCTGTTATCCAGATTATTTCAGCATTTCTTAACTTAGACAGAAGGCATAACTAAATTAAGTTTTACATTTAAATAAATCTGCAATGTTTCCCAATTAGTGCAGGCCTTTTAGATATCTTTACTTCAAATTAAATTTTTTGTTGAAGATTTGCGAGAAAGGAATCTACTCATCATTCGAAATTTTAAGAAATTTGCATAATTAAATACGTAATGTATGTGATGTACTTTAGACGTTAGTGTTAAAAATTGAAGGATCTGATAATCTCAATTAAGACAAGTAAACTATATTGTCTTGATACCAGGAGAGAAATGTATCTGACCTCATTAAACTGAGTACAGGAGTCTAGGGTTTTGTTTGGATATTCAATACCAGACCTTGTCATGATGACTCCTTATTATCTATTCCCTTCAGTTGTCCTTCTACCCAGTTTAATTATACCTATTCTATTCTTCTGCAAAAATTGTTTTTTGTCTCAAGGCAATAGTTTTTTTTATTAAATCAAAGGCTTCTTTCAAACGTTCATTGAGCTGCAACAAATGGCAAAGGTATGACCTTAATCAAATCACTCACTGATCTATTGTACACAACTGAATGACTCATTTAAACATGCTTACATTAGGATTGACTGAAATGAAACTTTCATTATTTTCTGAGACAACTTAATACAAATTACTTTGAATGAAATTCTCAACTTTTTTTCAGGTCTTGCTATATAATGTAAAATGCCAAAGCATATTTTGGTGTAACATTATTTTGGCTCCTCTGATTTTATGTAATTTCTATTAATTCTAGTTTGAAGCTATCATTCAGAATTCCTCAAATGAGGTCTAGATAATACTTAATTTGTCTGCTTCAAATAAAATAATCTAGCAAGGATTCTAATTGGGAGTTTTCTCTGGGAATAAGGGACAACTTCTGTCTATTATGGAGATGCATTTGTTATTTACATTAAGCATGAGGACTTTTTCCAACAATATCAGCTTGCATTTCTATTGTGTTTTTCTTTAGTAAAAGAGCCCAGATGTAACTGGATAAAAATTGACACCACTGCAAGGAAACATTAGGAGAGGTGATCAAAACTTGGTTAAAGAGGTCAATTTATGAACCATCTAAAAGGAGATGTGAGGCATTTTTGGAGGGCATTGGGACTGAAAGTTTAAGAAAGGGCACAGTCAGTAGTGGTGGTGTGAAGAAAATGGGAAATACACATGAGCCCGGAGTTGGGGGGCATCTAATGTTCTTGACAATCTAAGGTAGATTTAGCAGGCAAGTATGTAAAGGACTGGAGGAAAGATTTGTTAGGGTTTTCATAATATAAATGATTAGATTAGATTATTCACAGTGTGGAAACAGGCAATCTGGCCCAACAAGTCCACACCGACCCGCCAAAGCGCAACCTACCCAGACCATTCCCCTACATTTACCCCTTCACCTAACACTACGGGCAATTTAGCATGGCCAATTCACCTAACCTACACATTTTTGGATTGTGGGAGGAAACCGGAGCACCCGGAGGAAACCCACGCAGACACAGGGAGAATGTTCAAACTCCACACATTCGCCTGAGGCAGGAAGTGAACCCGGGTCTCTAGCGCTGTAAGGCAGCAGTGCTAACCACGTAAAGAAGGAAGATTTTTAAAAAAGAGTACGTATGACTGAATGACATGAAGTAGGGGGAATAGGGATGAAAGAATAAAAAGAAGGAAAAGAGAATGGGACATAGAAGCTAATGCGCATAGACGTCATAGTCAAAACACACATGTGACTTGTAATAGAGAAACTGGAAAACATATTAGTCTTAAGTTAAAATATCATGACATCACTTTTGGGCTTCTCAAGTCAATATTATCTAAGGTCTTGCATAAGGACCTTCCGAAAATGAGTTTGATTAGATTAGATTCCCTACAGTGTGGAAACAGGTCCTTTGGCCCAACAAGTCCACACCAACCCTCCGAAGAGTAACCCACCCAGACCGATTCCCTCTGACTAAAGTACCTAACACTATGGGCAATTTAGCACGGCCAATTCATTTAACCTGCACATCTTTGGATTGTGGGAGGAAACCGGAGCACCCGGAGGAAACCCACACAGACACGGGGAGAATGTGCAAACTCCACACAGACAATCGCCCAAGGCTGGAATCAAACCTCGGACCCTGGTGCTGTGAGGCAGCAGTGCTAATCACTGTGCCACCGTGCTGCCTAAGACGTTCTGCAAAACTTCTCCATTTCCCCCACTCTTGGAATACATGCTTGGAACTAATGGATATTTTTTAGACTTGGTGTTCAA
The DNA here is from genome assembly GCF_004010195.1 of Chiloscyllium plagiosum. Classification (NCBI taxonomy): domain Eukaryota; kingdom Metazoa; phylum Chordata; class Chondrichthyes; order Orectolobiformes; family Hemiscylliidae; genus Chiloscyllium; species Chiloscyllium plagiosum. The sequence continues at coordinate 26,136,723 of NC_057731.1, read as the reverse complement.
ATAACATGGATAGATCAAGATGTATATATTTCTTTCACTTACACATTGTGTTGAAACATGCCCTGCCATAGAGATAGAACTGTGAAATATGACAGGAAGAAAGAGCATTTCCGGAAAGGGGATTGTAGGCATTGGACGTTGACACACAATCAGGAAGCACTGTTTTCAAATCCTAGTGCAACTATGGGATATTATCATTTGTTTAATTTAGATAAATGTGAGCTGCTGCATTTTGGAAAGACAAATCAGAGCAGAACTTGTACACTTAATGGTAAGGTCCTAAGGAGTGTTGCTAAACAGAGAGATCTTGGAGTGCAGGTTCATAGTTCCTTGAAACTCGGGTCACAGGTAGATAGGATAGTGAAGAAAACATTTGATATGCTTTCCTTTATTGATCAGAGCATTGGGTGTAGGGGTTGGGAAGTCATGTTGTGGCTGTACAGGACATTCGTTAGGCCACTTTTGGAATATTGTGTGCAATTCTGGTCTCACGCCTATTGGAAGAATGTTGTGAAACTTGAAAGGGTTCAGAAAAGATTTGCAAGGATTCGCCAGGGTTGGTAGGATTTGAGCTATATGGAAAGTCTGAATAGGCTGGGGCTGTTTTCTCTGGCGTGTCAGAAGTTGACCTTACAGAGGTGTATAAAATCATGAGGGGCATGGATAGGGTAAATAGACAGGATCTTTTCCCTGGGGTGGGGGGTTCAGCACTAGGTTTAGGGTGAGATGTGAAAATTTAAACGGGACCTAAGAGGCAACCTTTTCACACAGAGGGTGGTGCATGTATGGAATGAGCTGTCAGAGGAAGTGATGGAGGCTGGTACAATTGCAGCATTTAAAAGGCATCAGGATAAGTATATGAATAGGAAGAGTGTAGAGGGATATGGACATAGTGCTGGCAAATGGGACTAGATTAGGTTAGGATATCTGGTCGGCATTGACGAGTTGGTCTAAAGAGTCTGTTTCTGTGCTGTACATCTCTGACACTATGAGTAATGATAGCATACTAAATCTGTTTGACAACTATTTATTGTCCTATGGGGTCAACAGTAGTGCAGCAGGTTAGAATTATTCCCTGTACAAGGATTCAGTCCAGATTGAGAACCTTGCTATTTTCCCAATTTTTATCAAGGTTATTTTATTGAGGTACCAGAGGCACCTCATACACTTGAATGTACAGTTATTGCTGTCAGGTTATGTTATTTTAAAAGCCTGAGCTGCCAGAGGAAAAGGCATCTGGCTGGGTATATGAATAGGAAGGGTTTAGAAGGATATGGGCCAAGCGTTGACAAATGGGACTAGATTAACTTAGGATATCTGGTCGGCATGGATGAGTTGGACTGAAGGGTCTGTTTCAGTGCTGTGCATCTCTATGACTAAGCCATCAGCTGCCCCACTATGCTATTGACTGCAATAAAAGGTATATTGTCTATTGAAAGTAGGACCTGCTTTCTCTGGTTCCAACTGATTCCTGACCCTCTCAAGCAATGGCTGAAATAGACGGAGCTGTGTTAGGGGTCTTTAATATGGTCATTGGCTGAGGTGCAACAAGTACATATAAAAAAAGTCCTTAGCATGCCTCCTACAGCGAAATGGCTTCTCCTTCCCAATATGATAGTAGTGGGTGGACGTTAGTCTGAACTCTTTATACTGGAGACTGCCAACAATTAACAATTGAATCTCAATTTTTCCTTAACCACATTTTTGTGTATAACTGAGACTGCTTTTTTCTTCCATTTGCACAAATTGTTTAGATATTTTCAAACAAGAGGAATTGTTTTAATATTTGCTTCAAATGCCAAATTGCAAATTATGATAAACTCAGAGAAAGGAGATCGCAAATTGGTGATTTCAGATGATAGGAAGTGATGTATAAGCAGGATTTGAACGCATTATTTTCTACCATAGAGCTGAAACTACTTGGAAGGCCTTCCAAACCTTGATATAAATATTTGTATGGAAAGCAATGTTATTTTTCACAGCTTAGACCCTGAAACCCTCAACCGTGCTTTCTCAATAAGACTGGAGAGGGGGCCTCACTTTCCAACAAGCTTTCCTATGCCAAGCTGGCCCTGCTCTTGATCATCCATTCTGGGCGCATTTCTCACAAGTAGATCCTTGTAAGTCTTTTCTAAAAACCATTCTCCAAGAGTGATGCAAGCTATGACAGTGCCTTCTCAGAAAGGTTGCTCTAATATGAGGTTTCTCTCTCTGGAGGTTCTTGACTCTGCTTGATCTGAAGAAGAGAAAGGGAATGAATGGTAGCTTGGTACAGACTGACTGCACCATTGCTGAGGATAGATTTCACAATGCTGTCAGGCTGGCTGTTTCTCTGAGATATGAGAAATAACCAGGCATCTTGTTCGCAAACACTGAACCTCACAGCCTCCAATTTAGTCTGTCCTCAAGAACCACTGAGCTTCATAGGTCTTAATTCTCTTGTGTTAAGTACCATCATCTTTTGCAGCAAGAAAAACCATTTGTGTGTTCTGAGTTTGCCTATTCATAAAAATTCTGATGTGTATGTTGTACATTAATTTTGTTCTCAATACTATTCAACAAGTTTTTATCGCTGAAATATTTTCTGCTCGGAGGATTTTGATTTGTCGCTTGCAGCATGTTAAATAAAATTGGTAGTTTTATAGTACAATGTTAATAAATTTGTTTACATTGTCAGGTCCTTTAAGATTGCGACAATCGATTTGGTAATACAGTGTGTTTTTATTTGGATTTTACCTTTCAGAGTCTTCCTCCGAGCAATAAATCAGTATGCAGATATTCTGAACAAGAAATTTCTTGATCAAACAAACTTCGAGCTACAGGTAAGAGCAGTAAAAGCAACTTTAGATCTTTGAGTCATTACAAAAATAGTTATTTAGTTAGAAGTATAAAGTATGTTTCTGTTTGCAAATTATGTGGTTTATTCTAAGGCTGTAAAAGAACAAAAAGTTTCAAGCAATGTATCCTTATGAATATCTCTTTAAATGGAGCTTTTTGGCAAAGAGGAGAGAAAATAAAGACACATCAGTTCTCAGTGCAGGAAAATTAAGTGAATTTATTAAATTATAATATGAAACAAAACATAGACTGGGACTACAATAATGTTGAGTTTGGATGGGAAGGAATTTGTTAGGTGTTACAAGAAAACTTTCTTATTCAGTATGTGGATGTACCTGCTAGAGAAGGAGCAATACTGGAACTTTTGTTGATAAATAAGGCAGGGCAAGTGATTGAGATGTCTGGAAGAGAGCACTTTGGGGCAAGTGATCATAATTCTATTACTATTTAAATAGCTTTGGAAAAGGATGGAACTGATCAAAACATTAAAGCTGTATATTGGAGTAAGGCCAATTTTGACAGCATAAGACAAGAAGTTTCAAAAGTTGATGGAGGAGGCTATTCGCAGAGAAAGGGACAGTTGAAAAGTGGGAGGCCTTCAAAAATGAGATGATGAGCATTCAGAGTTAGTATGTTCCTGTTAGTGTGAAGGAAAGGCTGGTAGGTGTACAGAAGGCTGGATGACTAGAAAAATTGAGGCTGTGGTCAAGGAAAAGAAGGAGGCTTATATCAGGCATAGATAGCTGGGTCAAGTGAATCCCTACAGGAGTATCAGGGCAGGAGGAGTATACTTAAGAGGGAAATCATGATTAAGGAGAATCCAAAGAAAATCTATAAGTACATAAAAGACAAAAGTGTAACTAGGGAGAGAATAGGGCCCCTTAAAGATTAATGCAGCTGTCTATGTGTGGAACTACATGAGTTGGGTGAGGTCCTAAAATGAGTATTTTGCGTCAGTATTTACTATGGAGAAGGAAATGGAAGTGAGGGAACTTGGAAAAATAAATAGTAATGTCTTGAAAAGAGTTCATATTACAAAAGAGGGGATGCTGGAGGTCTTAAAATATATAAAGGTAGATAAATCTCTGGGACTTAATCAGGTGTATTCCAGAGCTTTGTGGGAAGCTAGAGAAGAGATTGCTGGGACCTTTGCTGAGATATTTGTATTTTCAATGGCCATGGATGATGTGCCAGCTGGCTAATGTGCCATTATCTAAGAAAGACTGTTAAGAAAAGCCAGGGAACTATATATATAGTGAGTCTTGTGTCAGTGGTGGGTAAGTTGTTGGAATGGATTCAGAAGGACTTGATTTACGTGCATTTGGAAAGACAAGGACTGATTAGGGATCATCAACAAGGCTTTGTACATGGGAAATCTTGTCTCACTAACTCAATTAAGTTTTTTGAAGAGGTAACAAAGAAGATTGATAAAAACAGAGCGGTAGATATTGTCTGTATGGATTTCAGCAGTGTTTGGCATGGTGAACTGGTTAGCAGGGTTAAATCACACAAGATCCAGGGGAACTAGTCAATTGGATACAAACTTGGCTTGAAGGTAGGAGACAGAGGGTAGTTGCAAAGAGATTCTTTTTGGACTGGAGGACTGTGACCATAAAGATTGGTGCTGTATCCATTGCTTTTTTGTCATTTTTAAAAATAATTTGGCTGTGAATATAAGAGGTATGGTTAGTAAGTTTGCAGATGTGACCAAAATAGGTGGTTTAATGGGCAGTGAAAAAAGATTATCTCTGAGTACAACGAGACCTTGATCAGATGGGCCAGTGAACCGAAGAGTGGCAGATTGAGTTTAATTTAGATTAGAAGGTCCCAGCAAACCAGGGCAGGACTTATACGGCTAATGGTAGGGCCCTGGAGTGTGTTGCCGAACAAGGACACCTCATAGCTCCTTGAAAATTGAGTCACAAGTAGTCAAGTTGTGAAGAAGACATTTGGCACACTCACCTTCATTGGTCAGAACATCGAATATAGGAGTTGGGATGTTATTTTGTGGCTGTACAGGACATTGGTATTGCCATTTCGAGAATACAGTGTATAATTCTCGTCACCCTTCTACACAGAACATAGAAAAGTACAGCACAGAACAACTCCTTCGGCCCACGATGTTGTGCCAAGGATTTAATCGTAATGTAAAATAAAACAACCTAACCTCAATTCACTCCTGTCTATGTGCATGTCCAGCAGTCGCTTAAGTGTCCCTAATGACTCTACTTCCACCACCACTGGCAACGCATTCCATGCATTCACAACTCTCTGTGTAAAGAAACTACCTCTGACGTCTCCTCTACACCTTCCTCCTAATAACTTAAAACCATGACTCCTCGGGCCAGTTAGTCCGGCCCTGGGAAAAGTCTCTGGCTATTGACTCTATCTATGCCTCTCATTACCTTGTATACCTCGATCAGGTCACCTATCTTCCTCCTTCTTTCCAGAGAATAAAGTCCTAGCTTAGTCAACCTCTCTTCAAAAGACAAGCCCTCCCGTCCAGGCAGCATCCTGATAAACCTTCTTTGCACCCTCTCCAAAGCCTCTGTATCTCTCCTATAGTAGGGCAACCAGAACTGGACACAATATTCCAAGTGTGGTCTCACCAGGGACTTGTAGAGCTGTAGCAAAACCTCGCAGCTCTTAAACTCAATCCCCCTGTTAATGAAAGCTAAAACACCATATGCTTTCTTAACAATCCTATCCACTTGGATGGCAACTTTGAGGGATCTATGCACTTGAACACCAAAATCCCTCTGTTCCTCCACACTGCCAAGAATCCTATCTTTAATCCTATATTGAGCATTCAAGTTCGACCTTCCAAAATGCATCACTTCACATTTATCTAGGTTGAACTCCATCTGCTATTTCTCAGCCCAGCTCTGCATCCTATCTGTGTCACGCTGCAGCCTGCAGTAGCCCTCTATTCTACCGACGACACCTCCAACCTTTGTGTCATCTACAAATTTACTAATCCACCCCTCAACCTCCTCATCCAAGTCACTTATAAAAACTACAAAGAGCAGAGGCCCAAGAACAGAGCCCTGTGGGACACCACTCAAGACTGACCTCCACGCAGAATATTTTCCATCTACAAGCACTCTCTGCCTTCTGTCAGCCAACCAATTCTGAATCCAGATAGCCAAATCTCCATGTATCCTATACCTCCTGGCTTTATGAATGAGCCTACCATGGGGAACCTTATCAAATGCCTTGCCAAAGTCCATATACACCACATCCACTGCTCAAGCTTTGTCGACCTGTCTTGACACCACCTCAAAGAACTCAATAAGACCTGCCCCTCACAAAGCCATGCTGACTGCCTTTCATCATGCTATCCTTTTCCAAATAGTCATAAATCCTATCTCTCAGAATTATTTCCAAAACCTTGCAGACCACAGACGTAAGACTGACTGGTCTGTAATTGCCAGGGATTTCCCTCTTACCTTTCTTGAAAAGCCGAACAACATTTGCCTCCTTCCAATCCTCTGTTACGACTCCCGTGAAAGGTGAGGAAGCAAAGATCTTCACTAGCGGCTTAGCAACCTCCTTTCTCGCTTCCTGGAGCAGCCTGGGATAAATCTGGTCTGTCCCTGGGGACTTATCAATTTTAATGTTTGCCAAAATTTCCAGTACATCAACTTCTTCAATCTTGTTCTGGTCAAGACTGTATCCCAGCTCCTTAAAGTTCTCATTCACAACAAGGTCCCTTTCCTTAGTGAAAACCGAAGCAAAAAGCTCATTTAGGTCTTCCCCTATCTGCTCAGACTCCATTCTCAAGTTCCCTATGCTATCCCTGGTCGGCCCTGCCTTCTCCCTGATCATTCTTTTATTCCTAATGAGTGAAATGCTTTTGGGTTCTCCCTAATCCTTCCTGCCAAGCCTTTCTTGTGCCTCCTCCTGGCTCTCTTCAGTCCATTTCTGTGCTCCTTTCTAGTAAGCCTGTAATCTTCTAAAGCTGTGCTAGATCCTTGCTTCCTCCATCTTACTTAAGCTGCCCTCTTCCTTTTGTTCTCGTCATCCAAGGCTCCTCAATCTTATCCTTTCTTACCTGTCTCAGAGGGACAAATTCGTACATCACTTGCAACAACTGCTCCTTAAACAGTCTCAACATGTCTGCTAGCCCTTCCTGTGGAACAATTGCTCCCAATCTGTATTTCCCAACTCCTGTCTGATAGTGTCATTGTTTTCTTTTCCCCAATTAAATATCTTCCCTCAGTAACTGCTCCTTTCCCTCTCCAATGCAATGGTAAATGTGAGGCAGCTGTGGTCACTGTCATCGAAGTGTTCTCCCACCGCGAGATCTGACACCTGTGCTGGCTCATTGCCAAACACCAAATCCAAAATGGCCTCTCCCCTCAACCTGTCTACATACTGAGTAAGGAAACTCTCCTGAACACACCTGACAAAAACGGCTCCATCCAAACCATCTGCACTAAGGAGGTTCCAGTCAATATTGGGAAAGTTGAAGTCAACCATTGAAACAACCCTGCTACATCTACATTTTTTCAAAATCTGCCGGCCTATGAGTTCTTCAGTCTTCCTACTGCTATTAGGGGGTCTGTAGAAAACCCCCAATAAGGTGGCTGCTCCCTTGCTGTTCCGAACTTCCAACCATACTAACTCAGTAGACAAACCTTCCTGAACAACCTTTGTTTCTAAACTGTGATACACTCTCTAATTAGCAATGCTACACTTCCTCCTCTTTTTCCACCCTCCCTGTTCTTTTTAAATGTTCTAAACCCTGTAATATCTAGCAACCATTCCTACCTCTGTGAAACCTACGTCTCCGTTATGACCACAACATCATAGTCTCAAGTACTGATCCATGCTCTTAAGTTCATCACTCTTATTTCTGACACTCCTTGCGTTAAAGCAGAGACACTTGAACCGATCCCTTTGTTTCACCACATGGAAAGCCTTCCCAATAGATTCACTACATCCTGTCACTGCCACATCTACAACTACCTCCCTCTCAGATATGTAGCTCTGGTTCCCAACCCCCTGCCAAACTAGTTTAAGCTGTCCCGAACCACACAAACAAGTCTCCCACCCAGGACATTTGTACCCCTCCAGTTCAGGTGCAACCTTCCCCAGAAGGCATCCCAATGATCCAAGGATCTGAAGCTCTCTCTCCTGCACCAGCCTTGCAGCCACGTGTTAAGCTGCATTCGCTGACTGTTCCTCACCTCACTGTCTTGTGGCACCGGTAGCAAACCTGAGATCACTACTCTACTCATCCTGCTGTTCAACTTCCAAACTAGCTCTCTGTAGTCACTTTTCAGATCCTCATTCCCTTCCCTAGCTGTGTCATTGGTGCCAATATGTACCACGATTTCTGGCTGCTCGCCCTCCCCATTCAGAGTTTTGTAAACCCTATCGGTGACATCCTGGACCCTGGCTCCGGGGAGGCAACGTACTTTCCGGGAGTCCCACTCCTGACCACAAAATCTCCTGTCAATCTGTCTAATGATTGAATCCCCTACCACTAGCGCTTTTCTGTTCTCCTCCCTTCCCTTCTGAGCCGCAGTGTCAGGCTCAGTGCCAGAGACCTGACAACTAAGGCTGTCCCCACCAGCAGTATCCAAAACGGTAATCCTATTGCTGAGGGGAATGGCCACAGAAGATCCCTGCTCTATCTGTTGGCTTCCTTTCCTCCCCCTGACTGTAACCCAACTGTCCTTATCCTGTCTCTGAGGAGTGACCACCTCCCTATACAACCTCTCAATTTCTCCCTCAGCCTCCCTGATGATCCACAGTTCCTCCAGCTCCAGTTCCAGTTCCCTAACTCGGTTTTTGAGGATCTGGGATTGGGTGCACTTCCCGCAGATGTGGTCGGCAGAGACATGTGTCGTATCTCTCACCTGCCACATTCTGCAGGAGGAACATGCAACTGTCCTATCAGCCATACTCTACTAATCTGAAAGACCTCAAGGGACTAAATAAGGAAGAGAAGAAAAGGGGAAAAGAATGAGAAAACCTGAAAACCTACCGAGTTTACAGACTCTTAGTAAGGTGAGAGGAGGTAGGTGGGAGGGTGGCACTAAGGTGTAGGGTCTCAGGTTTAGATCTCACCCACTTAAAAACTTCCTGGCAGCCTTTGCTTCTCTCCGCTTTCTCTCCTTGCCGCTGTGTTCAAAATCGAGGCCCGACTCTCGAGGTAAGTCCTTTTTTAAGTGGGGAAAACTGACTTATCCAGCAGCCCTCGCTTCTCTCTGCCCTCTCTCCTCACCGCTCTGCTCAAAGTGGAGGAAGAATGTTGGTAAACTTGAAACAGTGCAGAAATCATTTGCAAGGATATTGCTGAGGCTTTGAGGTTTAGGGAGAGGCTGAATAGGATGGGGCTTTTTCTCTGTAGTTTCAGACACTGAGGAGTGACCTTATAGAAGTTTAAAAAATTATGAATGGCAAGGATAGGATGGATAGCCAAAGTCTTTTACCTAGGGTTGGATGAGTCTAAAATGAGGGCATAGGTTTAAGGGTGAGAAAGGAAAAGTTTAAAAAGGACTTGAAGAGTAACTTTTTCATGCAGAAGGTGGTGCATGTATGGAACGAGCTTCTCAAGGAAACGGTGGAGGCACTTATAGTTACAACATATAAAAGGCTTCTGGATGGGTATATGATAAGAAAGAGTTTGGAGGGATATGGTCCAAATGGGACTAGGTCAGGCTGGGATTTCTGGTTGAGCTAGGCAAATTGGACCAAACGTCACTGTTTCAAAGCATCTCCAGAATAATTAACTTTTTAAGTGCACGCAGTTACTATCTCACTAATCAGAGTCAACATTCTGCATCATTCACTTCCTTTAGATAACACTGAGGTTAAATATATCTATGAATCTGTTTTTGGTAGTAAAGTCCTCCATCTTGTCTCAGATAGCCATCCTCATGGTCTCCAGGATTCTTGCATTGCTGAAAGCTCTTACTGGCTTTCTGAGTCAGGCACCTTCCAGCTTTATTTCAAAATTAGCAGTAAAGACAAGAGAATAGATTCAGCTTAGTTGCGATTGAACTAGGCTGAAGAGGGGAATAACAAGACATCTTTCTTGATACAATAACATGGTTGCATGGAGTATTGAGTAACAGCACTAAATAATATAGCTGCCAAGATAAAAGTAGAGAAAGATAGAAAATGAAAAATCTTCGTTTGTTTTAGAACTAATTTAGTTATACTAGCCACCAGGTAAAATGGGAAAATTGTATTGAAATCTGTGCTCTTGCTGTATATGATGAAGGTTGTACTGGGTGAAGACGGACTATTGACCAAAATATAGGAAGGACATATCTTGAGAAGTTTACAGAATCGAAATATATGAGACATTAAATAACAGCACTGATAGATTCGGGAGATGAAGGTTTCTTTGTGCCTTTCAAAACTTGAAATATTAAGTCTATCTGAAGCACAACAACTGGCAAAGTTAAGTTTTGGATTAACATTTAGTAACAACAGTTGCCCTTGAATAATGCAAATCTCCATCAATATTGCACTAGATGTCAAACGAGGTACGAGATTCAAACTGAATTTTTTGGAGCAAAAGTGGAAAGCTTTGTCACTCAACCAAATCACAACAGTATTACAAATTATATTGGAACAATCACTTTTACAAACCAAAATAGAAATTGCTGATAAAACTCTGTAGGTGTGGAAATATCTGTGGAGAGAAAGAAAACATATTGTTTCAGTTTCAGTCAATCCTGGGGGACAGGATTTACTTGTATTTAGAAAAGCAAGGACTGATTAGGGATTTGTGCTTGGAAAATCATGTCTCACAAATTTGATGGAGTTTTTTGAATAAGTAACAAAGACGATTGATGAGGGCATAGTGGTGGATGTGACCTGTGTGGACTTCATTAAGGCATTCCACAGGTTCCTCATGGTAGACTGGTTAGCAAGGTTAGATCGAATGGAATAGAAGGAGAACTAGCTATTTGGATACAGACCTGGCTCAAAGGCAGAAACCATCTTATTTAAACTTAAAAATATATAACATAAGTAAGTTAGCCTAAAGCAGTGTTTTGTAGAGAAAGAAGACGGTGCTATTTTCTGGGTCTGCAGACTGGAAGAAGCAAAAATGGCCCTTAGTAGAGTGATGTGCTCTTCTTGTCATGTGTAGACGTTTTGGGAGAGTTTGCATCTTATTGAGAATTATATCTGCAATAAATACTGTTGGTTACGAATTCTATCAGATCGAATGGATCAATTGGAGCGACAGTTAGAGGCAATGAGGAATTTACAAGAGCAAGGGGATGTGATGGATGGCAGTTATAGGAAAGGAGAAACATAACAGATACAGTCTCAGAGATGTGTTTAACTCCAGGAAAGATAAGAGAGATAGGCAGGTAGTCCAGGAGTCATCTGTGGGCGACACGGTGGCACAGTGGTTAGCACTGCTGCCTCACAGCGCCAGAGACCCGGGTTC
>NC_057731.1:26093283-26125336 GCF_004010195.1 Chiloscyllium plagiosum | reverse complement strand
GGGTCGGTGTGGACTTGTTGGGCCGAAGGGCCTGTTTCCACACTGTAAGTAATCTAATCTATCCCCATTTCAAACAAGTGTGCTGTTTTGGAAAATGTAGGGGGTGATAGATTCTCAGGGGAACGTAGCACAAACAGTTTCTGGTATCGAGACTGGCTCTAATGCAATGAGGGGTATGTTGGATTCCAGAAGCTCGATTGTGTTAGGGGACTCTCTAGTCCAAGGCACAGACAGACGTTTCTGTGGCCAGCAGCAAAAAATCAGAATGGTGTGTTGCCTCCCCGGTGCCAGGACCAAGGATATCTCAAAGAGGGTGCAGAATGTTTCCAAAGGGGAGAGGGCCCAGCAGGAAGTCATTGTACACATTGGAACCAATGACATAGGAAGGGAAAAGGTTGAGATTCTGAAGGGACAATATAGAGAGTTAGACAGGAATTTAAAAAGGAGGTCCTTGAGAGTAGTAATAGCTGGGTTACTCCCAGTGCTACAATCTAGTGAGGGTAGGAATAGAAGGATAGAGCAGATGAATGCATGGCTGAGGAGCTGGTGTAGGATTCACGTTTTTGGATCATTGGAATCTCTTCTGGGGTAGAAGTGACCTGTACAAGAAGGACAGATTGCACCTGAATTGGAAGGGGACTAAACTACTGGCAGGGAGATGTGCTAGAGCTGCTCGAGAGGATTTAAACTAGTAAGGTGGGGGGTGGGACCTAGGGGTTAGTGAGGAAAGAGATCAATCTGAGACTGGTACAGTTGAGAAAAGAAGCGTGCAAACAGAGCAGGCAGGGACAAAGCAGAGAACAAGGTAGGACTGATAAACTGCATCAATTTCAATACAAGAGGCCTGACAGGAAAGGCAGATGAACTCAGGGCATGGCTAGGAACATGAGACTGGGATATCATAGCAATTACAGAAACATAATGGCTCAGGGATGGACAGGACTGGCAGCTTAATGTTCCAGGATACAAATGCTACAGGAAGGACAGAAAAAGAGGCAAGAGAGGAGGGGGAGTGATAAGGGATAGCATTACAGCTGCACTGCGGGAGGATATTCCCGGAAATACATCCAGGCAAGTTATTTAGGTGGAACTGATAAGTAAGGAAGGGATGATCCCTTATTGGGATTGTATTGTAGACCCCCTAATAGTCAGACGGAAATTGAGAAACAAATTTTTAAGGAGATCTCAGTTATCTGTAAGAATAATAGGGTGGTTATGGTAGGGGATTTTAACTTTCCAAACATGGACTGGGACTGCCATAGTGTTAAAGCTTTAGATGGAGAGGAATTTGTTAAGTGTGTACAAGAAAATTTTCTGATTCGGTATGTGGATGTAATTATCAGAGAAGGTGCAAAACTTGACCTACTCTTGGGAAATAAGGCAGGACAGTGGTGTCAGTGGGGGGAGCACTTTGGGGCCAGTGACCATAATTTTAGTTTTAAAATAGTGATGAAAAAGGATAGACCCAATCTAAAAGTTGAAGTTCTAAATTGGAGGAAGACGAACTTTGACAGTATTAGGCAAGAACTTTCAAAAGCTGTTTGGGGGCAGATGTTTGCAGGTCAAGGGACGGCTAGAAAATGGGAAGCCTTCAGAAATGAAATAACGAGAGTCCAGAATCAGTATATTCCTGGAAGGGTGAAAGAAAACGCTGGTAGCTGCAAAGAATGCTGGATGACTGTTCCTGATGAAGCGCTTATGCCTGAAACTCCTGCCCCTTGGATGCTGCCTGACCTGCTGTGCTTTTCCAGCACCGCATTCTCGACTCTGATCTCCAGCATCTGCAGTCCTCACTTTCTCCAAAAGAAATTTAGGATTTTGGTTAAGAAAAAGAAGGAAGCATATGTCAGGTATAGACAGGATAGATGGAGTGAATCCTTAGAAGAGTATAAAGGCAGTAGGAGAATACTTAAGAGGGAAATCAGGAGGGCAAAAAGGAGACATGAGATAGCTTTGGCAAACAGAATTCAGGAGAATCCAAAGTGTTTTTACAAATATATTAAGGACAATAGAGTAACTAGGGAGAGAATAAGGCCCCTCAAAGATCAGCAAGTCGGCCTTTGTGTGAAGCCACAGGACATGGGGGATATATTAAAAGAGTATTTTGAATCAATATTTACTGTTGAAAAGGACATGGAAGATATAGAATGCAGGGAAATAGTGACATCTTGAAAAATGTCCATATTACAGAGGAGGAAGTGCTGGATGTCTTGAGATGCATAAAATTGGATAAATCGCCAGCGTCTGATCAGGTGTACCCTTGAACTCTGTGGGAAAGTGATTGTTGGACCTCTTGCTGAGATATTTGTATCATTGATGGTCACAGGTGAGGTGCTGGAAGACTGGAGGTTGGCAAACGTGGTGTCACTATTTAAGAAAGGTGGTAAGGACAAGCCAGAGAACTATAGACCAGTGCACCTGACATAGTTGTGGGCAAGTTGTTGGAGGGAATCCTGAGGGACAGGATGTACATGTATTTGAAAAGGCATGGCTTTGTGCGTGGGAAGTCATGTCTCACAAACCTGATTGAATTTTTTTGATAGAGGTAACAAAAAGGATTGATGAGGGCAGAGCAGTAGACTTGATCTATATGGACTTCAGTAAGGCATTCGACAAGGTTCCCCATGAGAGACTGGTTAGCAAGGTTAGCTCTCAGGGAATAGAGGGAAAACTAGCCATTTGGATAGAGAACTGGCTCAAAGGTAAAGACAGAGGGTGGTGGTGGAGGGTTGTTTTTCAGACTGGAGGCCTGTGACCAGTGGAGTACCACAAGGATCGGTGCTGGGTCCACTACTTTTTTGTCATTTATATAAATGATTTGGATGTGACCATAAGAGGTACACTTAGTGAGTTTGCAGATGACACCAAAATTGGAGGTGTAGTGGACATTGAAGAAGGTTACCTCGGATTACAATGAAATGTTGATCAGATGGGCCAGTGGGTTGAGAAGTGGCAGATGGAGTTTAATTTAGATAAATGCGAGGTGCTGCATTTTGGGAAAGCAAATCTTAGCAGGACTTATACACTTAATCGTAAGGTCCTAGGAAGTGTTGCTGAACAAAGATATCTTGGAGTGCCGGTTCATAGCTCCTTGAAAGTGGAGTCGCAGGTAGATAGGATAGTGAAGAAGGTGTTTGGTATGCTTTCCTTTATCGGTCAGAGTATTGAGTATAGGAGTTGAGAAGTCATGTTGTGGCTGTACAGAACATTGGTTAGGCCTCTTTTGGAATATTGCGTGCAATTCTGGGCTCCTTCCTATTGGAAGGATGTTGTGAAACTTGAAACAGTTCTGAAAAGATTTACAAGGATGTTTCGATCCGAGTGGTGCTGAAAAGGCACAGCAGGTCAAGCAGCGTCCAATGAGCAGGAAAATCAACATTTCGGGCAAAAGCCCTTCATCAGGAATAGAGGCAGGGATCCTCCAGGATGGAGAGATAAATGGGGGGTGTGTGGGGCTGGGGAGAAGGTAGCAAAGAGTACAATAGGTGAATGGGGATGGGGATGGAGGTGATAGGTCAGACGGGAGGGTGGAGCAGATAGGTGAGAAAGGAGATTGGCAGGTGGGACAGGTCATGAGTACAGTGCAGAGCTGGAAGGTTGGAACTGGGGTAAGGTGGGGGGAGGGGAAATGAGGAAACTGGTGAAGTCTACATTGATGCCCTGGGGTTGAAGTGTCCCGAGGCGGAAGATGAGGCGTTCTTTCTCCAGGCGTCGGGTGGTGAGGGAGTGGCGGTAGAGGAGGCCCAGGACCTGCATGTCCTCGGCAGAGTGGGACAGAGAGTTGAAATGTTGAGCCACGGGGCGGTGGGATTCATTGGTGCGGGTGTCCCGGAGATGTTCCCTGAAGCGCTCTGCGAGGAGGTGTCCAGTCTCCCCAATGTAGAGGACACCGCATCGGGAGCAACGGATACAATAAAGGACATTCGTGGATGTGCATGTGAAACTTTGATGGATGTGGAAGGCTCCTTTGGAGCCTTGGATGAAGGTGAGGGAGGAGGTGTGGGTGCAGATTTTGCAATTCCTGCGGTGGCAGGGGTAGGTGCCAGGACAGGAGGGTGGGTTGTTGGGGGCGTGGACCTGACCAGGTAGTCACGGAGGGAATGGTCTTTGCGGAAAGCGGAAAGGAGTGGGGAGGGAAATATATCTCTGGTGGTGGAGTCCATTTGAAGGTGGCAGAAATGTCGCCGGATGATGCATTTAATGCGAAGGTTGGTAGGGTGGAAAGTGAGGACCGGGGGTGTTCTGTCCTTGTTACGATTGGCGGGGTGAGGTTTGAGGGCGGAAGTGCGGGATATGGATGAGATGCGTTGGAGGACATCTTCAACCACATGGGAAGGGAAATTGCGATCTCTAAAGAAGGAGGCCATCTGGTGTGTTCTGTGGTGGAACACCAGCAGATACGGTGGAGGAATTGGGAATATGGGATGGCATTTTGGCAGGAGGTAGGGTGGCAAGAGGTGTAAGCCAGGTAGCTGTGGGAGTCAATGGGTTTGTAAAAAAAAAAATGTCACTGTCAAGTCGGTCGTCAATAATGGAGATGGAGAGGTCCAGGAAAGGGAGGGAGGTGTCAGAGATCGTCCAGGTGAACTTAAGGTCAGGGTGGAATGTGTTGGTGAACTTGGTGAACTGCTCAATCTCTTCACGGGAGCACGAGGTGGCGCCGATGCAGTCATCAATGTAGCGGAGGAAGAGTTGGTGAGTGGTGCCGGTGTAACTATGGAAGATGAACTATTCCATCCCCCTCCCCCACTCCAACCTCCCACCCTCACAACGGGCAGCCCTCCACTCCCTCTGCTCCAATCTCAGCCTCACCAAAAAACCAGTGGATAAAGGGGGTGCAGTGGTAGTTTGGCATACTGACCTCTACACCGCTGAAGCCAGACGCCAACTGAAAGACACCTCCTCCTACCGCCCCCTCGACCATGACCCCATTCCCCATCACCAAACCATCATCTCCCAGACCATACAGAACCTCGTCACCTCAGGAGATCTCCCACCCACAGCTTCCAACCTCATAGTCCGGGAACCCCACACCCCCTGATTCTACCTCCTTCCCACAATCCACAAGCCTGACCACCCCAGCCGACCCATTGTCTCAGCCTGCTCCTGCCCCACCAAACTCAGCTCCACCTACCTCGATACTGTCCTATCCCCCACCCCCCCCAGTCCAGGAACTCCACGCATACATTCGATACACCACCCATGACCTCCACATCCTTCAAGATCCTTCCTTCCTCCAGACCAAAGGGGTGGCCATGGAGACCCGTATGGGCTCCAGCTATGCCAGTCTCTTTGTCGGCTACGTAGAACAGACTATCTTCTGTACTTTAACCGGCACCACTCCCCAACTCTTCCTCCGCTACATTGATGGCAGTATCAGTGCCACCTCGTGCTCCTGCGAGGAGGTTGAGCAGTTCATCAACTTCACTAACACATTCCACCCCTACCTTAAATTCACCTAGACCATCTCTGACACTCCCTCCCCTTCCTGGACTTCTCCATCTCTATTAATGACGACCGACTTGACACTGACATTATTTACAAACCCACCGACTTCCACAGCTATCTGGATTACACCTCTACCCACCCTACCTCCTGCAAAAATGCCATTCCGTATTCCCAATTCCTCTGCCTCCGCCATATCTGCTCCCAGGAGGACCAGTTCCAACACAAACACACCAGATGGCCTCTTTCTTTCTTTAGAGATCGCAATTTCCCTTCCAACGTGGTTGAAGATGCCCTCCAATGCATCTCATCCACATCCCACACCTCCAGCCATAACAAGGACAGAACCCCCCCCCCCCCCCGGTCCTCACTTTCCACCCTACCACATTAACCGCATCACCTGCCGACATTTCTGCCACCTCCAAATGGACCCCACCACCAGGGATATATTTCCCTCCCCACCACTTTCTGCAAAGACCATTCCCTCTGTGACTACCTGGTCAGGTCCACACCCCCCAAAACCCCACTCTCCCATCCTGGCACCCTCCCCTGCTATCGAAGGAATTGCAAAACCTGCACCCACACCACCTCCCTCACCTCCATCCGAGGCCCCAAAGGAGCCTTCCACATCCATCAAAGTTCTACCTGGACATCCACCAATGTCATCTATTGTATCTGTTGCTCCTGATGCGGTCTCCTCTGCACTGGGGAGACTGGACGCCGCCTCGCAAAGCGCTTCAGGGAACATCTCCGGGACACCCGCACCAATGAATCCCACCGCCCTGTGGCCCAACATTTCAACTCCCCCTCCCACTCTGCCGAGGACATGGAGATCCTGGGCCTCCTTCACCGCCGCTCCCTCACCACCCGACGCCTGGAAGAAAAACGCCTCACCTTCCTCCTCGGAACACTTCAACCCCAATGGCACCAATGTGGACCTCACCAATTTCCTCATTTCCCCTCCCCCCACCTTACCCCAGTTCCAACCTTCCAGCTTTGCACTGTTCTCATCACCTGTCCTACCTACCAATCTCACTTCCCACCTATCCACTCCACCCTCCCCTCTGACCTATCACCTCGATCCCCACCCCATTCATCAATTGTGTCGTTGCTACCTTCCCCCACCTTCCTCTGTGACCTATCACTTCCATCCCCATGCCCATTCATCTATTGTACTCTTTGCTACCTTCTCCCAGCCCCACCCACCCCCCATTTATCTCTCCACCCTGCCTCTATTCCTGATGAAGGTCTTTTGCCCGAAAGGTCAATTTTCCTGCTCCTTGGATGCTGCCTGACCTGCTGTGCTTTTCCAGCACCACTCTGATCCAAACTCTGGTTTCCAGCATCTGCAAACCTCACTTTTGCCTTTACAAGGATGGTGTCAGGGTTGGAGGATTTGAGCTATAGGGAGAGGTTGAGAGGCTGAGGGGTGACCTCATAGAGGTTTATAAAATCATGAGCATGGATAGGATAAATAGACAAAGTCTTTTCCCTGGGATGTGGGAGTCTAGAACTAGAGGACATAGGTTTAGGGTGAGAGGGGAAAGATATAAAAGAGACCTAAGGGGCAATGTTTTCACGCAGAGGGTGGCATGTGTGTGGATTGGGTTGCCAGGGGAAGTGGTGGAGGCTTGTACAGTTACAACATTTAAAAGGTATCTGGATGGGTCTGTGAATAGGAAGGATTTGGAGGGATATGGACCGGATGCTGGCAGGTTGTCCTAGATTAGGTTGGAATATCTGGTCGACGTGGACGAGTTGGACCGAAAGGTCTGTTTCCATGCTGTACATCTCTATGACTCCATGGTAGAAGATGGCCATGCAGGGTTGTTTCATTGGATGTGAACGTAGGAGAAATGGTTAGTATGTTTGCAGATGAGACCAAAATTGGAGGTGTATGGACAGTGAAGAAGGTTCTTGATCAGATGGGCCGGCTGAAGAGTGGCAGATAGAGTTTAATTAGATAAATGTGAAATGCTGCAGGACTTAATGATAATGTCCTGGGGACGTTTGATAAACAAAAGAGACCTTGGAGTGCAGGCTCTTAGTTCTTTGAAAGTGGATTCACTGGTAAATAGGCTAGTGAAGAAGGCGTTTTGTATGCTTGTCTTTATTGGGCAGTGCAATGAGTCTAGGACTTGGGAGGTCATGTTGCAGGTGTACATAACATTGTGTAGGCCACAATTGTAATACTGCGTGCAATTCTTGTTTCCCTGCTGCAGATGTTGTGAAACTTGAAAGGGTCCAGAGAAGATTTACAAGTTATGTTGCCAGGATTGGAGGGTTTGAGCTATGGGGAAGAGGCTGATGTGTCAGAGGCTGAGGGATGACCTTATAGAAGTTTATAAAATTATGAGGGACAAAGATAGGGTAAATAGACAAGATCTTTTCCCCAGGGCAGTGGAGTCCAAAATTCAAAGGCACAGGTTTAACTTGAGAGGGGAAACATTTAAAAGGGATCTAAAGGGCAACCTTTTCACACAGAGGGTGATGCATGTCTGGAATGAGCTGCCAGTGGAATTGATGGAGGCTGGTGCAATTACAATGTTTAAAAGGCATCTGGATGGGTATATGAATAGGGAGGGTTTACAGGGATATGGCCTAAATGCTGGCAAATGGGATTAGATTTATTTATGATATCTGGTCGTCTTGGACGAGTTGAACTGATGTGTCTGTTTCCATGCTGCATATCTCCATGACCCTTCTTCAGAACTGTGGACTTCAGAACTTAGCAAAATGGTTTTGCTGAGTTTTTCCACTAATCTCTGTTTGTGTTTCTTAATTCCAGCATCCACGGTTCCTTGGTTTTTTAGTCACTTTTGCTAGTCACCACAAGTCATAGAAGTATTATAAGGAGGATGTGGAAGCTTTGGAAAGGGTGCAAAGGAGATTTACTAGGATGTTGCCTGGTATGGAGGGAAGGTCTTATGAGGAAAGGCTGAGGGACTTGAGGCTGTTTTCATTAGAGAGAAGAAGGTTGAGAGGTGACTTAATAGAGACATATAAGGTAACCAGAGGGTTAGATAGGGTGGACAGGAAGAGCCTTTTTCCAAGTATGGTGATGGCGAGCACGAGGGGGCATAGCTTTAAGTTGAGGGGTGATAGATATAGGACAGATGTCAGAGGTAGTTTCTTTACTCAGAGAGTAGTAAGGGTATGGAATGCTTTGCCTGCAACGGTAGTAGACTTGCCAACTTTAAGTACATTTAAGTCGTCATTGGACAAGCATATGGACATACATGGAATAGTGTAGGTTAGATGGGCTTCATTTTGGTATGACTGGTCGGCGCAACATTGAGGGCCAAAGGGCCTATACTGCGCTGTAATGTTCTATATATACGACACAGAAACAGACCCTTTGGCCCAATTCAACCATGCCAACCAGATTTCCTAAATTGATTTAGTCCCATGTGCCTATGTTGGTCTATATCCCTCTCAACCTTTCCCTTTCAAGTTCCTGTCTAAATGTCTTTTTAAATGTAGTAATTAATCTTGGAAAAAGTAGCTATAGCTATATTATTTGATGCTGTATGTTGTCCTTTTACTGATCACAGATACAGAAGATTTGAAATATTATCAGACTTCTAGCACAATGCAAATCAATGGGCCAAATGAATCCCCATATAAAAGAATTTCCATGTGTTATGCTACTGTTATAAAGGCATGTGTTCGTTCATTACTCTGAATCAGTTCTATAAACCACTTTAAGTCACAGTTTGATAAATGTGTATTCTACTGTTTTCTAAATCCTTGGAGATCACGAGAAAACTAATGGCATGTCATATCAGTTAAAAGTGCAATGATGAACATTTCATTTCAAGTCCATGGGTTAAAATCTTACCATACATTGATCATATGTTTTTTCTTTTCTTTTCATTATCATTACAGCGCAGTACAGACTCTTCGGCCATCCATGTTGCGCCGACCTGTGAAACCAATCTGAAGCCCATCTAACCTACACTCTTCCATTATCATCCATCTGTTCATCCAAAGACCATTTAAATGCCCTTAAAGTTGGCGAGTCTGCTACTGTTGCAAGCAGGCCATTCCACACCCTTACTCCTCCTGAGTAAAGAACCTACATTTAGCATCTGTCCTGTATCTATCACCTCTCAATTTAAATCTATGTTCCCTACTGCTAGCCATCACCATCTGAGGAAAAAGGCTGTCACTGTCCACCCTATCTCATCCTCTGATAATCTTGTATGTCTCTATTAAGTTACCTCTCAACCTTCTTCTCTCTAACAAAAACAGCCTCATGTCCCTCAGCCTTTCCTCATAAGATCTTCCCTCCATATCAGGCAACATCCTGATATATCCCATCTTCACCCTTTCCAATGCTTCCACAACCTTCCTATAATGCGGTGACCAGAACTGTATGCAATACTCCAAGTGCGGCCGCACCAGAGTTTTGTACAGTTACAACATGACCTCATGGCTCTGAAACTCAGTCGCTCTGCCAATAAAAGCTAACACACCATATGTCGCCTTATCAACCTGGTTGGCAACTTTCAGGGATCTATGCACGTGGACACTGACAGTTGTGAGGAACTAGAGTACATTTGCATGGGAATAGTCTTTTGGAAGGACGTTAAGGAAGTAACGGATTAGAAAAAACAAACTCTTAACTGTTTTTCAATGAATAATGCATACCTGTAGACAGAGCTGAAAATGTGTTGCTGGAAAAGCGCAGCAGGTCAGGCAACATCCAAGGAACAGGACAATCGACGTTTCGGGCAGAAGCCCTTCTTCAGGAAGGAGGCTTCTGATTTGTTGTAGGTACTGGTTGTCCTGGTTGGGTCCAAATTTTGTTGGTCGGAATGTAGTCCGGAGTCCGTGCGGGATCAGTCGGTTCCGTAGGCAGGTGTTGAGGAAGGAGATGTGGCTGTGGTAGTGGGTCTGTTTGAGAACGTGGCTGAAGAGCTTCTGTGCAGAGGAGATGACCTGGGGTGTGCAGTGAGAGAGGGACTCACTGAAATCCTTGTATAGGGAGGAAGAGAGCTTCTTCAAGGAAGGCATCCTTGTAAGAGGATTCGCAGTAGGTTAAAATCTTCTCCTCTACCTGTAAACAGAGTCTCCTTCACTAGTTCAGCTGCAGACATGCTATGCATCCGCTAGTGAATTGCAATTTGAATTAGTTGTTACGCATGATCATATTGGTTTCTCTACAGTCACTGCTAGACCTTCCAGCCTGTTTTCGGTGATAAATTACGCAGAAACCCACTTCCATTCAAACTGTCTAATATGTGAGTGAGGGAGCTTAGACTAGTTATTGAACCAAAGGTTCCATTTCTGTGTTTCATGTTGTCAGGATATGTAAAGTACTTCACATATGACAAGTTACCTTTGAAACCTGGTCAATATTGCTTGACAAACAAACAAGGAGAAAGTGAAGACTGCAGGTGCTGGAGAGTCCAAGTTGAGAAGGGTAGCACTGGAAAAGCACAACAGGTCAGGTAGCATTCAAGATTAGATTAGATTCCCTACAGTGTGGAAACAAGCCCTTCGGCCCAATGAGAAGTAAGAAAGTTAACGTTTCGGGTAAAAACTTTTCATCACAAATGTTGGGGCAGAAGGAGGCTGAGATGTTCGGGAGGGTGGGGCTGGGGTGAACGTATGGGAAGGCGATAGGTGGATGCATGTTGTGGGTAACTGTGATAGGTCGGTGGGGCGGGTAGAGCAGATATGTGGGAAGGAAGATGGACAGAGAGGACAGGCTAAGAGGGTGTTGCCGGGTTGGATCAGGAATGTGGAAGTGGTGACTACTGAGGTCGATGTTGATACCGTGTGGTTGAAGGGTCCTAAGGCGGAAGATGAGGCGTTTTTCCTCCAGTTGTCGGGTGACTTGGATTTGGTGGTAGAGGCGGTCCAGGGCTTGCATGTCCTTGGGGGGGGTTGGTGGTTGGCCACACGGTAACATGTCTAGCGTAGTAAAGTTAAACAGATACAACAGTTCTATTGTTGATTTAAGTTTTGCTTGTGACTTCCTCAATGTATTCATATATCCAAAAATGCTTTTTATAATAGTCAATGGCTGGAAATTGCCAACATAATCTCTGTTGTGGAGCTGCTACCTCTTAATGCAATGTGTCACAGTTTCAAAGCAGATATATATTGAGATTTTGGATGATTAAAGATCCTGTGCTACATACTACCTTTGCATAAGTAAATTGACTATGCCTAAGTTGAATGGCCTGAGACTCTATTTACTGAATAATTAGATTTTGTGCCCTGAAAGGGATGCTGTTTCTCCCAACCAACAAGTGAATGCTTTCTGTAGGATATGATCTAAAACAGATTATCATCTGATCTACTAAAATTCATCTTTAAGCATTTTATTATGTTAGTACAGAAACATTTCTTGAAGATGTTTGGAAGAGGACATTACTTCAACAATGTCCTGTAGTGAAGAACTCTTGAACTGTCCCTCAGGACTTCTTGTTTTAGGTAGGAATAAGCAATGTAGGTGTACTTTTGGCATAAAAAGTAGAGGAATCCTCAGTTTAGCACTTCTGTTATAAAAAAAAAAGCTATGTATACAAATCAACTGCTTTTGTCCAGGTTATTGTAGTCTAATCAAAAAGATAGCTGCCAAATGAATACAGATTAGTAATAAAAACTCCAGTAGAACATTCAAAGATAGTAGTATAACTAAAGATGGACATATTAGGAGAAAGGACTAAAATCAAGCTAAGAAAGTTGTTTTTTTAGGAGGGCTGGAAGAGGATGTGTTCATGGAGGAAGGTCCAAAGCTTTGACATGAGGCATCTAGAGCATGGTTGCCAATTGTAGGTGGAGAGAGTAAGGTTACACAAGAGGTTGAAATCACATAAATTAAGACGTTTCAGAGGATTGTATGGCTAGAAAATGTGATAGAGATAAGGAAGGCTAAAGCATTGAACAGATTAAGGGATTGGGAAGATAATTGGAGATCTTGGATAATGGGAGGACAGTGTGGGGTAATAAGCACAAAAGTGATGACCGAGCAGCCTTGAGTGTAGAACAGGATACAGGCAACAGAGTATTAGATAATCTGAACTTTATGAAGAATGAAAGATCAGAAGCCAACAGCAGAACAATGGTAATTTAAATGTCATAATCAGGACTGTAGCAGTAGATATGCTGAAGAAAGGCAGATACTTGCAATTTTATGGTGGTCAAACAAGGCAATCTTCTTGATTGAGAAGATATTAGGTTTGTCACACAGCTACAAGATTAATGAAGAATTTCAGTTTGGAAAGTCTGGTATAATCTGCAACAGCATCCAGAGAAGGGATCAAAGTACAGTATTTTGAAAGAACTTAAGAACACAGCTTCCACTTTCTCTGTTTAATTAGATGAAATTGAAGCTCATCCAAGACTCAGTTGGATAGTAGTAAATGTGGGAGTCAAGACAAGTGATGGAGAGATAGAGTTCACTACTATTGGTAAAAGTCTGTAAGCTGTCTCCCTGGGCTCTGTTTTAACCATGTAAGTGAATGAGTTTTGAGTAAGTTACAATTGAGCACTGTAATTTAACCTTTGGACTGCAAACATTTGTTTTGAATAAAATAGCATTATAAGAAATCAAGACTGATGCCACTCCCTTGTACTCATACAAGTTATACTAATTGATTTATAGATTTAACAAAAAAGCACCACAGTTCCTGTCTTTATCAGTTATTTCTTTATTTTTCATTCACAATGGAATGGGTGTTATCGGTAAGGCCAGCATCTGCTGCCTGCTCCTAATTGCCCATAAGAAGGTGGTGGTGCGGTGCGTTCTTGAACCACTGTTATCTGTGTCATGCAGAATTGCTAGGAATGTAGTGTTGCAGGTTTATAATCCAGTGGTAAATTACATTTCATGAATTTATTTCTACATTTTGCATGATGCATTTCTTTTCATATTTGAATTATATAAATTAATGGTCTTTTCTGCAGAGTAAGCCAACTGTAAAAGTTGTATTCGGGTAAAGATACAATTGCCCTTCTTCCAAACACACTGAAAAGTAAGGAGCAGCTTCCTAATGAAGCATGTAAACAACATCTAACCTCTACCCAGAATTACTGGCAATTTTGAAATCTACCAGTCCTAAATTAATAGCACATGGCTGCGTTTGGAATGGAGGTATACCTGTGTAGAATTTGACCCAGCAACTGGGTGACAGTGAATAAAATGACTTGAAAAGCTTTTGTTTAGTATTTTCCATTTGTTTGCTTGTCTACTTCTCCATTGCTTTTGAAAAATTTTAAAATAACATCTTTTTTCACATAATAAAACATTAAACTCTCAGCATTTCACACTATTGTAAGCACGCTGTTTTTTTGTACTCCAGGCATTGGTGCTTACAAAAGCATATTATCATTAATCAAATTGTGACATTTGCCAATATTTATTTTTATTCAAGAGATTGAGGTCAAAGCTAGGCATTTGAATAAACATGTCTGATCCTCCCTACTGGAGAGATTTTTTCACTATAATTGTATGTTAAATCTACAAATGAATTAGCATATCTTGAATGAATAAAATGTACTGGCATCATTCTTGTGATTCTTAGTAATATGATTGCCAGTCATCTTATTTTAGATGATTCATAAGAAAATTGTCAAATTGCATCTTGGAAATGTTCTTTAACTGCAACAGAATTAGATTAGCATTCAGCAATAGACCTCTGTTGGTGTCTGATTATGTGAATATGATTTAGGTGTACATTATGTGAAGCAGTAGATTAAGTTAAATTCATACTTTAATAACTCCATACTGAAATTATAAAACATGGTGAAGGACTGAGACATTTCTCATGCAGCTTTCACAATCTAACCATTGTCTTCAATAAAAGAGTTGAAAAGTATGGTGCTGGAAAAGCATAGCAAGTCAGGCAACTTCCAAGGAGAAGGGGAGTCGACATTTCAGGCTTTCCTGCTCCTCGGATGCTGCCTGACTTGCTATGCTTTTCCAGCACCACACTTTTCGACTCTGACTCTCCAGCATCTGTAGTCCTCACTTTCTTCAGCATAAGAGTCATATAAGAGCCTATGAAAAGTATTGACATCTTAGAGAATCGCATCTCGAAGAACTTAGGGAACCCAGGTCAGAGCTATATAGGTGGAATCTATATTCTGAGGCCTCCAAGAAAGGGAGAGTTATCTGGGGGCATTTGATCTAGGAAGCAATTGCATCCCATAGATTAGGAAATGGTATAGGTTTAGTTAGTAGGAATAGGAGGATATGCAACCGAGGTAGGTAAGAAAACTGCAGATAAAACTGGTAAATAAAGGAAGTTCCTACAGCATCTACGCACTTTTCAGGTCAAAGCACAAATTTGAAAATTGTGTATGATTTGTTTGCATCTTTGTCTGGGACATCCCAGCATGTCCCCTGTTGCCATAGGGAAGAGTCGCAAGCGAGGTAGTCTTTTGGGTTGTTTGTTTGTTTTTACACAGGCTCAAAGAATGAGCAAAAGTTACTAGTATTGTGTGCTGAGACCAATGGTCAACAACTATCAGAAACAATAGTTATCTGGCCAACTACAAGTGGACGGATCTTGCAACATCACATATTTTGGAATCAGCAGTACAATGAGGAGAAACATACCTAGATTTGATCCCAGAAGTGGTGAAGAAATTCTCAAGCTCCTGTAATGTATAGGGCAACTCTTGGCTGGAAGTCAAAATGAAAAGAGGGAATGTCTTCTTCAGATTTTTGGACATAAATGATAGGGTTTACAGTTTGTTTAATTGTTATGCAGTAATTTTTTTTTAGAATGTGAACTCTTGTGCAGTATTTTAATTAACTGAGAATTCAAATTCATTTTTAAAAGTAGTCTTTCCTGAGATTGTATAAGTGTGATAGCAGTTTCTGTTTTCGTGTAAAGAATGAATGACTATGAAAGAGCAAAGACCATAATTACAATGAGAAGTAGGAAGTAGAAAGTTTATTCTGATTGTACTGTTAATATATCACAGAGCAGTTTTACAGCATAGCATTCTTTGCAAACTCCCCAACATGCCCTCTAATGCTTTATTTTGTACATACTTTCTGTGAAAACAAAATTCATAGCACGGTGAGTTACCAAATGTAGTGCTTTACAAAAATAAGGCATCACACCAGAAATACTCATTTTGTGCAATTGAACCACATGCTCTTTTTATTAATAAGTATTCTGGATTTGAAATTACTAAGTATTCTGGGAATTGAATATTATATCTACAAAATATTGCTTGATCACGCTCATGGTCTATGCACTGTAAGAATCAGTGAACATGTGAAAACACAAGGGGTAAGGTATGTATGGGTACTGTTTGTCATTTCCAAAGGTGCATGCAATGCTTGTGAGGACATTAGCATGAGTATCCCAAGCTAACCGACCAGCTATAATGTGGTATCAGACCTACCCTGCCATTTTGGGTCTTATGGCTCTGTTTCTTCCTTATGCAAAATTGAGCATATGTTCAGCTGCCTGAGGATTCCTTCACCAATACTTTTTAAAGGCATCACCATCCCTTACCTATATTAAATCTTAGAATACAAATGTCATCAATTTCAAGCGAAAAGAGAGTGATGACGAAATAAGAGGTCTGGCAGCATCTGGCAGAGAAAAGAATTGATGTTTTGAGTTCAGTGACTCTCGTCAGAATCATCTCGAAGGGGCTGATGGCCTTCTGCTTCTGTTTATTACACTTCAATCTTCTTATGTTGCAAGATGCTAAAATATTTGGCTGGATTTTGCAGTCCTTACATATTACAGTTATTTGCATTTTTGAAGCCATTGCAGTTGCTTCTTTTGTGCTGGAACTTGTACTAATTAATAATCTATTTCAGTGTCGTGCCCTGTACAGCGAAGCTGCAACCATTGTCAACTGGTAGGCAATCAGATTGAAGGACCTTAACTCAGGTGTGCAAAGCCTGCTTGAAACAGGAAATCTAAATTTGAATATTTAATTGAATGCCAAATTAAGGATAGGATGCAACTGAAAGGTGGGTTTGAAAGAAACTTAAAAAAAATCTTTAGGATTGTTTATCTTTTTGGTTAATTTTCAGCAATAATTTACTTCTAAAGGAAATGAGACTCCTTGTTTATAAAAGGTCATTTTCAATGTTTGAAAAGTTGTTTGGCAGTATTCAAGATTTGTAATCATTCCATGTCTCCTTTCACTGGTGGCTTTACTTTTTAGCTTATTTTCTTTTACTGTCTAATTCACAGTTATGGAACAACTACTTTCACTTGGCTGTTGCTTTTCTCACTCAAGAATCACTTCAGTTGGAGAATTTCTCTGGTGCAAAACGAGCCAAGATTATCAGCAAGTAAGTGAATTATTGCAAACTCGTGATAACCGAACTTCTTAGACATTGTCCAGTTCTCTGTAAATATTTGAAATATTTTCTTCATTTCTACACTTTGAACATTTGGTATCTATATCTGTATGTATATTATTTTTAAAATATTTAAGTTGTAATCTTACACCAACCACCAATAGGAACATTATTATGAAATTGCCAAGAAGGTTTTCCTTTGGAGAATGAGTATCTTGCTTTTTAATCCTGTAGTTGATTAGATTTTGTGACATCTGTCAACCAGCTTGTAAGCTTTAATCCTTGTTCAAACTTTCCAAATATCGGGACTCGAGCTTAGTTAGACCTTTTAACTGTAGTTAAGGGACATTACTCAGAAGGCAGCCGTTTCATCAGCTCTGAGCGGTTCTATCTTCCACCACTGCTCCCCAATGCAAGATCCTGATTTACCATCCAGAGGAAGAAACTCCAGAAGTCTGTATTGCCTACTGGTACCAATATTCAATACATCTGCTCAGGGATGCATAGGAAGTTTTAGTGGGATGGGGAATTTCCAACTGTCATGATCCATGTTGACACCAATGACCTAAGTAGGACAAGGAAAGAGTTTCTGGTTTGATGATACGAGAAGCTAAGTACCAAATTGAAGAGCAGAGCCCAGGGGTAATAATCTCTGGATTATTTAACTAAATCACAAGCTATTGATGTAGGGCAAATAAGATGAGCGAAATGAATGCATTACTCAAAGACTGGTGTGGGAGAACTTTCTGCCAAATCATTGGGTACTGGCATCAGTACTGAAAAAGGTGGGACCTCACCACTAGGATTGTCTGAAGAAGGGCTTCCTGAAGATTCTCCTGCTCCTCGGATGCTGCCTGACCTGCGCTTTTCCAGCAACGCATTTTCAGCTCTGATCTCCAGCATCTGCAGTCCTCACTTTCTCCTTGTCTACACCTGAACCAGGCTGGGCCTCTGATAGTTTCAAAAACCATGTAACTCAGGAAATTGAGAAGGCTGTAAACTAAATAATGTAGAATCAATCTTTGATAGCTGTGAGAAACATAATAATATGGAAAATGAAGTTGAAAAAATGAAGGAAGCAACAATGGGAATAGACCTATGATTACACCAATAATCAAGACGGGATGTTACAAAGATGACAATGACAAAATTAAAGGCATTCACTTGTGAACAGCCTTCATAACAAAAGAAGCAAAATGATAGCACACATTGCGATAACTAATTACAGAGTCATGGCTGCAGGATGACAAGGATTCAATCCTGAATATTGAGGTGTATATGAGATGGGTATATTCTTCTTCAAGAAGAATAGGATGTGGGGGGATAGCACTGTTAAATCAAAGATGGTTTTGGTGTAATAGTTAGAAGTTAACTCTGTTCAGAAGGTCAGAGTGGATTTGGAGGAGATGTGAAATACAGAGGCGCCTCAATTATCCAAAGGACACGGGTGGGGAGTATTTTGTTCGGTTAATCGAATTCTGGATATTCGAATGCCGGATAATATAATTTAACCAAGCATCGGGACCTTGTGATCTTGCCAGATAATCTGATATTTGGATAATCGAATGCCGGATAATTGAGGTTCCTCTGTAGTTGGGGCGAGAAGTTGCTCGTACAAGTAGCCTGCCAGACCCCTAATGATTGCCACAGTGTAGTGACAAGTGAACAAAAATAAATATTGGGTGCTTGTGATAAAGAGATGGGAATAATTATAATCTACATACAAAGTGGAAAAATGAAATTGACAATGGTAGCCTTGATGAAGAGTTAATAGATGCTTCAGAGATCATTTCTGACAGCTGCATGTTCTGGAACCCATGTGAAAGAAAATTTTACTAAACATGATAATGTGTAATGTGACAATTAATTAATAATCTCAGAGTCCCTAGGTGCACCTATCATAATATGGTTGAATTATACTTGGTTTGAAACATAGTTGGCGGAGTAGTGGGTCTAACTCTCATATTTCAAACTTAAATGAGAGCAGCAATATGAACAAAAAAGTTGAGCTAACTCAGAAGTCAATAGGATAGGAGATGGATTAATAGAGTGGCATGCATTCAAAGAGGTATTTCAGAATACTCTGAATAAATGTATTCCTGCTATAAAGAAAAGTTATTCATCTGTAGCTATGCACATCATCAGACTTAAGGTAAATGCATCTTAATGCAAAGATGAGATAGAATTCGGATGATTGGGAAGTGTATAAAGAACAGCAATGAATAACAAAAGGTTAATCGAGAAAAAGAAACTATAAGAGGAAGGTAACTAGAAATGTAAAAACAGATAACAAAATTCCTATAGGTATTTAGAAAGGTATAAAATAAATCAAGTGTGTTTTGTTTTTCAGTGAATAAGAATGGGGAGTCCGTAGTAGATCATAAGGAAATGACAGATATAATGATGAATTATATTGCTTCTGTTTTTGCTGTCGCCCACATTTAAAAGAAACAATATGATTAGAGCTTTAAGTCAGGAGATGGGAGTGAGAGAGGAACTTAATGAAATTAGAAATTATAATCACCAGGCAACTGATGGATTTGTGGGCTGACAAGTCCACACATCTTGATAAACCTGATAAGAGGTTGCTAATGAGCAGGTTGATGCATTGGCATAAATATACCAATATTTAATAAACTCTGGAAAAGTTAGTTAAACTGAAAACTATCAAAAATAACTCAAGAAGGAAGTGAGCCACAGAATGGGTAACTACATGTCCATTAGATTGTTGTGGGGAAGGAGTTGCAATGTCATTAAAGAGGTTGTCAGTGACCACTAAGAAAAACTCAAGGAAATCAGCAAGAATCAGCAAAGTTTTGTAAAAGAGAAATCAAGTTTGACTAATTTATTGAAGTTCTTTGAATTAGTTTCAAGCACTGTGGAAAAAAGTATAAGCCTGTATAAGTACTATACTTAGATTTCCTGAATGTATTTGACAAGGTGCTGTTTGAAAGGTTGTTGTACAAAGTTCATGGAGTAAGGAGTGACAAATGAGTCTGATTAGAGGTTTGACTAGCTGGCAGAAAACAGTATGCATAAATAGGTCCTTTTCTTTTCTAATTGGTAGATACAATGAGTGAGGTCCAGCAGCGGTCTGTGCTGAGATCACAGCTTGTTGCAATTTGTATCGACTAGTCGAGGCATATGAGAGCTAAATTTGCAGAAGACACCAAAACTTCTGGTATGTTGTGAAAAGGAGAATGAAGACAGATATAAGGTTGAGTGAATTCACAAAAACTGGACAGATGGAGTATCATGTAGAAAAAGATGTGATGTTCGTTTTGGTGGGAAGAATAAAACAAAAATAGAGGATTATTAAAGTACTGCTGCAAAATTCTGAAATTAGAAGGGATTTAGCTGAATTGCAATAAGTTGGTATGCAATTGCAGCATGTAATTAAAGGCTAATATGTCATCCTTTATTATGAGTGGAGTTGAGCATAACAGTCAGTATGTTACATTTCAGTTATATAGAACATTCATGAAATCACATCTTGCATACTGAATGAAGTTTTAGTCTTCTTTCCTAAGGAAGGGTGTAAAATGTGCTGGAAGAAGGTCAGTGGCAGTTTACTTAATATCTGAAATATGTGAGTTAACTTATGAGAAAATGTTAGAAATTGCTTTCAGGAATTTAGAAGAGTGGGGTTTACTTGATTGAAGTATGTAAAATCCAGACTGGTCTTGACAACGTGGATTCAGATAGATATTTCATTGGGTGTGAGCCCTGACCTGGGAGGAGTTATTTAAGAATTGTCCTTTTAAGTTGGTGACGAGAATTTTTTTCACTCAGAAGATTGAGAGATTTTTGAACATTCTACCTCAGAAACCAGTGGAAATGAGGTTATTGAATATTTTTAAGGTTGAAAGAGATTGATTCATTTGACTATCAAGAATCTAAGGCTATTGAGATTAGATTGCAATGTGAAGTTCAAATCGCAAACAGATCAGTGTGATCCTGTTGAATACTGGAACAGGCTTGAGGGGTGAATTGCCTACATCTGCTCCGAATTCTTACATTTGTATGCAAATGATCCAGACATTCAAGTATTTATATTCTGAGTTTTCATCAGCGTACACACTGTTCATGGTCAAAAGCAATGTCAGTTTCATATTGATAAGTTAGCAACAGAATATTAATATGTAGTAATATTTGTTAAGGTCCTGCCAATCTGGTATACAAATTTGATTTCGTGCTATTACTTATCTCCAAATATAAAAATGTAGTAAAAATGCAATGTTGAGCCTTTAAATTTATATTTGATGTCACAGCTATTCTCATAAATTATGCTATTAAATTCCAGTATTGCACCTCGAAAGTCTGTCGTAAGTATGGCATAGCTGCAAACAATGTTTTGATGTATATTTGGAATTATTATTGAGCTGTTAACATTTCTTTGTCAATTCATCAAAGCTATCACTGAAAATAAGGTATTGTTCTGTTGTTAGGAACTGAAAGTAATCTTTTGTCTCAATGTGTTTGTGCTGTGAATGAATTAAGGCTCAATTTAGATAACTATCTATGTAGTCCTGATATAAACTCCAATAAACATTACCGACCTGCAGGTAAACTTCATAGTTCACTGGGGGAGAGGTGAATCATTTCACTTGTGTATTTTCAGGTATTCTTTCTTATATTCTCACCTTTCCTGAATGTGGCAACCCAGGTAGGGCATAATTCAAAGCCTTGAGCACTTCTAAGCACACCCCTAATGTATCACCCAACAAAACCACTTTTGTGTGAAAGTTCATATCATTGTATAATTTTTGACAATGGTGGGAACTTGTCTTTGTGATATCCAAAACATACAGTTTTCTTTATATTGCAAGAGATAGCAAACAGTAGCGAAATCCTAATAGAAGTAGAGTATAATGCTCATCGCTGCCGCAATCACAGTTGCCAACCAATTTGATTCATTCCACTTGATGTCTAGAAACAGCTGAGTACATTGGGTGCAATAAATGCAATGACCGTGACGTTATCTGTAGTGATAAAGAATTGTGCTGTAGAATTAGCCATGTGTCCAAGCTGTAAGATGGCATCTACAACACTGGCATATTTACCTGGCAAAGTGGAAAATTGCACAGGTATGTCCTACCCACAAAAGCAGGATAAATTCCATCTGCCCAATTACATACCCATCATCCTAGTCGTCGTCTTCAGTAAAGTAATGGAAAGATCTGTTTAACTTGCATCGAACTAAAGAATCATGGTGGACTTTTGAAAATTCAGTGAAGATTTTCAGCAAGATTTTATTCAAATCTGCTGGATTTGAATTATTTTATTCATTCCTGGGATGTGGGAGTTACTAACTAGGCTAACATTTATTGCTCATATTGCCCTGGTGGAGATTGTGATGGTGTGGATCCTCGCAGTGGTATATTTCCAAATCGGGATAATGTGTGGCTTGGCGGGGTATTTGCAAATGATAGTGTTCAAATGTGTATGCTGCCCTTCTGATTCTACATGGGTCAATATCACGGATTTGCAAGATACCGGTAGTAGGCCCTTAGTGAATTACTGTAGTTCATCTGTAGCTGGGAAAAACTGGTGCAATTATGCATCAGTGTTAAAGGAATGCAAGTCGAAGCTGATGGATTTAGTGCTAACCAAGCGGGATTGCTTTGTGGACAGGTACTGGGAATCAGGAGGTGCATTACTGTACAGAAGTCCAAACCTCTGACCTGCTCTCTACAGTATTTTAATGGCTGATCTAGTTCAGTTTCTAGTCGATGGTAACCCCAGAATTTCGAAAGGGATTCAGCAATCATAATACCATTAATATCAAGGATAATCAGAAGATTTTCTTTTGTTGGAATTGATCATTGCCTAACATCTGTCTGATGCAAATGTTATTTGTCACTTAACAGTCCAAGCCTGGATGTTGTCCATGTCGAGTTGCATAAGAACACAATCTTTTTCATATCTGAGGCGTCACAAACAACACTGAAAGTTGTGCAGTCATCAGAGAACTGCTCCATTCCAAAAAAAATTGTTCATGGGATATGGGTGTCCACGTCCACACCTCTTACTAATTCTAATTGTCCAGAGGCCAGTAAAAAGGCAGTTTCATTACTGTCACATATAGTCACATATAGGCCGAATCAAGTAAGGAAGACAGATTTCCTTCCCTAAAGGACTTTCGATAGCCAGATAAGTTTTTACACAAATTGAGAGTAGTTACATGTATAGATTTGGCTATCTTTTTATTTATTTTGTTGAATTATATTTCAACATCTGTCATATTGGGATTCAAAACCATGACCCTGGAAGATTAGCCTGAGTTCTGAATTACTAAGTCTAGTGATATATCAACAACACCACCTTATGATAGAGGGAAGGTCATTGATGAAGCAGCAGAAGAAGATTGGGCTTTGTAGACTGCCCAAATGGATTCCTCCAGTGATATTCTGTGGCTGAAATGTTTGACCACTACTAACCACAACCATCTTTCTTTTTGCTACTTGAGTTTTCCTTCTGATTTCCATTGACTGCCATTTTGCCAGGGGTTCTTGATATCATACTTGGTCAGATCCTGCCTTGATATCAATTCTAAGTTGCACGTCAATTCTAGAGTTTATCTATTTTGTCAATATTGAGGTCAGGAGTTAATGAGGTCAGGAGTTAAGTGGCCTTGGCAGATTGCAAACTGGGTGCCAGTGAGTAATTTATTCCTTTGCAAGTGTTCCTTGATAACATTATCAGCGACCCCTGTCATCACTTGCTGATGAGCGAGAGTAATCTGATAGGGTGATAATTAATTGGATTGGATTGATTCTGCTTTTTAGGGACAGGACACGCTTGGGAAATTTTCCACATTGTTGGGTAGATGTCAGTGTTTTATTCGTGACAAGGAAACTCCTGCTCGTCACCACTTTTGCCTTCTCTCAGTTGATGAATAATATTCCCCCATGTTAGACACCAGTGGTAGAAATATTTAGGCAAGTGGGAGTACAGGATGGGGATTACAATTACTAATCAAGTTTGCCAAGTCTCAAAGGACTTGGCTGCCAGGCAAGCCAAACCTACTTGAACTCATCCTCACTTTCATGTCACAGAAAAATCTGTTCATGTCAATATTAATTGGAATAACAATCAAACAATCATTGTTGAATGTAGCCCTATCTTCACATTAAGGACATTTTCCGCAATGTTAGATATGATGGATTCCGGGCATCCATGAGACACTATGGGCTGTTACCAGCAACAGAATTCTAAATGGGGAGACAATTCAGAAATCTGAAGTGCAAAGGGACTTGGGAGTCCTAGTCCAGGATCCATTTGCAGGTTAACTTGCAAGTTCAGATAGTAGTTAGGAAGGCAAATACAATGTTGACATTTATTCTGAGAGGACTAGAACACAAAAGCAGGAATGTATTTCTGAGGCTTTATAAGTCTCTGGTCAGACCACATTTAAACTACTGTGAGCAATTTTGAGCCCCATATCTCAGGAAGGATGTTTTGGCCCTGGAGTGGGCCTAGAGGAGGTTCAGAAGAATGACCCCAGGAATGAAAGCCTTAATGTATAGGGAAAGTTTAAGGGCTGTCAGTCTATACTCGATGGATTTTAGAAAGATGAGGGGGGATCTAATTGAAACTTTCAGAATACTGAAAGGCCTTGATAGAGTGGATGTTGGGAAGATGTTTCCATTAGCAGGAGAGACAAGGACCCCAGGGCACAACCTTAAAGTAAAAAGAAGACCCTTTAGAATGGAGATGAGGAGAAACATCTTCAGCCAGAGAGTGGTGAATCTATGGAATTCATTGCCAAAGAATGTGGAGGCCAGGTCATTGAGTTTAGTTAAGACAGAAGTAGATAGGTTCTCGATAGCTGAGGGGATTAAAGGTGGAGAAGGCAGGAAAATGAGGTTGAGAAACTTATGAGCTACGATTGAATGCAGAGCTGGGCTGAATGGCCTAATTTTTGCTCCTTTGTCAAATGGGCTTATAATAGCAATTCAGCATAATCTGTAACTTAATGACCTATTGTATTTCTTATTTTTCAATTAACATCAAGTCAAATGACCGACTTGAATAAGGAGTGTAAGACCAGGACCAGCACGAAGCATGTCTGAAAATGAGGTGTCAAGCTACAACACTACCTGCACGTTGAACAATGGAAGCAGCATGCTATAGACAGAACTGAGTAGTCCACACAAGTAGATTAGATCAAAGATCTGCAGACCTACACTTCTAATTGTAAATATTGGTGGATAATTAAACCAGAAGAGGAGGTCCTGAGAGTGTCCCCAGTCACAACAATGGTGAAGCATGATGCGAGTGTAAAAGACAGGTGAAGGTATTTGCAATCATCTTCAGTCAGATGATCCATCTCAGCCTCCTCCTGAGGCATCTGTCATCATTTGATTTGATAAATTCCTGTGATATTAAGAAACGGCTGAGTTCACTGGATACAGCAAATGTTATGGATCCTAAAAATATTCTTGCTGTAGTGCTAACAATTTATGATCCAGAAGTAAACAAACTTAAAAAACGGTACACATATAAATAAACAGTAGCATCTGTCTACCTGACAAAAAAAATAGAAAATTGTTGAGGTATTTTTGTTTGAGGTGTTCTTGACCTTAGCAAAATGATAGAAAAAGTCTTCTGAGAGCAACTACCTCAACAAGGACTTGCTAACCAATCTTAAGTTTGGGTCTGTCACAGTCATTCACCTCAACTTTACTACAGCCTTTGAATAAGATGAAAGTGACTGCTGCTGAAATCAAGGCAGCATTTCACCAAATGTGGCCTCTAGGATAGCTAGCAAAGTTTAAGTCAGTTGAACATAACGGAGGAAAAAGTTCTATTGGCTGCAGTTCCACTAGCACAGAAGATGACAGTTGTGAATGTTGGAGGCCAATCATCTCAAAGTCCTGCACAAACAAAAACAAAAGTTGCTGGAAAAGCTCATCAGGTTTGGCAGCATATGTGAAGAGAAATCAGAGTTAACATTTTGGGTCTGGTGATCCTTCCTCAGAACTGATGGTAGCTAGATAAATGCCCGTTTAACTGCAGAAGATAAGGTGGGTAGAGGGGTTAAGGAATAAACAATAGATATGGATAGAGCTCAAAGGGAGAGAAGAACAGTTGGACAGACAAAGGAGTGGATAAAGATCTGGCTGGGAGTCTGAATAGCTGTTAATGAAGATTGTTAGTGGGTTAGCAATAGGTTGTGTGTAATGGCAGACTATGTGATAACAAGGTCTGGTGTGTGAGGTCGGGGGCTAGGACATGGGATAGTTTAAGCCCTAAAACTATTGATTTCAATATTGAGCCTGGAAGGCTGCAGGGTCCCCAAGCAGAAAATGGTGTTGTTTTTCCAACTCGCTTTGAGCATTGCAGCAACCCTGAGACAGAAATGTTGGCCAGCGAATAGGGTGAATTTTTGAAGTGGCATGCAATGGAAAGCTCAGGGTCTTTTTTTTTTGCAGGCAGAATATAGATTTTCTGCGAAGTGCTCACCCAGTTTACGCTTAGATTCCTCCATTTAATGGACACCACATTGTGAGCAATGAGTGCAATAAATTATATTGTGAAAAGTGCAGGTAAAGTGCTGCTTCACCTGGAAGGTGGGTTTGGACCCTTGGATACTGAGGAGGGAGGACGTAAATGGGCCGGTGTTACGCTTTCGGCAGTTGCAGGGGAAGGTCCTGTGCATTGATGCAGGAGTTCTTCAGGCAATGTTATGAAGACACACATATTTGGCTTAGTGACCTTCCAGGCCAAAATGTGTTCACTGGTGATTGCTTTTGTGTTAACTTCCTTTTGCAACCCCTAAGTACTGAAGCAATTAATTTCCATTGGCAGCAAGTCCTGGACAAAATTCTGGCATGTGCTGATATGTAATGGCAATGCACAAGTTCCAGGCAATGACCATTCTAATAAGAGAGAGGTTAATCACATTCCTTCGCGATTCAAAGGCATTGCTATCACCAAATCTCCAACCATCACCTTTCTTGGAGCTTCTATTGATCAGAAACCTAGGGCCAACCACATAAACGCAATAGCAACAAAAATACATCAGAGGCTAGATATTCCGTAACAAATCAGCCTTTCCATCAAAACATATGTCTGGTGTATGATAGAACTTTCTCAATTTGTTTGATGAAACATGGATGCAGTGTATACCATTTGCAAAATATACTATAACAACTTAAATATGGTTCATTGATAGGACATTCAAATTCCAATGATTTCTATCACATGGAGTAACAAGGATAGTATTGTGCATGGGAACGGCCCACATCCAAGTCTTACACTTTGCTAACTTGGAAATATATTACTATTCATTGGAGGTCATAATCCTAGAGTTCCATACCTAACAGTACTGCATGTGTACCTACATCACAGGTGGTGCAGGGGTTAAAAAGCTATCAACGCCATACTCTGAAATGGTCAACAGTTATTGACTCTGCCAATGTCCACATCCCTTAAGTAAATAAAAAAAAGGTTTCGCTCAAAGAACAGTGTTCCACAATTGTAATAATTGGACTGAAATTCAAATATTTGTAAATGGAATGACTTGTAATATCAATAATAATATAAAGTAAACTAAATAATACTTGCTTAATCTAATATAAATACAGCAGCAATTATAGTGTAATAGTCATTTAGCATGGACGCAAACCCTTCGGTCCAACTCGTCCATGCCAACTAAGTTTCCCAAACTGAACTAATCCCTTTTGGCCCATATCCCTCTAAACCTTTCTTATTCATGTACCTGTCCAAATGTCTTTTAAATGTAATTACACTCGTCTCTACCACTTCCTCTGACAGTTAATTCCATATATCCACCACCCTCTGCATGAAAAAGTTGCTCCTCATTTCCCTTTTAAATCTAACCCTCTCACCTTTTGCTTGTGCCTTCTACTTTTGGTCACCCTACCCCGAGGCAAACCCCTTGGTGATTCATCTTATCTATGCCCCTGATGATTTCATAAACGTCTATAAGGTCACCCCCTAGCCTCCTACGCTCCAGGGAAAAAAGATCCCAGCCTATCCAGCCTCTCCTTATAACTCAAACCCTGCAGACCCAGAATCATACTTGTAAATCTTTTCTGCATCCTCTCCAGTTTCTGTGGCAGGGCAACCAGAATTGTATGCGGTACTCAAAAAGTATCCTCCCCAGGTCTTGTACAGCTGCGACATGACATCCCAATTCCTATACTCAATGTTCTGATCAATGAAGGCAGTGTGGGAACGAAGGAATTAGGATCGTTTAACATGATCATGGCTGATCTTATCCTAGTCTCAACTCCATTTTCCTGGCTGCTCCCCATATCCCTTTATCTAACTTTTCAGCAGACGAGCAAGTGTATCAAACCCTTCTTCACCGTCTTATCTATCTGTGGCCACTTTCAAGGAACTATGTGCCTGCACCCCTCGGTCTCTCTGTTTGACAACACTCCCCAGGGCCCTACCATTAACTGTGTAAGTCCTGCCCTGGTTTTTCTTACCAAAATGCAAGACCTCTCATTTATCTAAATTAAACTCCATCTACCACTCCTCAACCCATTGACCCAGTTGATCAAGATCTTGCTATACTCTGAGATAACTTCTTCACTGTCCACAATACCACTGATTTTGGTGTCATCTCCAAATTTACTAACCATGCCTCCTATTTGCTCACTCAAATTGTTTATATAAAAAGCAAACAACAGTGATTTCAGCACCACTAGTCACAGGCCTCCAGTTCAAACTACAACCCTCCCTCCACGACCCTCTCTTTCCTACTGTCAAGCCACTTTTGTATCCAATTGGCTAGCTCTCCCTGGATACCAACGTTTCACTGGAACCCCAGAGATCAATGCACCTTTTATTGAATTCCTTTCATGGCTACTCTCAAAACCCCTCTTTCCAAGCACTTGCCAATTTTATTTTGGCCTCCAATTTCACTCAT
This sequence comes from Chiloscyllium plagiosum, assembly GCF_004010195.1. Taxonomy (NCBI): domain Eukaryota; kingdom Metazoa; phylum Chordata; class Chondrichthyes; order Orectolobiformes; family Hemiscylliidae; genus Chiloscyllium; species Chiloscyllium plagiosum. The sequence continues at coordinate 26,096,690 of NC_057731.1, read as the reverse complement.
TAACCTATTCAACAGTGAATGTTTGAGAAAACGAATCTGGAATATTCTGGTACTTAGGGCTTTGTGTTACAATAGTACCATAGTGCCTTTACCTACTAAACCATGGAAAGCTCAAGTTTTATATCAAATATTTTAAGTCTTACCATATTCACCACTGCAAAGTAATTTTAAAATTGCATTAACAATAATAGAAAATTCACTCCATTTACTACACTTAGCAGACAACTAATACCTAAAATTTTCTTCTGCTTTTCTCCTCTTGTGTCTAGTGCTGTATGAGGCAGACACAGCATGTGTTTATACCTGTTCACAAAGCTAGACCTTCCTGGAATAGGTCGAATATGTGCTGTTTCACATGAAGCATAACTGACCAGGAAACTCAAGCTTATCCACATAACAAACATCATGGCAGTCAAGTCCTGGACTAGGAGTTGAATGTGAATTTTCTGGTTCAGAAGTCAATATGCTATTCAATATGCCATAAGACTTATCCATTGAAAACATTAGAGCATAAATAAATCAGTAGAATTGTGTGTGAATATTAATATCATTGTATTTGAACTTCTGGGAAAACATAGCTTTCAATGAAAACAATATTCCTGCAGTAATTTCATTTATAAATGAAAGTAGTGAAAAACCGAGAATTTTATTCCAAGAATTTTAATGCCATACCTGTTGTCAACAGAACTGGAAGACAAACTTTGCGACTTAAATTTAGTCATTTTAAAGATTTTTTTTGCAATTGCTTATATTTTCTTACAACAATGCCGATCTGTAAGGCACCAAATAGTCACCAATTATAGCTCTGTCAGCCATGTTGATGCAATACTTCCATAGACATTAACGATAGCAGATGGAAAGAGTTAATACCCTGTGGGTTTATGCCGTAACAAAATCCATTTTTAATCTATTAGAAGTTGTCAGGCAAGGAAAACAGATATTCTTCCAAGCTTAATGAGACATCATCTGTGAGCCAAGATAAATGAAGAGTACAATGGTTCAATGCAGAACAAAAATAGCATAAGAAGACAGCTGTCAACATACATACAAAAAAAATTAGGTCAACAGACATGAAATCTATTAAATCAACTTCCATAGTGTTCTGTCCAGTCAAATCTACTGAACTTTGTGTCTTTTGATTAAATTGTGTTACATCTTGAAATCTATTTTCCCATTAAATAAAGGATAGGCTCAATCAGTTTAACTGTCAAAACATATTATGTATTGTGTGTTAATATGATAACTGCACATCTTTAATCCAGATGCCTCCCCATGTGTGAAACACTGACAGATAACTGTTTCTCACAGTATCTTTATTTTTGTTTACTGAAGAGAAAATAGTAAGTGATTTCTGTGCTTAATTCAAATGATCAAAGTTGAATTTCATGCTCCCATAGGGTAATCAGGATAAGGAGATGAAAATCAGATTGAATCTTACCATCTACTGGAAGTAAAGATACGTTTGGGTAGAGTTGCTATGTTTCCATAGTCAAGCATTGACTGACATTCCAGTGCTAATTTTAGCTCAAGACAATTTGCAACCCTGAGGCCAATGGAATAAATGTTGAACTCTCCCTTACTAGTTTGAAACCATGTTAACTCCCTTGACTCATTTCGAATGACTAGATCCAACTCCTAGCTAAACATGAAATCAATTAATTAGTCAGGTCATTGGGTCAAGTCTCCGTAAATATGTCAGGAGGACTCATCCTAATACCCATGGGAATAGTCTGTGGAATATTAGATGAAGAGAGGGCTCTGTTGCAGGGACAGGGAAGCATGGCAGAGAGAGGGCCAAGAATTCCTTGTGGAGCCTGGAAAAGCAGTCCTCCTCTTAGTGACCCGAAATTCTACACCTACTGATCTTTGGCTCAGGCATTTTCAGAAGAAGTTGACATTAGGTTAAAAAAAACATGTAGCTAACTAAGAATATAGTTGGGGTCCAAATGATCCTTTGAATCAAGGTCCCACCCACAGAAGTTTAAAACCGGTGATGGACACACGTGCAGTGTAGCTCCAGTTAAGTAAGGCACTACTGATTTTTTTTTTAAATGACTCTCCCCAACCCCAGTTCACGCTTTGTTCTCATTGAGGGTGGGGTTTCTAAATCAAGGTGAGTACGTTTATAGAATGGCCCTCCATACATGGGATTAGCATAGCGAACCTTTTCTGGACTACCTCCAATACCAGTGTATCTTTCCTTAGTTAAGGGAACCAAAACTGTTCACAATATTCCAGCGGATGATCTGACTAGTGCCTTGTATATTTTTAGCAAAGCCTCCCTTCTTCTACTCTTCATTCCATTTGAAGTAAACAATAGCATTCCATCTACCTTACATGCTGAATTTGAATACTAGCATTTTATGACTAATGGATGAAGACAAAATTCCACTGTCCCATAGCATTCTGCAATCTTTTTTCATTTAAATGATATTCAGCTGCATTATCCTTCCAGCCGAAACATATAGCCTCACATTTTCCGACAGTATATTCAATCCTCCCAGTTTTGCCTAGTCACTTAACCTGCCTATATTCTCTGCATCACTACTGATCATCTACATCCCTATGTCCCTTAATTCTAAAAATTATTGATCTCTATACTCAGGAATTCAAAAAGTTCATGATCCTCTGTAGAAATTTCTCCCCATTTTAGTAATAATGACCAACGCCTTATTCAGATACTGTGACCACTTGTTCTAAACCTCAACCAAGGAAACATCCACCCAGCGTCTATCATGTTAAGACCCTTAAGAGTTTTCTATGTTCAGCTGAGATCTGCTTCCAATCTTCTGAATTCTCTGTAATTTAAGTCTGTCCTACTCAGTTTTACTTCATAAGACATAATGCTCATTGCAGAAATCAGTCTAGTGGAGATGTATTAGCAGTTTCTCCAAGGAAAGGATTCCCAGCTGTGGGTTGCATATTCCTGAGGTTACAGGAGATATGTTTGGGAAGTAAGTAGGAAAATATATTAAATAGTTGGTTTCAAGTATGATTTAAATAATTAACTGTTTCTTGCTAAGGTCATAGAGTCGTAGAGATGTACAGCATGGAAACAGACCCTTCGGTCCAACCCGTCCATGCCGACCAGATATCCCAACCCAATCTAGTTCCACCTGCCAGTACCCGGCCCATATCCCTCCAAACCCTTCCTATTCATATACCCATCCAAATGCCTCTTAAATGTTGCAATTGTACCAGCCTCCACCACATCCTCTGGCAGCTCGTACCACCCTCTGCGTGAAAACGTTGCCTCTTAGGTCTTTTATATCTTTCCCCTCTCACCCTAAACCTATGCCCTCTAGTTCAGGACTCCCCGACCCCAGGGAAAAGACTTTGTCTATTTATCCTATCCATGCCCCTCATAATTTTGTAAACCTGTATAAGGTCACCCCTCAGCCTCCGAC
>NC_057731.1:26027971-26091469 GCF_004010195.1 Chiloscyllium plagiosum | reverse complement strand
TTTGTAAAAGCCCTTTGGATTCTCCTTAATTCTATTTGCCAAAGCTATCTCATGTCCCCGTTTTGCCCTCCTGATTTCCCTCTTAAGTATACTCCTACTTTCTTTATATTCTTCTAAGGATTCACTCGATCTATCCTGTCTATACCTGACATATGCTTCCTTCTTTTTCTTAACCAAACCCTCAATTTCTTTAGTCATCCAGCATTCCCTATACCTACCAGCCTTCCCTTTCATCCTGACAGGAATATACTTTCTCTGTATTCTTGTTTTCTCATTTCTGAAGGCTGCCCATTTTCCAGCCATCCCTTTACCTGTGAACACCTGCCTCCAATCAGCTTTCGAAAGTTCTTGCCTAATACTGTCAAAATTGGCCTTTCTCCAATTTAGAACTTCAACTTTTAGATCTGGTCTATGCTTTTTCAACACTATTTTAAAACAAATAGAATTATGGTTGCTGGCCCCAAAGTGCTCCCCCTCTGACACCTCAGTCACCTGCCCTGCTTTATTTCCCAAGAGTAGGTCAAGTTTTGCACCTTCTCTGGTAGGTACATCCACATACTGAATCAGAAAATTGTCTTGTACACACTTAAGACATTCCTCTCCATCTAAACCTTTAACACTATGGCAGTCCTAGTCGATGTTTGGGAAGTTAAAATCCACTACCATAACTACCCTATTATTCTTATAGATAACTGAGATCTCCTTCCAAATTTGTTTCTCGATTTCCCTATTAGGGGGTCTATAATACAATCCCAATAAGGTGATCATCACTTTCTTCTCAGTTCCACCCAAATAACTTCCCTGGATGTATTTCCGGGAATATCCTCCCTCAGCACAGGTGTAATGCTATCCCTTATCAAAAATGCCACTCCCCATCCTCTCTCGCCTCCCTTTCTATTCTTCCTGTAGCATTTGTATCCTGGAACATTAAGCTGCCAGTCCTGCTCATACCTGAGCCATGTTTCTGTAATTGCTATGATATCCCAGTTCCATGTTCCTAACCATGCCCTGAGTTCATCTGCCTTCCCTGTTAGGCCCCTTGCATTGAAATAAATGCAGTTTAATTTATTAGTCCTACCTTGTCCCTGACTGTTTGACTCACTTCTGTTCTCAGCTGTACCCGTCTCAGATTGATCTCTTTCCTCACTGTCTGCCTGGGTCCCACCCCCACCTTACTAGTTTAAATCCTCCCAAGCAGTTCTAGCAAATTTCCCTGCCAGTATATTAGTCCCCTTCCAATTTAGGTGCAATCCGTCCTTCTTGTACAGGTCTCTTCTACCCCAAAAGAGATTCCAATGATCCAAAAATGTGACTCCTTCTCCCATACACCAGCTCCTCAGCCATGCATTCATCTGCTCTATCCTCCTATTCCTGCCCTCACTAGCTCATCGCACTGGGAGTAATCCAGATATTACTACCCTTGAGGACCTCCTTTTTAAATTTCTGCCTAACTCTCTGTAATCTCCCTTCAGAGTCTCAACCTTTTCCCTTCCAAATTCGTTGGTTCCAATGTGGACAATGACCTCCTGCTGGCCCCTCTCCCCTGTGAGAACGTTCTGCACCCTCTCTGAGACATCCTTGATCCTGGCACCAGGGAAACAACGCATCATTCTGCCTTTTCTCTGCTGGCCACAGAAACGTCTGTCGAAGTTCATGTTTTTTTTTTTGGTTTATGTATAAACTGATTACAATAAACTAATAAGTATAAAATTAGGAAGCTTCTTGGTGGATGTATGCTCTTGTTGGATATGGACCAGGAATGACCAGATAGATTTATTGCAAAGAGAACAATCTCTGCTATTAGTCCTCAGCGACCTCTCAGCAAACACCTGTAACTTTCTAGTACAGGTTGGATAATGTCAGAGAGGTCTCCTCTTCCAAACCAGTTTGAGCCAGAAATCATCTAGAAAAATACATTATCCAGAAGGAGGAGACCATCATGTGCACTTCCCTGTTTTTAATATCTGGAGGAAAGGAACTAATCCCTTGTAATGAAGGCTCACACACCATTTGCTTTCCTAACTCTTGCTGCGATTGTATGTTAATTTTCCATGATTTGTCCCTCTGAAAACCAATTTTCTAGTTGAGTATTCAAAATTAGATGAGAATGGTAACTTTTGGAAGATGCAAAAAAAGGTCTACATTTCTGCTTTTGCATCCAAAGTGGATAACTTCACATTTTTCTATGTTAAATTCCATCTGGCATATCCTTACCAACTCAATCCATTTGTTACCCTTTGTAGTCTCTTTGTGTCTTCCTCAAAGCTTACATTCTTAATTAGCTTTGTGGCATCAGTAGTCTTTTGATTTAGATTATAAATAACTAAGGCCCAAGCACTGATCTTTGTGACATTCTGTCAGCCTGTTCCTGTTCCTAGTTTGTTTTCTCCGCATTAACTAGTCATCGATCCATTCAAAAAATTAACTTATAAAGCTAAAGAAGTTCTGTATGAAAAGATAACCAGGCTAAACCATGAATAACCTAACCAAGGATGCTTGTAAGCTTGACATGAAGATGGTAAAAGTAAGTTTCCACACTTGGCAGACATTTGATGTCAGGAAAATGGTGTTCCAATATGACAATTAGTGACGAAGTAGCTTGGCACAGCAAACCACAATGATACTTGATAATCACTTCACAAGCTGCATGTGGCAGAGCATGCTTTGCAAAGATTATTTTCTTCAACCATGAGCAGACATACACCATTCCCCAAATAATTTTGTTTTCTGCATGTCTGCAGGTGGAAGAATCACAAGTGTTATCTGTTCGTAAAAGAAAATGCACTACCAATGATAGGCTATCTGAAGTATATTTCCCATTTTTCTCTTCTACTCTTACAATAGCAATGTTACATTTTCTGCCTTCCAATGCATGGAGAGAAAACCAAGCAGATTCAATATCTTCAACAACTACCTCTTTTAAATATTTCAGGTGCAATGAGTTACCAGAAAAAATATTGAAATTCTGGAACTGGCTCTTAAGGCCGGCACTTTATGGAGAGTGTAAGAATAGGATAAATACCAGTTACTGGATAAAATTAAATGTCTGACTGGAGACAGCTCAGAAATGTTGAATAAATGATTGTCAGTTTCTTTGTAAATATAAATATCTGCACTCTAAATTTTGATATTGGATTTCAGAAATTTTGATACTTAAAAATTGTTTCACTTTTAAATTATGTCATCCTGACACATGCAAAGGTCCCTGTATAAACCTATCTTAAGGATACTGTGGTTCTGTTCGCCAAGCTGGAAGTTTTTGTTGCAAACGTTTCGTCCCCTGTCTAGGTGTCAAATTCATGTTGCTTGTTGTCTGCGTGTGTGGCTACTAGGGATAGCTGGTCGTGTCGTTTCGTGGCTAGTTGATGTTCATGGATGCGGATCGTTAGCTGTCTTCCTGTTTGTCCTATATAGTGTTTTGTGCAGTCCTTGCATGGGATTTTGTACACTACATTAGTTTTGCTCATCCCAAAGGACTAGCCACACTACCATACATCAAGAACATCTCTGAAATGACAGCCAGACTACTGCAACCACTAGGACTTATAACAGCACACAAACCAACAGCCACTCTCAGAACGAAGGACCCGATACCCAGCATGAGCAAAACACAAGGACAAATTGATCCTTATGTCCCTTCATGCAGATTAATCTTGATGTTTCACAGCTTTCTCCTGTTCAGTTGCTTCATTCGATTAACTGGAGTAGGAGTAGAACTAGAACTATTTCTGACAGTTAATTGTAGTATTTGTGAATATGGAGTTTATGTGGCTCTGTAGATGAAGTTACAGTAGAAATTAGATGATCTCCTAAGTTATGTACCTACGGCTCACACATATCCTGCATGCAAAGGTGAGGAAGAAGGGACAAAGACCTGTTTCAGTTGTTTCCACTTTTGCTTTACCTTGAGATTTCTGGGCCAATTGGAAGGTTGAAATGGAGATGCATGCAGGAGGAATAGGCCATTAATATGAAAAAGGCATGTGATGAGATGTTTTCAGCCCAAATTCACTAGCATGTTTTCAGGTGCAGTACAAAGATACAAGGTAAACCTGAGCAGTATGTGGCCATGGGCAGAAACATGTAACATTTCTAACCCTGGTTCGGCACAACATGTTGCTCTTATACAATCTCTGAATAGATGGCAAACAGGAACATGAGTCCAACACTTTATAAAGTATGTACTGTCACAATTATATTTGCATCTAGCAACTCAACACTTCAACAAAGTTGAGTAAAGGTGATACAAGTTTGAATTTCTGTTGAGTAGATGACAGAGATTTATGTTAGTATTCAGAAGCTGCAATGAACATTATTTTCTTGCCTCTAATTGGCAGTAGAAGTGTTGATAATATAGAACGGGCCAAGGGGTTCTTCCCATTTCTTACAGGGGTAAAGATTACAAAGCAATTTGCAGTATAAGATTACTTTCTCGGGTGAGCTTGCAACATTCCATGTGCCATGTCTTGCACACATAACATTACTGTGAGCAAAATGGTGTACTGCACTTGGACAAAGGAGAAACTAAGCTGGAATGTGAAAGAATTATGAGTGAGAGATCAAATCATTGGAAAAAGTGGTTTTGTTGTTAAGACTTTGAACCTCTTAGAGATTGTTTTACTGAACAACTTTTAATTTGTATTGATAACTCAATTTCTTTTACAGTTGTGAAACTGTACAAATCACCTCAGTGAATTGGAACTGAGATGAAAGCTGAATCAACGTTTGCACGTCACTTAAAAATGCTTTAAATATTTTATTCATTACATATTTTATATTTTCATGACTATGGTATTCTGAAAAAGTAAATACCTTAGACAAGAGGATTTAGATAATTAAAAACAATACAAATGTATGTACGTATCGGATCAAAATGACCGAGGTTTTAAAAAAAAGGTTGATTTAACTAATGGTTAGTTAAAATTCAGAATGTAATGTGAAACATCTCTTCAAAATCCATTTTCAAAGACTTGTTATTTATAATATTATTTATAATCACTTAACTCAAATAAAAGGTTACCTTTCAAAAAGCTATTCCCAGCTATTTTTTACTGCCTTATTTAGTGCTTATCATGGTAGTAGATATTAGAACTGAGAAGTAGGGCATTTCCAACTTCATATGCACATTATCAAACATTGCCACATCAGGTATGATTACAAAATGAAACTGATACTGCTCTATTCCTGCAGCCTAGCCTACACCTTAAGAAACTGCCTGCTAGGGCATCAGTGTGACATTTCAATTTGTTTCTCACACCCACGATCGCCAGTGGGAACTGCATGGAAACTCCATAAATGAATTTTACTCTCAGACTTTATAATTTTTTTCATATCACTCCACTGTAGGTTGGAATTTAAGTTTTAAAGGGTTATGTCTAATTCAATGCCCAACATTCCAATCTGCTCCCCCAAATTCCAACCACTTTTAACTGTTCACCCAAATGTCTTTAAATAGTATAGTAAGTTATAAAAATCAAACTAAGACATCCTCCTGAATTGTTGCCAAAGCATTAGACAAAGGCAAGCTGTGAGAAACACTCAGCAAGTCTAGCAGTATCTGTTAGAGAAGAGTGAAGTTAACATTTCATATATGGCTGCTTTATCACATTTTCACAACTGCAAGATGTGCAACATACAACAGCAGAGGAAATGCAGGTTTGACACACTAATTTTGTGTTTTTGTTTTCCTCTTCCCATCCGTTTAAATTGTTCTTATTTTTAATTGTATGCTGTCTGACCTGATGAATGCAAACAATGATTTGTCATGTGGGATCTTGCAATGCGAATTTGTACTGCCATGTTTTATTTTTGATAGAAATTAGCTTATGTTAAAATTAGTAAAACGTTAACTGTGATGAAGTGAATTTATGTTTTTTTTTCAGATATGGTGACATGAGGAGACAAATTGGATTTGAGATCAGGGATATGTGGTATAACCTTGGTAAGTTGTGTCTATGAATAGACAGAATAATAATAAGGTATTTTTAATGCAAAGAAGTTTATACATCTTCTGTCTTAGGCCATCTTCTTTTCCAGGATAACAGTTAATTCATCTTTGAAACCAAAAATAAAATTACCTTTACATTGTATTCTACATGTCCTTTTGAAAAGTAATCAGTCATTTTGGAAGCAAGTAAGCAGCTAATTGGTGTGCGGCAATGTCTGAAAGACAGCAATGATATTAATGGCCTGTTAAGGATACGTTGGCCTGGAAACCATTAGACTGCATATATTGTTTGAAAAAGCCCAAATTTGCAAGTATTAGGTATGGTGTCATTACCATTAAATTACTGGCAGAGTAATCAAGGCAGAGTAATAATTCAAAAGCATGAGTTCAGTTTTCTTCATGTTATTTGAGGGCATTTAAATTCAGTTAATTAAAAACAAATCTGCAATAAAATGATACTATTAGTAATGTGACCATGAAACAATTAGATTGATGTTGAAAGTTAACTGTTTTGGGAACTAAATCTGTCTTCCTTCTTTCATCTGGACTTTATGAGATTCCATTCCAACAGTGATGTGGTTGACTCTTAACTGTCCTTGAAATGCCCTTGCACACTAATTGTTTAAAACTTCAACAATAAATTGAAGTATTTCAAAAAGGCGACAGGTCACTCTTTCTTAAGGGATATTTGGCATGAAAAATAATTGCTGACTTTGTCATAATGGCCACATTCCACAACAGAGTTAACATTTGTGTCCAATATGACAGCAGAAGAGTATTTCCCTCTCCACATACGCTACCAGATTTGCTGAGTTTCTCCAGTGTGCTCTGTTCTTATTAAGGGAGCGATATAAGTTAGTAAACTGTAGATTTCTTGCTGAGGTCTCTGTAACTGAAGTTTGTTCAGCAAACCTAATGAAACATATTTGATAGTGAGCTCTCTTATAATCCATGTCAAGCAATTTGGCAGGTAGTTGTAGGAAGTTGATGTATTTTCAACCACTGATCTCTATTTCTTTCCATTGTGCTTTTATTTTGCTGTCACTGCCCATGGCAGTTGGACTTGAACAAGTCCTGCCTAGCACTCATGGCTATCCATTTATATCTGGAGGATGAGAACAAGGATATGCGAAGGAATGTAAATCGGCACACTCGGTTTCCCAAATCTATTCTGCAATTTAGTTAGATCTTGGTTAACCTATACCCAGACAGTGGTTTAAGAAGGCAGCTCATCATCAAGGACAGTTTTCAAGGACACTTAGGGTGGGCAATACATCCCCTGAATGAATCAAAATAAACCGTAATATTTACCCACCTTGATCGATGTCCATTGATATCGTTAAATAAGTATTCATAGTCTTTTATTAGAGAGAATCCAAATGTAAATAATCTTTTGTGTGAAAAATAATTTTCCAATTGCACTTATGTAACCAAGTTCAGTAGAAGACTTCAAATAGAGACATGTCTGTAGATCACTCAGAAATCATTTTAAGGCAGGTTGCAATGAACAATAGACAATAGCTTTATCTCAGCATCTGCACTATTCACTGCATTAGTCCTTTACTCAGTGTCCTTCTATATCCTGAAATGAATCTGTTGCAATATCTTGCTGGAGTTACATCTCAACAGCATCACATCTTTCAAGATAAATAACTTGATCCCAAGGCACATGAAGCATTTAGAACTGGATTTTATCATCTTATGATTGAGTGAATGTACCATTAAAATCCAAGGCACTTTTCAACATTGCCAACACACACAATACCCAAAGAACACAACTCTGCCTGTGCTGGGTAATGATAGTGTTGTTAGTTTGCTTTGTATTAGCTTGGGGCATGTAAATCCAGAGTTGCTGCCCAAATTGAATTCAGCAATTTTACTGTCACTGTAATTCGAAGAATGGTCACTGACTCGACATGTTAACTCCACATTTTCTCCACAGTTACCGCCAGCCTGCTGACTTTCTCTTGCAATTTCTGTTTTTGTTTGTGATTTCCATCATCTATTGTTTCCTGCTTTACTTAGTTTAGATTCAGTTTGGTTGTAGAAATAAGGAGTTTTATCAGGTTGTTTGATTATATGACCAAATACTGAGAAATACTACATGAAAAGGATTATTTTCTTTTTCATATCACAAATAAGGGACGCACACATATATCTGCTTTCCTTTTTGAAAGGAAATGTTCTTTATATTGGAATGTTTTTAGCCAGGCACTCAATGTTTTTGGCAAAGATTATTAAGAGATATTTGTCAATTTCTGGGTTATTTCAAAGATTAATTATGTTGTTCGTATTTCAGAAATGTAAAATTTATCTTTGACATTTATTCATGTTCTGTGTGTTCTTGAATGGCATATTTCGTGAAACATTATTCTTTTAAAAGAAAAGATATTTAAAGCTACAGCAATTGCGAGCAAAGTTTGGATATGCATGATTTTTGATGATTGTAAAACGCTAACCATAAATTGCCATCCAATGCAAATAAGGTTTGAAAATTTGAATCACAAAAGCTTCTTAATAGTACACTCTTAAAGGACTCCTCAACATTTGAAACAAATGTTATGCAACTGAATTTGGCAAGCAATGCTCATTAGTTATTTTTCAAAAGCAGTTGATTGAAGCAAATGCCAGCAGGCTTTCTTGTGATCTTTTGTGTCACATTCTCAACAACATTGAATATGGTGACAGTTGTGATAAAAAACCTTGCTGTGAATCTAATTGTAAGCAATATATTATGACTGAGATTATACTTCAGGATCTATGCTGTGCTTTATACTCTTAACATTCTCTTTTGTTTTGAAAGTATATTTTATCTGCAGTAAAGTTGTAAAAAATCCATTTTTCAAATTAATTTAAACTCCTAATATCTTTACAGAAACTAAAACAAGGAATTAAGAAAGGCCATTTGGGCCATTAGCTTATACTTTCAAATCTGTCATGCTTTCCCCTCGTTATGCGTCTCTACACAGCCTTCTAAATTTCCTGGAGATGGTAAACAATGACAGCTGAAATCTTCAACGAGATGAATATTCCCCAGTTCTCAAAGGCAATCTAGTAAAACTCCAGGATGCCAATCCAGCCTTAAATTCCGTCATTTACCAGTGATTATTTCACATTACACAGAAGACACACATAACAAAACAAAATGCATGACATTCTGTTGTAGATAATTTCACATCTTTGTTACTGAAGCTTTAATCCATCTTAATCATTCATTTATCCATTTTAGGAAGTGAATTAATGGATTTTATTAAGGGTTTTTCCATCTTCCAGCTTGGTTTAAGACTTGTTATTTTGCAAATTACTCAGTGTGGAAGGTATTTGTGTATGTTGGGGTTTTCTAAATCTCTTTCAACTTTAAGGTTGATGCAACTTAGAACTTTGCTTGGCAAAGCTTCACGTGGGCCACACTGCAATTGAGTGCAGTCAAAGAAACTGGGCCTGCAATCGTTCTCTCCCAGTCAAAGAGCACTTAATTTCTGACCATAGTTTCAGAGATTCATATGGCCTTTTGACATCATTATTATTCAACTATGATCCCAATGAAGGCTTGTCCACTGAGGGTCTGTCACATGGTCCTCACTTATTTTATATGGGTGTGTTTACTTGGGCATAGTCAGCTCAAGCAGGTTTCTTAAAACATAACCAAGTACTTAGAAATTTCAGAAGTTTCTTAATATCTATGCAGCTGCATTCTTCCAAGTCACATGAATCTAGTGAGCGATTATCACTGTATTTGTGCCTTCCTGATGGAATAGTAGTATTAGTTGGGCAGTGTTGACAGCCTTCGTTTTAGTGCACAGCTTCATAGGGAGCATCCATGGAAGAAAGTATTCTGTATATTTTGTTTTATGCAGAGCCTTTCATATTCTCAAGACATCCCAAACTAGTTTAGAGCCAATAAAGCCAATAAATTACTTTCTGAAGTACCTTTCTTACACAGTCCCTCACGATCAAGGGTGATTTTCTTCCACTCGGTTTAATGAATTCTGAGGTAGTTGATATATACAGTGGGCAGTCTGAGGGTTGAGCTGGTGATACTTGAAGAGTAAGGCAGATGAGAGTTTGGAGTTCCATGAACTCTCTCCGACTCCTTTACCACTTCTGCATGCTCCCAGTGAAATCTCTTGATGTGTTCAGTGCCTTCTTCAATAATTCTTCTTTGTTTTGGTGGGTCACAAGCCAGGGGTTCCTAAACATCAAGTAACTGTTTGGTCCCTCAGGGATGCTTTCAGAACACTCCTTAGGCACTTTCGCCACACTTCTGAAAGTGAGTTCTGGGTGGACCATTGCTTCGGGAGTCTGAATTTTGACGTACAAAAGGCATCTTAAGTGCTCAGTGAAAAGTCTATTTGCTCACATGGCTTTGTGGAAGAAGTCAGTAATGACCTAGAAATCAGCTTCTGAGTGAGTAGCACAAAAAGATCATCCACATATCCTAGTCCCTGTTTGTAATTTTGTGGTTGAAGTGATTTTCATTTTGGATTGAAGATGCCAGAGGTTGAACTATGTCCTCTCTGTTGTGTAGACTTTATGTGTAATGAAGAGATTGCTCACTAGATGCCTTGGAAGAATGCAGCTGCATAAAAATTTCAGCCCTTCCTGATGAAGGGCTTTTGCCTGAAATGTCGATTTTCCTGCTCCTCGGATGCTGCCTGACCTGCTGTGCTTTTCCAGCATCACTCTAATCTAAACTCTGGTTTCCAGCATCTGCAGATCTCACTTCTGCCTACTTTCTTGATGTGTGTGGTTAATTTCCTGGAGGTAAGGTACTCTGGAGTAAGGTAAATGAAGAAGAAAATTGGTGCAGTGACACCAATGTGCTGGATTGTCTTCATTGAGAAAGGCTCAAAAGTTGGAGAGGACGATGGTTAAGGTCTCCATCCCAAAGATGGTACATTCATAGTGCAACCTTTCCCTGTAAACCATTGGTGTTGCAGCTTAGATTTTTGTGCTGACATGTCCAGTCTTGAGCCATGGCCTTTTGACTGAGAAAGCCCTTCAAAACTGATAATAGTGATGTTAACAATGAAAGTAGGTAAACTTGGACACGTTGAATCAGTATTTACAATAGAAGAAGAGGTCAACGTGCTAGACTTGCCAGAGAAACAATTATTGAATAAGGGACAGAGGCTGAACAAAGTTAACATGAGCTAGTTAACAGTAATGGAAAAATGCATGGCCCTAAAGAATAACGAGTTGACACAAGAAGATTGTTTTCATCCCAGTGTTTTTAAAAAAAGAATAATTACAGATGGTTCAACTAATTTTCCAAAAGCGTCTTGATTCATGTAGGTAAGAAAATTCTTATCAGTCCATTGTTTCAGAAAGATGACAAAGGGAAACCACATCATTATAAACCAGTTAACCTAGAGTCTGTCGATGAGGAAACTCCTAGGGTCTTAAATTAAGAATGGGGTGACTCAGCTTCTTGAACATTTCAGTTGATTAGAGACAGTCAGGGTGGATTTGAAAATAAAAATAGAAAATTATGAGAATACTCAGCAAGTCAAGATATCATCTGTGAAGAAAGAGCCTAGTGTAAAATTTTGGTCAAATATAATTTTTCATATTTCCAGTCCATTGAATTTGAGCATCCACAGTAGATTTCACATTTTATTTTGCAGAGTATGTAATACCACTGATTTTTTTGAAGAGTGACAGGGGAGTGTATTGAAATATTAAATGCCATTATCCAATAAGTGGAATTGATTAATTACCTTCAGCTGAATTTTACCAAAAATTAGCTAAGTATCAGTTTCAGGCATTTTCATCTGCATTCTGCACCCGATCAAACAGTGAATGCTGACAACTGTCTTTCATAGTGTTGCGGCACAATTGTAAAGGAAGTGTCCGAAAAATGGAAATTGTCATCTCACTTTGCTGACTTGATCATTTTGACTTGTTTGTGTGTGAGAGAGAAAGAGAGATGTGTGTTGGGGGGGAGAAGGGGGGGGGGGTGGCAGGGGCAGGGGCAGGGGTGGGGAGGTGGTTGTAGAGGAAGTGAAGACACATGGGCTGTCCTGTTCTTCTGACATACAAAAGAGATGACAACACCAGACCCTGCCAATCTGGTCTGAAGTTGCCACACAGATCAATGTGGTGTCAAGGAGGGTGCGTCTGCATCTGTCTAGGTAATGCCCAGATTAGCTCCATCCCAACTACAGATCCTGAGAATGCACCTAGACATAATGAGATGTAGAGGAAAAAGAAAACTTGCTGGAGGCTCATAGGTGGCAAGAGTGAAACATGATTGTAAATACATCACATTTTTAAATATGATGTCTCTTTTCATCATCAGCTCTGCGAGCAATTGTGACTTTACCTGCATCTACAAAAATGAAGGAATAAAGACCAGTCATCCTTAGTGCCACATGTTGTTATAGTTTTGTGCGAATGACAACATTGTGCCTACACTTGCATGAAACTTTTGTCATAATTGAACGATGAAGCATTAGGCTGTTGTGACGGGTTCCATCAACTTTAATCTTAACTTTAACCAATGACAAAGAAAATGTAAAAAAAAAATCAAATTTAAAAAAAATCAAACTACTAAGCTGATCTTGTAATTGGGTTTTAACAGTCGTTAGTAGCATTAAAACATTTAGTCGCTGCAGGATGACTTCACGCAATTCAGTTCCATTGAAGGAGGTGTACAAAGAGGTCCTGTCGATTTTGCTTTAGCCAATGTTGCCATGTTATGGATGCTGAAGATGTTGTTCCTCATGAAGAATGTCCTCATTGTCCCACTTGATACAAAGCTGTGGCTCTCATGGATCTTCATTGGCCATCACAGAGCTTCATTGCATCTTTCAGTTGTCTGGAGCAAAGCAACTAAAGGTTTAAGTGGAGTTCTTTGTCTGTACTTCAGTGAACTTCCATACATGACCTGCATGGGAACCTGAGGCGGAGGAGGCATTTTTTTGCCCCAGTGGAAGAAGGCACTGCATTTTATATATGCTGGCCATCATGACATGACATTATGACTGCCACCTCGAAACAGAGAATAGTGATGATGCTTCCTGGCATCTGCGCGGCGATCAAGGACAGATGAGCAACATGGCTTCCCAGAATTTTTGCTGCATCGTGAGGATACCTGTGGATAGAAACTCCATATTAGAAGATGGCTGCACATCTGCTGGGGCTTGAAGCTGATGCTGAGATTCCAGGCCCATGTGTTTTTTATCCATTTGTGTGGATATTTTGCTGCAGCCTGTACAGAGGTGACCACAGTTTCTGTGCCTGGATCAATTGGGGGTAGTTCCATTGAGTCTTTGGGGAAATATCAAAATCAAAACAGCTGCTCAGAAACGTGATCATTTAGCAGTTGCATGAATAAATATTCAAGCAACATCTTCAAAACACTGGAACGTGGAGGCCTTTAACATAGAGGGCAATTGGATCCCTCTGCATGGACCTTTCATGTTGTTGAACGGATTCACATGTGTGCTGTTCAAACCACTTGGCACACATACAGCAGTCTATTGTAGATGTGGCAAGAATGAGGATGTCTCCTCCCCATCCCAATTCTCACATTACCCAATAAAAACAGCATTGCATGTAGAATAATTGTATGGACATCTCAGAATCCAAGGTGTGAACTGAGCAAATCCTGAACAGGCTATAAAATCTTGGAAGGTGATTTTTAAAAATTATTCAATTGTGGGGTGTGGTCATCGCTGGCTGGCCAGCATTTATTGCCCATCCCTAGTTGTCCTTAAGAAGGTACTGTTGAGCTGCCTTCTTGAACCGCTGCAGTCATCTGTTGTAGGTTGACCCATATTGCCCTTAGGGAGGGAATTCCAGGATTTTGAGCCAGTGACAGTGAAGGAACAGCGATATATTTCTAAGTCAGGAATATATGAGTGGCTTGGAGGGGAAAGAGGTGATAGCGTTCCCATATATCAGCTACCCTTGTCCTTCTAGATGGAAAAAGTGATGGGTTTGGAAGGTGCTATCTGAGGCTTCTTGCTGAATATTTGCAGTGCATCTTGTAGATAGTATGCACTGCTGCTAATGAGCATCAGTAGTGAAGGGAGTAGATGTTAGTGGATGTAGTGCTAATCAAGCGGGCTGCTTTGTCCTGCATGGTGTCATGTTTCTTGAGTGTTGTTGGGGCTGCACTCATCCTGGCATGTAGGGGGTATTCCATCACACTCATGACTTGTGCCTTGTAGATGGTGGTCAGGCATTGGGGAGTCAGGAGGTGAGTTACTCGCCACAGTGCTTCTAGCCTCTGATCTACTCTTGTAACCACTGTGCTTATGTGATGAGTCCAGTTGAGTTTCTGGTCAATGATAACCCCGAGGATGTTGATAGTGTGGGATTCAGTGACGATAATACTATTGAATTTCTAGGAATGGTCATTAGATTCTCTCCTCTTGGTGATGGTTATAGCCTGGCATTTGTGTGGTGTGAATGTTACTTGCATTTGTCAGCCCAAACCTAGATATTGACCAGATCTTGTTGCATTTGAACATGGGCTGTTTCAGTATCTGAAGAGTCACAACAGTGTTGAACATTGTGCAATCATCGGCAAACATCCCTACTGACTTTGTGATGGAGAGAAGGTAATTGATGAAGCAGCTGTAGATAGTTGAGCCTAGGACACTATACTGAGGAACAAATACAGAAATGACCTGGAGTTGAGATGACTGACCTCCATCTTGTGTGTCAGCTGTGACTCCAACCACTGGAGAGTTTGCCCCCCAGTACCAATTGATTCCAGTTTTGTTAGGATAGCTTGATGCTATACTCGGTCGAATGTAGCCTTGATGTCAAGGACTGTCAATCTCACCTCGCCTCTGGATTTCAGCTCTTTTGTCCATGTTTGAACCAAGGCTGTAATGAGGCCAGGATCTGAGCAGACCTGGTGGAATCCAAACTGAGTGTCACTGAGCAAGTAATGGCTGAGCATGTGTTGTTTGATAGTATCATTGATGACACCTATCACTTTTTACTGATGATTGAAAGTAGACCGATGGGCAGTAATTGACCAGGATGGATTTGTCCTGGTTTTTTTGGACAGGGCATACCTGGACAATCTTCCACATTGTTGGGCAGATGCCAGTCTTGTAAATGTACTGGAAAGCTTGGCTAGGAGAGGGGCAATTTCTGGAGCACAAGTCTTTAGAACTATTGCCAGAATTGTGTCAGAGCCTGTAACCTTTGCAGTATCCAGTGTCTCCAACCATTTCTTGATATCCTAACATGGAGTGAATCAACTTGGCTGAAGACTGGTGACCACTGGAGGAGGCTGAGATGGATCATCCACTCGGCACTTCTAGCTGAAGATTGCAGCAAAAGCTTCAGCCTTATCTTTTGCACTGATGTGCTGGGCTCTTCCATCATTGAAGATAAGATTCTTTGTGGAGCCTCCTCCTCTAGTGATGTGTTTAATCATCCACCACCATTCACAACTACATGTGGTAGGACTGCAGAGTATAGATCTGATTGATTGGTTGTGGGACTTATTTTGTTTGTTTATCACTTGCTGCTTATGCTGTATGGCATGCAGGTAGTCCAGTTAGATGGCCTCACCAGGTTGACACCTCATCTTCAGGAATGCCTGGTGGTGCTCCTGGGAATGCCCTCCTGCACGCTCCATTGAACCAGGGTTGATTCCCCTGGATTCATGTTAATGGTTGAGTTTGGGAATGTGCCGATCCATGAGGTTACAGATTGTGCTGGAGTACAATCGTGCTGCTATTGATGGCCCTCAGCACCTCATGGATGCCCAGTCTAGATCGGTTCAAAGTCTGTCCCATTTAGCATGGTGATAGTACCACACAGCATGTTTTTCTCTTTTGTTGGTTCCCTAACCAACTACCACTGTGCCAGTCAAACAGCAAGTCCTTTAGGACCTGACCAGCTCGATCAGTAGTACTGCTACCAAGCCACTCTTGGTGGTGAACATTGAAATTTGCATTTGCAGAATTGTATTTGCAGATACATTCTAGTTTGCTCAAAAAGCACACAACCTGCAGGCAGTCAATTCATAAAACAATTCCTACTTTGGAAATAGAACCAGTCTGACTCAAGATTGGGATACAGACAGACTCTAACCTCACACCTTTAATACATTGTCTGAGCTGCGATGTCATTTTTTAAAATAAAACCTTAAATTATCTCGAGAATTCGACTTAAAAGAAGTTCTGGGATTTACATATTAATAAACCGAAACCTGCAACCAATTCTAAAAGATGAAAGACTTAACAGCAATCTAGGTTTGTTCAATATATTGTTTTAATTGCATGACACTGTGATCTTTTGCAATGAATTCTGTGCTTTAAAATCCTGCCCCACAAGTTACCTGATGAAGGAGCAGCACTGTGAAAGCTAGTACTTCCAAATAAATCTGTTGGATTATAACTTGGTGTTGTGTGATTTTTAACATTATTTAAGTGTAAGAATTTATATAAGTAAACAAATTCTGCTGAAATGAAGCATAGTTTTATATATGATATACCAGTTATTGAAATGAAAATCACTGAAGAACATTTCACAACCTTTTCATGTACGCAAGTAGAATTATTATATTAATAACCCATCAGCTATGTACTGTACTTACACAGCCCAATGCAAAAACATAACACACTGATCCTAGTACGACCAGGTGAATTGGAGGATAAAGAAGGCAAAGTCATCAACAGCAAATAATTGACCCTCCCTTAGGAAGTAAATATGTTTAGAAGTCATTTGTTATTTTATAACAAGTGCCTAATTTTCAAATGAAAGAGTTGTGTTAAATGTGGCCCTTCTGTTGTTTGTGCTTAATCCACTTGGAAATTGATGGCTCCAAAAGAAGCTTGAGTGGATTTTCGTAAGTAGTGGTTGCCCAATATAGATGGATTTTAAGTGCCCTTATAATTAGGCTAGATAGTACAGTAAGGTCACCAGAATATTGTTACATTGCGGTTAAGCATGGTAATGGACTAATAGGTGGTGTTAAAAGACCAACCTATTTGAGTCAGAGACAATAAATTAATATTAAAATATCAGGAAACAAACTGGCAGATTGTTTAAATTTAAGCCTACTTATTAGCTAAGTAAAGCTATTTTGTTGGTTTTATTCCCTTGTTTTGTTAGATGCTACTAACATTTTATAATAATGCATGGCTTATTTTGTAAGTTTGCTTAATTTTATGCTGTAGCAATATTTTCTTTATATTCTTTGTCTTTATGGGCTATTCTTTCCTTCAAGGCCAGCACAAAATCAAATTTATCCCAGAAATGGTGGGTCCAATCTTGGAGATGACTCTGATTCCAGAAACTGAACTGCGCAAAGCTACAATTGCAATATTCTTTGATATGATGCAATGTGAATTTCATTCAACAAGAAGTTTCCAGAGGGTAAGTGAATTCATGGGAATATTGAAAACCATTTGACAATGACTTAAAAACATTACATACTGTAATAAAATTTGCAGTGCAAAGAAATATTTATGTCTGCAAATAAATATAGACACAAGTCTTCCAATATCCAGATTGTTAGAAATAAGGTGGGAGATGTGTGCATGAGGAGCTCATGAAGTCCTACCATGTACATGCACACAAATTGCCTGGAGAGTTTAAACTCCTGATTGATTGATTTTCATTTTCTGGAGCCCTTCACTGAAGTATTTGATATTGACCTCACTGTCAAAGACGAGAGCCAAATATGCAGGATTTACCTGCATTTGCATCCAGGAAGTATTACACCACTTAACCTGGTCTAACTCAGAAATTAGCATAACTGAGCTGACCACCTCACCCAATTCATATACTCATTATTGCAGTTAAAGACCAGGATATTCAAAACATAACTGAATAAGGCAACTTGTGTCATGAAAAGAGAACGTGTCCTGTCTTTATCATCATTTAATGTGTTCAACAGTCTTCCCTGTGGGCATATGCATTAGCCCATTGAAACCTTAGCCAGCATAGGGAGTGTTGGCCAAGTAACTGTAAAAGACACAGGCAGTGGCAATGCATGCTGTATTGATGCTAGTTGGAAGATTTGGACCACTGTTTTCACTTTTGTTCCTTGAGCTACCCCAAGGGAAACTTCCATATCCGCCACAGATTCACCTGCACCTCCACCCACATCATCTACTGCATCCGCTGCAGCCGGTGTGGCCTCCTCTATATTGGGGAGACAGGCCGCCTACTTGCGGAGCGATTCAGAGAGCACCTCTGGGCCACCCGGACGAACCAACCCAACCAACCTGTGGCACAGCATTTCAACTCCCCCTCCCACTCCACCGAGGATATGCAGGTCATTGGACTCATCCACCGCCAAACCACAACAACCCGACGGTCGGAGGAGGAGCGTCTTATCTTCCGACTGGGAACCCTCCAACCGCAGGGGATGAACTTGGACTTCACCAGTTTCTTCATCCCCCCTCCCCCCACCTTGTCTCAGCCGGATCCCTCCAGCCCGGCACCGCCTTCCTGACCTGCAGTCTTCTTCTTGACCTCTCCGCCTCCATCCTACTCCGACCTATCACCCTCACCTTGACCTCTTTCCACCTATCACATTTCCAACTCCCCTCCTCCAAGTCCCTCCTCCCTACCTTTTATCTTCTCCTGCTGAACACTCTCTGCTCATTCCTGAAGAAGGGCCTGTGCCCGAAACGTCGAATCTCCTGTTCCCTGGATGCTGCCTGACCTGCTGTGCTGTTCCAGCAATAAAGTTTCAACTTTGATCTCCAGCATCTGCAGACCTCACTTTCCCTTCGACGTTACTTGCAGAGTTATCCATATCAATACTTCATTCTGAGGCAGTGATGTATATGTAGCAAAGTATGCTCCTGCACTGTGTCCCAATGAAATGCAGTTAAACAGGTTACATCTTCATATTGCATTTTAAGCTGCAGACATACTAATGCTGTTATTCCATTTGGATTGGCCTTTAAGATATCAAGATAAAATGTTGGCTAAGCAGTTGGTGTTTGGTCTTTCATTTTTGATAAATTTATTTCATTCATAACATGTAGAATTAAAAACTAGTGAAACAATGCCATCAAAGTGACTTTGTTAATTGGAGTGCCTTTTAAACACAAGTTAGAAGATTTCCTGTACTTTCGCTTTTGGTGAGTAGTCACATAAATTTCATAAATATAGGGAGGTGTTGTCAACAAAATGCTACAGATCTTTGCTATATGTAAAATTTGTAATATATTACTCACAGATTTCTTGATTCAGTCATTCATTCATTCAACCATTTAGTCATTCAATTATTCAATCATTGAGCCATTCATTACTAAGATTTCTTACATTGAGTTGTTTAAGCTGCCAGTATTTGTTTGCAACTGATTATATCTATATTTCTAATATGTATATTTGTTTATGAAGCATGAATATTGCTTCAATTTATGTCTTTGTAGCTATTCATTTGTGCTAGGTTTGTAGGTAGTTTCTAATCAACCTATTCAGAGATGTCCTTACATATCACTGGTGCAAATGGGACTTGAAACTAGGTCTCATGGCTCAGAGATAGGGGTACTAGCACTACATTTTAAGAGTTCCGTGTTAGGTTTCTTTGCTTGTGTTAAGGGAGTGTTTGTATAGTGATAATGCTTATTACAATGTATATGTGCATGTGATTGTATTGGATTTGTATGCATCTATTTATGCAATTGCCTAAATTTATTTTATAGTGACTTGGAGATGCCGGTGTTGGACTTGGGTATACAAAGTTAAAAATCACACAATATCAGGTTATAGTCCAACAGGTTTATTTGGAAACACTAGCTTACGGAGCGCTGTTCCTTCATCAGGTGGTTGTGGAGTATACTGTAATGTTGTAATTGTACTCACCTCTACCACTTCTTTTGGCAGCTTTTTCCATATACACATCACCCTTTGTGTGGAAAAAGTTGACCCTCAGGTTCCTTTTAAATCATTCCCTTCTCCCTCTAGTTTTAGACTCCCATGCCCTTGGTTATTCACCTTATCTAAGCCCCTTGTAATTTTATAAACCTCTGAAGGTCACCCCTCACACTCTAGAGAATAAAGTCCTAGCCTGTCCAATTGTAGTGATTGGAACCAATTGGATCTTGTTGACTATAAGATCCTTGATTAGGATGGTTAACCTAGGCCAATCAGGAAAACTCTGTATGATCAATATAACCAGGAGATTTACTATCTCCTCAGTCCAGAGGACTGACACTGAGCTCGTTGGCCACAGCCAGTGTACTGTGCACAAGTGAATAAAGAGTGACTTGGTAACAGGATACTGGCCTTTGTGCAATTATTTCGCCAGTCTTTTTTTAGAACTCAAATCTCACTAACATCCCAAACGTTTTTGCACCCTGTACAGTTAAATAACATTCTTCCTATGGCAGGGCGACCAGAAATGTATGCAGTGCTGCAAACATGGCCTCACCAATGTTTTGTACAATTGTAATCCCAACACCTGTAGTTGATGCTGTAACTAATAAAAGCAAATGTGCAAATGCCACCTTCACTACCTTATCTATCTGAGGTGCCACTTTCAAGGAATTATATACCTGCACCCCTAGGTCTCTGTTGAATAACACATCCAGAGGCCTGCCATTAACTGTGCAAGTCCTGCCCTAGTTTGTCTTAGCAAAATGCAGCATCTCCCATTTATCTGAATTAAACTCCATCTGCCATTCCTCAGCCCACTGGCACAGTTGATCAAGGTCCCATTGTACTCTTAGATAACCTTCTTCACTGTCCACTATACCACCAATTTTGGTTAAAAATCTCACAACACCAGGTTATAGTCCAACAGGTTTATTTGGAAGCACTAGCTTTTGAGGTGCTGCCTATTCATCAGGTGGTGAAAACACCTTTTGAACTATAACCTGGGTGTTATGTGATTTTTAACTTTGTCCACACCAGTCCAACACCGGCACCTCCAAATCATGACCAATTTTGGTGTCATCTGCAAACATGTCTCCTGTATTCTCATATAAATAATATAAATGATGAACAACAGTGGACCCAGCATCAAACCTTAAAGCACACCACTGATCACAAGCCTCCAGGGTGAGAAACAACCCTCTGTCTCTACTGTCAACCAATTTTGTATCAATTGGCTAGCTCTCCCTGGATCCCATGTGATCTAACCATGCAAACTCGTCTACCATCCGGTACCTTGTTGAAAACCTTGCTAAAGTCCATATTGACAACATGTACGACACTGCTCTTATCAATCTTCTTGGTCACCTCTTCAAAAATTCAATCAAATTTGTGAGACATGATTTTCCATGCACAAAACCATGCTGGCTATCCCTGATTAGACCTTGCCTTTCCAATTGCATGTAGATCCTGTCTCTCAGAATCCCCCCCAAAACTTCCTCACTTCTAATGTTAGGCTCACCAGTTTGTAGTTCCCTGGCAGCCCTTCTTAAATCATGGCACAATCTTAGCCAACCCTGTAGTCTTCTGGCACCTCATCTGTGGCTATTGATGACATAAATATCTCTGCTAGGGACCCTGTTGTTTCTTCCATAGCTTACAACAATGTCACAGGATACACTTGATCAGATCTCAGGGATTTATCCATTTTAAGCCCCAACCCCTCCTCCCCCAACCTCTCCTCTTCTCTAATATGGACTATTTTCAAGGCATCACTGCTTACTTCCTGAGTTCCCCAGCTTCTATGTCTTTCTCCATGGTAAATACTGATGTGTAAATACTGATTTAGGATCTCACCCATCTCCTGTGGCTGTATGCCTAGATGATCGTGTTGATCTCTAAGGGACTGTGTTTGTTCCCTAGTTACTCTTTTGCTCTTAATACACTTCCAGAATCTCTTTGGATTATCCTTTACCTTATCTGACAGGGCTATCTTATGTCCCCTTTCTGCCCTCCTGATTTCCCTCTCGTGTACTCCTACAACCCCTGTACTCCTCAGGGGGGTTCCCTTGATCTCAGCTGCCTATACCTAACATATACCACCTCCTTTTTCTTTACCAGCATCAATATCATTCAGTGCTCCCTACTCATGCCAGCCTTGCCTTTCATAATGACTAGAGAGTCCCCTTTACAGCAGAGCCAGTCATGGTACCACAGACCTGGCTGCTACTTCCATTTTCCCCTGAGAGGCTATCCCCGGCAACAGTGTCCAAAATGGTATACTAGTTTCACTGGCAGATAGCCACAGGAGACTCTTGCCCTTTTGAAAGGGTACTTTTAAATTCATACTTGAATAAGAGGACACTTTTTTATGGGATAGGCCAGGTTGCTCTTTCAAAAAGTGAACATAGGCTGGGTTGCTGAATGGTCTCCATTAGGTAAGTTATGCTTCTGATCTTAGGCGTGAACGTGTGCTAATATATTGTGCACTCAAGTGCTACAGGCCAAAAAGAAAATTTTATATTGGAAGTTGTGAACTATCATTCAGATTTCCATTCAAAATCAATTTAAACATATTGAAAACGACCTCAGAATATTACATTTGTTGGCAATTTTTGTCTGTCATTCTGCAGCTGTTATTTTCAAAACATATGAAACACAAAAACAGACGCTCTAAATGCACATTTTTAGCTATAAATTTGCAACATTCTCAAGCCTTTTTCAACTTACTAAAGATTTTTAGAACCATGATTTACAGGTACTTTTTTCAACATTGTGTGCTGCATTTGTGACTCATGTGTTGCCTCTACATTGGAGAGATCAAATGCAATCTCCTTTGAGAAACACCTCTACTCAATGCACAAATGTGACTCCACTCACTTTAATTCTCTACCCATTACCATTCTGACCTCTATGCCTTGGCATCCTCCACTTTTCTGATTAAAGACATGTAAGCATGAGCAGCAGCACCTCCCACCTTTCTTCCCATTGTTTTTCCCTGCCTCTTACCTGCATAATACCTGAACACATCTAGTTTTGTTGAAAGGTCATCATTGTGAAAAGTTTGTTTCTCCACAAATGATACCCCCACCTGCTGAGTACTTCAAACATTTTCTACTTTAGATTAGATGTTCAGCATCCATAGCATTTTACTTCTACTTGTGGCTAAGATTAAGTGTATGTTCCAAGCTGCAAATCATCAGAGGATTTTAAGATCAGGGTTTTTGGAGGATCATACATTGAGCTGAGCTGCTATTGGTTGATCTTTATGCTAGCTTTGCCTTTATACCAACTCAGTGTACAGCAGTCATAGCTCTGGTTGACATGCAGTGCCAAACCCCAGGCTGGCAGAATCAGGGAGACTATGAAGGAGTGAAGAAAGATTTGCCAATCCAGCGAACCATCTTTGTGAAGAGCATCTTCTGGGATTGCTGCAGGTTCCAAGCAGCGTATATGTTTTGTCTGCAGGATTTCCCCAGCAAGGGATATTTTGATGTCACCTTCTTGAGCATAAAACAATACGAACATCGCCTGAAGGTATTTGAGGAGAAAGGAAGTGAGGGCCCATGTTTGTGGCACCATGTTCATCCTCCCAATACAGAGGGACCAGGTTGCTACAATTCATGTGTATAGCCCCCAAGACCCATTAGCAGATGACCTGACTCCTGGGAAGCTATGTGTAGCTGGATTAAGGCAGCACCGATATAGTTGACCTCTTTGGTATTTGGACCAGCAAACATCAGGTCAAGGTGACCCTGAAGGTTGACATCAATGGGAACTCCCTCCACCCACTCCAGTTTTGTGATCGGAGGGAGTCAAAGTTACCTGATATTTGGAGTAGTTTAGAGTGTGCCAAACCATCGGGAGGTCACTGCATATGACAGCAGACTGCAGAGTTACCCTGTGCAGGAATTGTAAACAGAAGGGGCACCTGACTAAGAGCTGCGACCTGTGTGGGGAAGCAGGGCACATCTACAAAGCTTGCTGAAGGTGGGGTGCGGGGCAAGGGTGGGAGGTTGGGGGGGATGCAGACACATATGCACAAATGGCCAGAAGTGGCATTACCAGCAGTAGACCTTGTTTCTCTCTCCACCAAAGCTATTGAGATGAGAGTTGCAAAAGGAGCACGAGGCTTGCAAGAAAAGGATGGAGAATGCAGCAGAGGGGCATCAACTGACTCAACTCTACCTGAGAAAACAGAGTTGTTGAAGGAAGAGGCAGTGGAGAAGCTAGGTAAATGGAAAATGGTGAGAAGAAACCTTAAAAGGAAACCACACAGGGCCCTGGTGGAAGTTGAAAAATGTGGTGCTGGAAAAACACAGCAGGCCAGGCAGCATCCAAGGAGCAGGAGAATCGACGTTTCGGGCATAAGCCCTTCTTCAGGAATGAGGCTGGTGTGCCAAGTGGGCTGAGATAAAAGGTAGGGGGGAGGGAATTTGGGGGAGGGGCGCTGGGAATACGATAGGTGGAAGGAGGTGAGGGTGATAGGCTGGAGAAGGGGTGGGGGCGGAGAGGTCGGTAAGAATATCGCAGGTCAAGAGGGCAGTGCTGAATCTGGGGGTTGGGACTGGGTCAACATCACAGAGGGAAAAGGCAGCTATATAAAAGACGTAACAGCGGCTCCACTGATGATGAAGACATGCGGGAGGATAACCATAAACAAAAGAACAGCAAAGTACATTGTGACATTCACAACGCCAGGCATCACAAGGAGCCCAGTGAAACTCCACCTCCTAATAACAGGAACCGGGATTCAGAGCACCTTTCCTTCGAGCATTGTCTGGTCTACTCGCCTATTTCTGAGAGGTTGTTAAAAATTTAATTTCTTGTTGATATATTTTTCAAATGCTGTCTAAATCTGTTTGAAACAGCTTTTTAAAGTACTCTAGATTTTGCAGATGTTTTTTCTTTCATTGAGAAGAGATTAACTAATTATGTAATTGCATCAAGTTTTGATTGATTTTAACTGTACCAAACAAATTACGTATGTATAAATATAACATTAAAACATAATGGCTTCAGTCTTTCAAGTGGACTATAGAACAGTTTGACCAACTGATGATTTATTATAACTTTCCAAATATAGGAACTGATTTATTATTCCATTAATAAACAGAATTTATTGACTTTTAAGACTTATTCGTTAAATCTAACTGCGAGATCACAAATTGACAACCAACAAAACCCAGATGAAGAGAATTGGTCATTGTGGGAAGGTGGTTAGTGAGGTAATTGGACATAATGGGGTAGGAACTTGAGGACATCTTGGAAGGTGATGAAAGGAATCCAAAGTTCGAACTTTCTTTATTTCTAATCCTCCACCATCACTTGTCACCTTCCAAAGTTTCTGCTTTGTGTTAATTTTGTCAAAATAAATGGGCCTTCTTTGAATGGGAGCCTACAATTTTGCCATTAGGTACATGACAAAACAGCAAACCATTTCATTATCGATTATAGACAAAAAAAAAGATTTGTTTTGATGCCTGAAAGGTGAGTATTAAGCGTACAAGGATACATTGTCCTTAAACTGTCTCAACAATTGCCTTAATTTTAATTTGGCCTGTTTTGGCTTATTATTTACATTTAATAACCATTAAATAGACAGCTATATATTGAAACAACAGCAAAAAGGAGCAATAAACTGAATTTTCAAAATGTTAGTAAACAGCAGATATTGCACTGTTGTGTTGTAGTGCATTGTAGCTTGGGCTAGTAGTGACAAATTTGAATGAGCTCAGAAAAAAATAGCAGACTTCGGGGAGAAGAGAAAAAACACAGTTGAGTACCTGAGAAATAGAAGAATTATTAGAAATATGTCTGACTTTTAAGTGCAAAAGACAGGTGACTAATTTACAATCAAATGTGACCCTCGCTTTAATGACTGACCTGCTGTATCTTCTGCCATTTATTAAATTCAGATTACCGTTATGTGTTTTATTCTTTTTATTCGTGCAAAGAGCATCGGCAAGAAAAAATGACTAACCAGTTAGTAAGCAGAAACTGGAGCAAACGCCAAGACAATGCATATCTTATGCTTGATTAGCTGCATGAAATGTTCCTGATATACTTTACTGGATATAATATTTGTGCAAAAGCAAAAGGCTGTAGATGCTGGAAATTTGAAATAAATTAAGATGATTGATATGTGCAGGTTTGGGTATATCTGTGGAGAAAGAACTAACATTTCAAATCATAACCTTTTATCAGAACATATTTTGTGGGGGTTTTTTATGGTACAGAATCATCAATGTGTAAATCACTTCATCTGTTTTTATGCAAGCATAAGGATACTTAAGGTTTCTCCAGAGGCTTAAATAACATGAGCTGTCTAACAGCGCCAGAGACCCGGGTTCAATTCCCGCCTCAGGTGACTGAGTGTGTGGAGTTTGCACATTCTCCCGTGTCTGCGTGGGTTTCCTCTGGGTGCACCGGTTTCCTCCCACAGTCCAGAAATGTGCAGGTTAGGTGAATTGGCCATGCTAAATTGCCCGTAGTATTAGGTGAAGGGGTAAATGTAGGGGAATGGGTCTGGGTGGGTTTCGCTTCGGCGGGTCGGTGTGGACTTGTTGGGCCGAAGGGTCTGTTTCCACACTGTAAGTAATCTAATCTAATCTAATCTAATCTAATCTAATCTAATCTAATCTAAACATGCCATTATCCATTAAGTATAAGGAATTGCATTGATATGATATTATGTTCTAGGTCTTCCAGTCCTGGGTATTTGAGGATCAGGTGCATGACCCAAGATACACATCCCATGGAAATCTTGAATCATTGACTCTGTGGGAATTGTCCAGCTCATTTGAAATGTTCTCCAGTCCCTTCAAAACTGGTCTTCAATTCTGGATTAGCGGTCAGACTCACTTACCTGCATATTTACTCATTAAGTATTAGAAAAATTGTAATCTAACATCTGGGTAACTATGTAACTTGCCATCATGACTAAACTCTCTGGCACCCACATTTACTTAGCTGATCTGACAGCTCCGCCTAACCTGACTACCAGCAGCTGCCCTGCCTACTTGCCACGCAATCCACTTAACTACTTAATTACTGATATATTCGCCTGATCACATACCCATTCACACAGTAATTCTCTAACACACTGAAAAACTCATTTAAATATCCCAAATCTTTTCAGTGTGTCAGTAAACACTTATCAAAATGCAGCAGCTAGAGCCATAAAAATAGAGTGTGGTTTGTTTTCCCCTGGCATTTCAGTGCTATCTGGAAGCAATCCAGTTTAAGGTACACCCAGTATTTCTGAAAAAGCCAGACTTGAAAGACCAGAAATTCAGACCAATTGTGGCATAGAATATAGGAATGAAGTGGCAATCAGATGCTGATTGGCACTCCTTGAAAGATTTCGGCCTATAATTCAAAATAGATTCTAGAATGCTTTGATGCTTGAATGAGATTTACATAAACTCTGGACAAGTGGTATTGTGTATGAAAATTGCATTCTTAATAAATATTAAAGCATTGATGGCTCCATTTATGAATATTTATGATGTTTGTATTGTATAGTCATAATTGTGTAATGAGAATGCAAATCTTTTAATAATATAACTTATCATCCTAGAAAATGAAGAGTTTTCTTGAAAAGTCTAGTAGGAATGTATAGGTTGTACCACAATGGGAAGCAATTCATCTCATAGGATATGTGCTAGTTTTTGAAGGAACTATCCAATTTGATTCTACAGCACATTTCTTTTCCCCTTATAATCACATACCTTTCAAGAACACGTCTAATTGTTTAGTTAATTAATAACCAATATTTCAGCAGGAAAGGGAGAAGTTTGTAAAATTGATGTTCTTTATCATGTAGTTATTAATGTGAGATAAAATGTCTTTTGGTAGTTGTTAATCTGATATAGAAGTCGAACAATAATTGCTTGCAAGTTAAATATATCCCTAAAGTAGGGATCTCTATTTGGGAAGCAAAATAGAATAAAGATCACCATCAAGCATATACATGGTGCAGATGAGCATCCTGTTAAAAACTCCGAAATAATTTTCACCATGAGGTTAATAACCATTACAGGTTGTACAAGCTCTGCACAAGTTATTTTTATAGTATAGCTCTTGTCTCCTGCTTGTGTCTCAAGCAAATTGTAAGGTGAATGAAACTATTCTGGAGACAGATTATCAGAAATAGATTTTGATAATCAGATATTAATCCATTCTGATGTTCTCAGGAGTAAGAAGCACAGTTGAGCAAATTTCTATTAGAACTCATTTGAGAGACAGTGGAGTAGATGAATAGTAATTCTCGCAAAATATTTCCTTTTATCTGCATTTTCTTCGGTTTTGCAATTTTTTAGTGTCAAAAATTTACATTTTTATGTCTTCCTTATTCAAAATAAGTTGAAAGACTCCATTCATATTGTTATTTCAAAGTTTTTAACCAAGGTAAACTTTGTTAATATTGTCTATATGCATTCATACAGAATAAACATTACTTTATGTAAGCAAGATGAGTAAACCATTCTTCAAATACCTAACAACTGTTTATGCTGCAGCAAACAAAGTTTTGCTCTATATTCCTGCAACTGTCTGCAAATGCACTACAACTGACAATGGATCGTTTTGAAATTTGTTGTTCTTAAGGTCAATGAAACAAGCTAGAAACAATTAGTTATTTTATGTATCTTTCTCAGTACGTAAGTCATAGAAACTTTATTAATAAATGAAGATGAAGCATTTCCTTTGAACTGGAAGCATGCTGTTTTGCTGATTATTTATGCTCCCTATTTAATTATAGTTTGAAAATGAAATCATAACCAAGCTCGATCATGAAGTGGAAGGAGGCAGAGGGGATGAGCAGTACAAAGTGCTATTCGAAAAGATGTAAGTGTCAATTATTGTGAATAATTATCCTGTATCAGAAATAAATAGCATAACAGTGGGCGGCATGGTGGCACAGTGGTTAGCACTGCTGCCTCACAGCGCCGGAGACCCGGGTTCAATTCCCGCCTCAGGCGACTGACTGTGTGGAGTTTGCACGTTCTCCCCGTGTCTGCGTGGGTTTCCTCTGGGTGCTCCGGTTTCCTCCCACAGTCCAAAGATGTGCAGGTCAGGTGAATTGGCCATGCTGAATTGCCCGTAGTGTTAAGTAAGGGGTAAATGTAGGGGAGAAAATGAGGTCTGCAGATGCTGGAGATCAAAGTTGAAACTTTATTGCTGGAACAGCACAGCAGGTCAGGCAGCATCCAGGGAACAGGAGATTCGACGTTTCGGGCACAGGCCCTTCTTCAGGAATGTAGGGGTATGGGTGGGTTGCGCTTCGGCGGGTCGGTGTGGACTTGTTGGGCCGAAGGGCCTGTTTCCACACTGTAATGTAATGTAATCTAATCTAATCTAAACAATAATACTGCAGGACAACAGATTTTGCTATAATGGAAATATGTGAAGAACACATAGCATTCAAATACTTTAAATTTGACTTCAATTATTCTTTTCCCTGTGTATGAAATTAATGTGCTATTTATCATTTTATCCAGCCTTCTGGAACACTGTAGAAAACACAAGTATCTGGCTAAGACTGGTGAAAACTTTGTCATGCTGGTTGTCAGGCTTATGGAGAGGCTTTTGGACTACAGAACAATTATGCATGATGAAAATAAAGAAAACCGTATGAGTTGTACAGTTAATGTACTGGTAAGTACTAATTGAATGTTTTAATGATGATGATCAACTTCAGGAAAGTGCAGTTTACGCAATTGTATCAGTATTTTCCACTTATCATCCCAAACTGTTTTTGCCAGTCAAAGAGCAAGAATACCGGTTGAATGGCAGATGCCTACAGTGATCAGATTTAATCTCTTTTATAAAAATGGCAAGAGTCAGAATGTTCAGCATTTGATATTCTGTATGGAAATTCAGTGATTGCATTGCCTCATGGTACTTAAAGTTGTTAATTTTGAAACCTAATCTCTAACTCAATTCCATTACAGCTCCTGTTGGGATTATTGAATTTACTCACTATGTTCATCTGAGTACCAATTCCCATAGTTATTTCTTAAATGTATCTGAGATCATATTTGTCCTATTTTAGTGTGCATGTTGCAGTCAGCCCTAATTGATGAATTTGATTCAAATGGTCTTTAACAAGAATATAAAGTAATTCAATTGCAACAAATTTTTTAAAAATTCATATTTTGAGGAGAAAATGTGTAGGTTATTGTATTTTACGGTATAATTCAATATCAATAATAATGTTAATTATTTAAAGTTGCATCTTTTACAAATATATATACAAACATTACACATATTATATACATTCAGTTTATAATGATTGCCTCTCCTTTTAAATGAAAAGAAATACAGACTCAGTCTGTCCAATGCTTAGTCATAAAATAATCCTTTCATCCCCAGAATTAGGAGAGCAAACAATCTCTGAACTGTAACAAGACTAAATGTGCACAGTTTTCCAGACGTGGTCACATCAATGCCCTGCTTTTGTACAAAAAAGATTTTGTGGTCACCTTTATTAATGAAAATTTTATTGAACAGCATTTTGTGGTAGAGGGTCTTATTTTCAA
This sequence comes from Chiloscyllium plagiosum, assembly GCF_004010195.1. Taxonomy (NCBI): domain Eukaryota; kingdom Metazoa; phylum Chordata; class Chondrichthyes; order Orectolobiformes; family Hemiscylliidae; genus Chiloscyllium; species Chiloscyllium plagiosum. Next base: position 26,061,169 of record NC_057731.1, on the reverse strand, counting down.
AAAGTTGTAATAAATGGGAAATAATTATATGAAAGGGGAAGAAAGGCTGCTTTATCACTTGAAGATTTGAGAGATTGTCACAAAAAAGATGAAGTGTCAAAATTAAATGTTAAACCAGTATTGACGGTTTATCAAAATGAAGACTAGAAAAGGCCTCAGACAGGAACATCTACATTGTGATCCCAGAAAAAAATCCACAGTGAGTACTTGATTTTTTTCTTTAATCTCAAGCAGCACCTAGAAACAACACAAGACAGAATTCTGAGATGAGAGAACTGTCAACATGTGTTCGAATCACTCAACAAGCATTGTCAACAAACACTTTTACTTTACTATGATCTAAGACAGAAGGCAGTTCTGGAAGTTGATGCATCCCAGAACAGGCTAGGAACATACAATATGCAAGGTGGCATCTGCATCCAATAGTCTGTCTCAAATCACAATCACAATTTCTCCAACGCAGAGCATGAAATACTTGCTCTAATGTCTGATATCGCAGGATTCCATACGTACCTGTTCAGTAAACAATTCAGAGGGGAAATCAGTCACAAGCCATCAGAAATTATTTGTTGTAACCAGTGACAAGTGTTCTACCTAAACTACAATGACTTCTGCTAAACGTACTCAGATATGCGTTTGAAATCTGTCACAAAATTGGTACCGAAATGACTACACCTCTGGACATGATAATGTTTCCAACAATGTGGAAGGCTAGTTAAGATAACCTTCCAAACCATAAATTGTTCAAATTCTGAAAGATGCAGGGCAAACATCACAAAATAGTTGGGTTGGAACATGTTAAAATTAATAAGGATCACATGTTTTAGCAGGCATTATGAGATGTATTCCAGACTTTTGTGGGAGGCAAGGGAGGAGATTACTGAGTCCCTGGTGAAGATATTTAATACTTTGCTGGACATAACTAAGGTACCAGATTACTGGAGGATAGCTAATGTGGTTCCTATATTCAAGAAGGACAGCACGGCCAGACCAGGTAATTACAGACCAGTTAGTCTGGCATCATGGTAGGGAAATTCTTGGAAAATAATGAGAGACAGAATTAATCAACACTTGGAAATGCAGGGATTGAACAGAGATAGTCAGCACATATTTGTTAGAGGGAGTTTCTGTCTGACTAATTTAATTAAGTATTTTGAAAAGGTGACTTAATTTATAGATGAGGGTAGTGCAGTCGATTTTGTTTACATGGACTTTAGTAAGACTTTTGACAAGATCCAATACGGAAGGATCATCCAAAAGGATCTAAGGCTAGTTGGCCAACTCAATTTAAAATTGGGGTGCAAATACAAAGCGCAAAGTGATGGTGGAGGGTTATTTTTGTGATTGGAAGCTTATGGTCAGCATTGTACCACAGCAATGAATGTTGGGACCCTTGCTGTTTGTTATGTACATTAATAACTTGGATTTGAATGTAGAAGGTATAATTAATAAGTTTAAAGATTATATGAAAATTGACAGTGGTGTTGATAGTGAGGAGAATGGTTGCAGGCTTCAGTTTGATATTGATCAGCTGGTAAATTTGACAGGGCAGATGGAATTTAATCCTGGTAAATGTGAGGTGATGCATTTTGGGAGTTATAATAAGGGAAGGATATACACAGTGAATGGCAGATCCCTAGAGAGTACGGACGAACAAAGGGACTTTAGTGTACAGAATTCCTGAAGGTGCTAGCACAGGTAGACAGATTGGTGAAAAACCAAATGGAATGCTTGCCTTCACTAGCTGGGGTATAGAATATAAGAGCAAGGAAGTCTTGTTACAATTTTATAAAACATTGGTTGAACCTCAGATGGAGTAAATGTGCAGTTCTGTTTGCTACATTATCAGAAGGATATGATTGGACTGGAGAGGGTGCAAAGGAGATTTACCAGGCTGTTGCCTGGGATGAAAAGACTCAGTTATGAGGAAAAACTGGCTAGGATGGGTTTGTTTTCCTTGGAGCAGAAAAGGTTATAGGGGCATCTGATTAAGGTGTACAAAATTGTGAGAGGCCAAGACAGGGTAGATCATAAGAATCTTTTCCCCATGGCAGACATGTCTAAGACCAGAAGGCACAAGCTTTAGGTGAGGAATAAGTGCTTTAGAGGAAATCTGAGAAAATACTTTCTCTCACACAAGATGGTCAAAGCATGAAGCCTGAGAGTTTGATGGAGATGAGCAAAATTCAAGAAGCCTTTGGATGAGCACTTGAAATTACAGGGCATAGTAGACTGTGAATCAAATGCAGGTATATGAGATTAGTGTAGTAGAGTGTTTATTGGTCAGCACAGGCATGGTGGGCCAAAGGGCCTGTTTCTCTATTGTATGACTCTGTGACTCTAATATTACATCAGTTGAAATGCATGTAGGAAACAAGCCCACCCTTCTATTTGAGTTTAAATTAGTCTTTAAAACATCATATTGTTGAATAATTTCTTGTCCAAGCTGAAAAATTAGTAACTGCATATATTTTGGAAATACAAGAGTTAAACCATAAGTAGCTGGTTAGATAGTTTTCTGTGCCATTGACTTTAATTAATATAACTACAGAGGAACCTCGATTATCCAAACGAGATGGGTGGGTACTGTTTCGTTCGGATAATTGATTATTCAGATAATCGATTTTACCTTAAACAAGGGAAGCCATACTGATCTAACACTGTGCTCTACCAAAGAATTTGTTTAAATCTATTATTTTAATCAGTCTGCTATTTAAACAAACGAATCTTTACATTCTGCAAATTTCAGGTTACACTGAGAAGGTCGAAACCCTTACCATCACATAAGTACTGTATATGAAATCCCAGCACTAAACAACATCTCAGTTTTCGGGAACTCACTGTTGCGATAGAAAGACAGGACCACTGTCTCATGCATACTTCTCAGCCATTCTATTCATGAACGCCCAGTAAAGTGATGGGAATACTGTAAAACACTTAACTTTTGCAAAGGGCTGTGTAACTAACCCCTACCTAAAAAATATCCAGTCACTAATGCTTGAGGTGCTTGTGTTTCTTTGTTTTTGCCAGCGTTTTTACATGTTCTTCAGTACAGGTAAATCGATTGCACTTACCTCTTTGATGTAACGGTTTTGCGGGACCTTAATATCTTCTTCGGATAATCCAAAATTCGGATAATTGATATTCGGATAATCGAGGTTCCTCTGTAAACAGTTCAACAAAGATATATCATTTAGTGCCGCTGAATGCTTATATATTCTAGAGAAAGATGCTTTGAGATCTGGGCAGCAATCTGACAGGGCTGTAGATAATTTTGAAAATATTGCATTTGTCAATTAGGAATAGGAATAAACATTCAAACCTGAAGTCAGCGAAATCATCATGACCAATCAATATTCTAATTGCCCACCTTGGCATCATATGTTATCACAGCCAGCAAAAATCTGTTGTCTCAAATTTTAAATGGTTGAGTGAGTTGGCATCTACTATTGTGGGAGAAGGTTTCAGACCTCTACCATGTGAAAATTATTTCCTAATTTCTTTTCTCAGTAGTCTGGCCCTGAGACTGCATTTTATTCTTTTGTGCCAATTGATCTTCCAAAAATTTGAGATTCAGTTTCGGTAGCCAACTGGAAGACAAGAGCTTGCATTCCTAATGTTACACATCACTGCAGATAGTTTGCTTCAATTTTTTTCCAATTTCACTAGCTTCCTTCACAAATCAAATTAAATTAAAATAATTGGAATATGCTACTTGCCATGTCTTTTGTGTTATGGTGAACTTAATTGGCAGTTGGAGACTAGTAATCTATGTTTTCACTTGAGCACGCACCCTTTAAGATTCTGTGAACTCTCTCTCATCTGTACTGCAAGTAGAGTTTAAACAACTGCCTGTTCACATAATTAATAAAATACATCAATATTATACTAACCAAAGTATTATAATGGGTACATAAGAGACTCATAATGTGGAATACTTATTTTCTTTGAAAATCTGTATAGGAAAGCCAGACCATTTTGAACAAGGAAATAAAGATGATATGCTTCGATTCAGGAACCATAAATGGGCTTACAACAGTATATAGCAATGGAAATCAATCTGAGAGTTCACTTGTATTTTGGAGAGAATAAGAATAGTGAGGGAGCAATTGCAACTTGAAATTTCTATGCTCATGGTTTGGTTATGCTGATCTGCTACCCTGATGGATTATCAATAAGCCAGTTTGAAAATCCAAGCTCTTTGTGGAACAGGTATTCAGTTGGATTCTACGAACAAAAGAAATGCATTTGAGCCCATCTTTTAAACTTGGATCCAAGTCAACAACAAGGCAGTCAAATTGTTTGAAGTTCCAGCATGTTGCTGTTCTGCCTGTGAAGCAGAACTTATTGAATTTTTAAGCTATTGTCTTTAAGCAAAAATTATTCTGTCTACTTTAAAATGTTGATTATTAAAAAATAACTATATTGCAATATTTTCTGATTTATATTTCAGAACTTCTACAAAGAAATTGAGAGAGAAGAAATGTACATCCGGTATGCAAAACAAAACGCTTAAATTGAATTGAATTTATTTTCACGTGTACGGAGGCACAGTGAAAACTTTGTCTTGCAAGCAATACAGGCAGATCACACAGTTAGATAGCATAGATAAGTAGACAATAGGTAAACAGCGGCAAAACAAAAACACAGGTACAAGCGAATGCTAAGAGTTTGTGAGCCCATTCGTTTTTCTAAAAACAGTAGGGTTGAAAATGTTTGAAAACTCGTTGGTGCGTGTGTTCAGGCATCTGTACCTTCTCCCTGATGGTAGAGGTTGTAGAAAAGCATTGCCATGGTGGGATGCATCTTTGAGAATGCTGGAGGCCTTTCCTTGACAGCAGGGCTGGTAGATGAATTTTTTAGATGGGAGGTTGGCTTTTGTGACTGTCCAGACGAGCTCATCACTCTCTGTAACTGTCTGCGATCTGGAATGGTACAGTTGCCATACCAGATAGTGATACATCCAGACAGAATGCTCTCGATGGTGCACCTATAACAGTTGGCAAGGGTATTTGCCGTCATGTCAAATTTTCTCAGCTGCCTGAGGAAGAAAGACGTTGTTGGGCCTTTGTAACCAGTGCGTCCACATGAAAAGTCCAAGAAAGTTTGTTGTTAATGACCACTCCCAGGAGCTTGACACTTTCCATTTGTTCCACCTTTGTGCTGTTAGTGTGTAGGGGGGCATGAGTAACATCCCATCAAAAGTGAATAATGAGTTCCTTGGCTTTACTGGCATTGAGAGCACCATTTTCCCAGATCTTCCATGTCCCGTCTGTACTCTGTTTCGTTGCCATCTGAGATTTGATCAACTATGGTGATGTCATCAGCAAACTTGTAAATGGCATTAGTCTAGTATTTGGCGACACAGTCATGGGTATACAGTGAGTACAGTAGGGGACTGAGTATGCACCCCTGGGGAACTCCAGTGTTGAGTGCTAGTGAGGATGAAATATTGTCCCCAATCTTCACTGATTGGGGCCTGTGGGTCAGGAAACTGAGGATCCAGTTGCAGAGAGTGGGACTTAGTCCGAGATCAATAAGTTTAGTAATCAGTCTCAAGGAGATAATAGTGTTGAAGCCGAACTGTAGTCAATGAATAGGATTCTTATGTAGATGTTCTTGGTGTCATGATGTTCTAGGGAGAAGTGAAGGGCAAGTAATGTGACATCTGATGTGGATCTGTTGGTCTGATAGGCAAATTGGAGTGGCTCAAGATTAGTGGAGAGGCTGGAGTTGATTAATGCAATGACCAGCCTTTCAAAGCACTTCATGGCCACTAAAGTTAGGGCCACTGGGCGGTAATTTTTGAGACATACTGCATGAGCCTTCTTAGGCACAGGGATGATGCTGGCCCTCTTGAAACAGGCAGGGACATTGACAGCACCGTTAAAGTTGAACTTGTTGCAAATGATTCATTTCCAACAGATGAGAAATAAGAGGCATCTGGATTTGGTTGGGGTCCAACTGATGAGCTGAATGGAATCTCTCAAATAGTGTCCACAGTTTGCCTTATTTAATGTAAATAAGGCCCAAGGTCAAATTTAAATTGGGACTTAAACCTGTGGGAACCAGCACACAAAGCAATTGCTTCTTTGACCTGTTGCCCATTTTCGTCAAAGTCCAATTTTTCACCTTTCATTCAGTAACAATATCTACTGCACTCTGAGGTGATTTCCTGCCAATCATAGAACAATGCAGAGTAGCCAAGAATAAAAACCAATGAGAGTTTTAACTTGCAAGAAAAAACTACACTACAACATTTTCTTTCATGTATAGCTAGCTCTAAGCATCATATTTGCACAGTGCTGTGGAGGTTTATTACATGCCAGTAAGATATATCCACACAAGTTCCTACTGCTCGACAACATAATGCATTTTTTTAAACCGATCTTTCTCATTTTCCCTTTTATATCCTATCCTGAACATTTTGACTTCTTGATGGGATGTAGTTCCATAAATGCTAAACATTGTGCCATACATGATTCAGTTGTTGCTAATCATTTCTGTCTCTGGGATATACTGATTGTTGTCAGAAGGTCTTGTTTGAACTTGGGCTACTTGACACTTACACATCATTTCAGTAGAGGTTTCAGAATAATGAAAAGTCTAAAACCCAGAGTCACCATATCAATTAAACAAGCCATAATGTGGTACTAACAATGTAGATTTGTTCAAACTCAAGAGTAGTCTTTTTTTTTAATCTGTGATGTAAGGATTTTCTTAAGAACATTCTCAGTATTTCATATTCAATTTCTGTCCAAAAATGATAATGTTGTTTCCTTAGGTATTTATATAAGCTGTGTGACCTGCACAAAGAATGTGATAACTACACTGAAGCTGCTTACACATTGCTGCTTAATGCAAAGCTTCTTAAGGTAACATTTTAACTTAAAGTGTCAAATTATTTTCTAAGCTTCTACAAGCTGTTGTCATTATGATAATACTTTCATTGAAATCATGAAACTGAATGAACATTCTAATGGATCCAGTATTTAAACATTCTACTTTGCTATTCTCATTGTTGTTAGTAAAATAGTAATGTGGCCTCACATTCCAAATTCCAAATATATTGATTGTCAGTTTGCCAAATGCTACATTGTATTTTAAACATAGCACTTTTTTGAAAATATGAAGATTGCTGCGTACAGGCCTATGCCCTTTTCCCCATAATGGAATAAGATAGAATTTAATCCAGGTCATTGTGCCCAATATTGCCTCTGTTGGGGAAAGCATGTCTTTTTCAGCACCTTAAGGCTACCATCAGGCCTTTCCAGGAGTGGAAATCCCATCCCCTGAATGCTACTAACCAGACAGAGGCCTGGAGCTTTCCATCGCAGGTAGCACCAACAGGAGCAGTGACAGCTATCAACAATGCAACTAACAGAGGTCCAGGATCAAAGCTCAAAGATGAGTGAAGGAATGATGCTGATCACAGGGTGGAGCTCCTTAGAGGGTGGGACACAGGACTGTTCCTAAAGCCAAGTGAGTGCCTTTGAACACAGGACTACCCCGGGAACCGAATAGCGAAACTCCAGCAGATTTGTGTTACAGACAACATTGAGAGATGGTCTGCACTCCATTATTCTCTTTGCTTTTTGTTTGTCAAGAGTCATTTAATTATTCACTCATGTGACGTGGGTGTCGCTGGCCAGTCCAGCATTTATTGCTCATCCGTAGCTGCCTTTGAGAAAGATGGTGGTGAGCCGCCTTCTTGAACTGCTGCAGTTCATGTGCAGTAGATAGATCTACAGTGAGAAAACCGTACTGAAATTCCCAAAACCTTATTTTGGCAAAGTTGGTTTAAAAATGAACCTCAGAAAACTCCCTTCAAGTTAAACCAGGAATATTGTTTATTCACACATTCAAACCCAGAGTAACCATTCCGATTTCACACAGATTAAAACACACAAGAAAGATAGAAGACACAACGGTGCTTTACACCTTTGAATATTCAAACAAAAAGGATAATTATCATGCTTTGTAAACGTCTGAGTTCAGTGATGGAATGAAGGCTGAGATTGACAGATTTTTTAATCTGTAAGGGACTCGAGGGTTGTGGGCAACCGGCAGTAAAGTGAAGTTGAGGATTATCTGATCAACCGTGCTCTCATTAAATAACAGAACAGACTCAATGAGCTGAATAACCTACTTCTGCTCATGTCTTATTGTCCGGATGGTTGAAGACAGGATTTGTGGAACTTCCTCAAAGTCAGAGATGATGCAGTTGAGGTGATAGTTACAGGCAGGAAACTAGTTTACTTTTCGGGCAAATGTAAGAATCTTTCTGAAAATGGGTCTCAAAAGATATTTAAACTATCAAACAGGCCTAGCTGTTAGCCTGAAATGTAATGTTTTCTTGGCTGGTGAAATCAGACTATCTTTTATAGTAGACTGATTCTAGAATTCAGAAATTCTTTAATTAAAGGTCTTCAAAATGCAAAGGGATAGCTCAGATGAAGCTGTCCAATGATGAGTCATTTTGGTTAATCACAAGTTTGTACCCTCTGGTGAGGATTCCATTGAGTCTTTTTGAATAGATTCTCAGCAGATCTGATACTACTAATAGAGAGAAAAGCAGAGTCCAATAAAAGTTCCAAAGAGTCATATTGGACTCAAAATGTTAACTTTGTTTCTGTTTCCAAAGATGCTGCCAGGCCTGCTGAATCTCTAGCACTTTCTGTTTATGTTTCACATCTGTGATATCTGCAGTGCTTTATTTTAATTTGAAATTTACTAGTGATGTCTCATACTTTAGTCTAGGCTGACTTATTAAAAATGACTGCTTGGTAAACTGATTCGAGATCCTGCGTTCATGAATAGTATCTTGAAAGGAATCAGCATTTCCAGAAGAGGAAAAAGAATAGTTATAATCAAAAAAGTACTTGACATTTTTAAAAACAATTTTACCAATGTAAAATCATGATTAGGCTGCTCCCTTTGTGAGGAGCAATGGGAAGGGAAGAGATCAAATGGGTTAGCACCTGCCTCCTTCCTGCCACTACAGAAATTAAACTCAGGGCAAGAAGGTCCATGTTCAACTTTTCTGTTCGGTCATGAATTTGAATTAATGACCCAAACCCGGGTGGGAAATTTGTCAGTTTGGTTGGAGACAGGGTCTCTTGATCTACAGTAATTTGTGCTAACTTGAAGTGCTTTAATTATGTAATTTCTGAACCCTTGAATCAGGTTCAATCTGTTCTGAGGAAGAGTAATTGAACTTGAAACATTAACTCTGCTTCTCACTTCACAGATGCTGGCAAATCTTCTAAATTTCTTTAGCACAGTGTTTTTTATTTCAAATGAACTTAATCCTAGCAATGCTTCATGTCTACCTACATACATTTGCCAGCCGAAATTGCTGGATATTATTTTTGTTCAGACCAGGGATTACACCTCTAACCAGTGTAGAGTCATAGAAATTTCAACAGAGAATGTTGGCATTTGGTTAATCCTGGAGATATCAATGCAGGTCTAACATCAGCTCCAATTCTAAACACTTTGCCAATGACAAGGGCAACACTGTGGTACTGCAGCCTCACAACACTAGGAACCTGGGTTCAATTCTAGCCTTGGGTGACTGACTGTTTGGAATTTGAACATTCTCTCCATGTCTCTCTGGATTTCCACTGGGTACTCCCGTTACCTCCCACAGTCTAAAGATGTGTTGGATTAACCATGTTAAATTGCCCTTTAGTGTCCAGGAATGTGCAGGCTAGGTGGATTAGCCACGGTAACTGCAGGGTTATGGAGATAGGCTGGGGGTCTGGGTCTGGGTCTGGGTCTGGATCTGGATGGGTTGCTCTTCAGAAGATTGGTGCAGACGCAATGGTCAAGATAGCCTTTATTCTCATGTAGGGATTCTATGATTCTATCAATCTCACTAGTTGACTCACTTAAGTCCAATACAATACACTAGCAAATTTATTTTTCAAGGTTTACCAGATTTAGGTGCGAGAGTGGTAACAATGCATTTTGGTATGCTCATTATTGTGAGATACTGGGAAATTGCCCCCTTTTTCACTGCAAGAAACTTGTGAACACAAAGGACCTCTCTTGTACCATACTAGCCAATTTTTAGGCATTTGAGAATTGTCATTTTCATGCCCGTTCATGGCCTGCATTTAATAACAAGTAGATTGAACTGCACGGTACAAAATCTAGATTGGAACCACTTAAAGCATTAAAGACTGTGGTTGGAATCTTCTCAGCTCCCGAAAGCCATGGGCAAAATAGTTGGGAAATTGAGTGAGATGTCCAGCAGGGACCTTCCTGATGTCAAAATTAAAAATTCACTTTTTCCAAACAGGTGTTGGATGGCTAGATGAGATTCTCGCTAGTGAGCAGTAAGATGCTTATTTGCAAGATTTATTGCTCGTTATTACTCTGATTACTAGCTAATCTCATCTCATGAATATGCAAATGTACATTTTCTCACCTGCTCGATAAAACTAGATATCCAAAATGCCCAACCTGAAAGCCAGAGTGGTTACCTGGTGACTTCTTGCTCTTCCAGGTTTCCATCTTGGACACCTTGACCAACACCTTAAGGTAGACTCCATGGGCTGCAGTGATAGACATACTACTTCCAAGGACCTTGGCATCTGACACATATCAGCCTCACTACATCATAAGGGCACGTCTTAACCCACTTAGAATATGCTCTGTAGTTCATTTTGGAGGGCACAACCAACTCTGATTGCCATATTGCACAAGACTGCTTTGTACACAGGCATGGGCATCCATTTGATGACATGGACAACGGTGCATCTTAGGGCTTTTTGCGCTCTCTCTTGTCAATCATTCACTTTGTGTCTACTTTGATGCTCAGGATATTCCTGCTTTATGTTGCCTTTTTCAAGGCACTGTGACTCAGTAGCTAGCAATGCTGCCTTGAAGAGCCATGGATCCAGGTTAGATTCCACCGTCGGGCAACTGAATACATGAAGTTTGCACAGTCTCTCCATGTCTGCATGGGTTTCCTCCAACAGTCCAAAGATGTGCAGGTTAGGTAGGTTGGCCATTGCTAACTCACCCATAGTGTCCGGAGTTGTGTAGGTTATGTGGAATAGCCTGGGGAATGCAGGGTTACAGGGATAGAGTAGGAAGTTGGTCTGGGTGGAATGCTCTTTGGGAAGTAGGTGTGGTCTTGAGGGGCTGAATGGCCTACCACCCTGTAGAGATTCTATGAAAATACCTGATGAAGATGACGTTCAAATGCTTGGATTGGTCTGGGTGTGCCACATTGTCCATACATGCTATGCTCTGCACAACTGGAGTCAGCACAGAAGCAGGCTCTTTGATCAAACTCATCCATGCCGACCAGAAATTCTAAACTAATCTAGTCCCATTTGCCAGCACTTGGCCCATATCTCCCTTCACTCTTCCTATTCATGTAATCACTCAGATGCCTTTTAAATGTTGTAATTGTACCAGCCTCCACCACTTCCGCTAGCAGCTTATTCCATACACGCACCACCCTCTGTGTGAAAATGTTGCCCATTAAATCCCTATTAATTTTTTTTCCCTCTCATCCTAAACCTATGCCCTCTAGTTCTGGACTCCCCCACCCCAGGGAAACGATTTTGTCTATTTACACTATCCATGCCCTTCATGATTTTATAAACCTCGATAAGGTTCAGCTTCTGACGCTCCAGAGAAATTAGTCCTAGCCTATTCAGCCTCTCCCTTTGGTTTAAATTCACCAATCCTGGGAACATTCTTGTGTCATGAGTGAGTTTAAAAAAGTAACATTGTGGTTCTTTATTACCCTTAAATATCGATCACTTACCAGGCATAACTAGTGCTGAAGGTAAATGTTGGCAGTTTTCAAAAGTTTCTCATTTACAGAACTTGGCAAAATGTTTCAATATATTTGAGCAAATTCTTACAATCCAATGACCATTTTGAAAATACTATATGTGAGTGATAGATATATACATATATTGTAATGAATGATAATTTATTAATATTGCAATATAAGTTCAGAGGGGATTTTTTTAATACATCAACAATACAGAAAATCTTGATACCTAACACCTCCAGTCGATCTATAATTGTTGGAAAAAAACTATATTTAATCTGGTCACACCAGCATTGATCAGAATAAATTTGGATTGATGTTGTGAAATGCTTCTTGATTTTTAGTAGTTAATTGGGTTTGTGATTGTCTTTTGATCTAAGCCAAATCTATTAATATGTCTGCAGTCTCAGTTAGCTCATACTCATGCCCAATGCAAATACTGGAAAGAAATTTATGGTTATATTGTGCTGTATTTCTTTATTAAATTGAATTCTTGATTGTCAGCAAAGATTACAAATAATTCTAATATTTCACTTGTACTCATGTAGAATTTAGTTTACTCAGTTTCTGATTATGATTTGGAAAGTGTTATTTATATTTCACCACCACCTGCTCAGTAGCGATTAGAGTTGGGCAATAAATGCTGGACTAGCCAGTGATGCCCACAGCCCATTAATAAATGAAAATAGTTTCCAGTACCCAGGTAACAGTTTCTGGTATAAGCATTCTATTTTTGCTTTTCCCTTCTTTACATTCAATGGGAAAACATGTTTCTTTCAGCAGATCATACTCTAAATTGTATCCATAATGAAAATAACTGAGATTGAGAGATGTTGAATCCAGTGTCAGTTTAGATTAGAATTCCTACAGTGTGAAAACTGACCATTTGGCCCAACAAGTCCAGACCGACCCTCTGAAGAGTAACCCACCCAGACCTATTCTACTACATTTACCCCTGACTAATGCACCTAACACTGTGGGCAATTTAGCACGGCCAATTCACCTGACCTGCGCATCTTTAGATTGTGGGAGGAACCCACGCAGACACAGGGAGAATGTGCAAACTCAACACAATCGCCTGAGGCTGGAATCCAAATCAGGTTCCTGGCGCTGTGAGGCAGCAGTACTAACAACTGAGCCAACATCCTGCCCATTATTTATGATTCATAAAGCATGCGCATTTTGTTATTTTTATTGAATGCAATTATCCCGCAATCCAGTGTGTGGAGGCTAAATTGCTGTTCTTCTGCTCAGTGGATCTAAAAAATAGATATAACTCTGTTCCCATTGTATGTCAACCGAGTATTCAAAAATCTGCAACTTCCCAATTTGCCGAATCAGTTTGGAGAGAGGCTCAATATGACTTTCTGATCTAGTTCTGAAATGCCAACCTTGAGCCAAAGCAAGTGCAGTACAGGAATTATACTACTAGTAATTCTACATATTATTTAATCCTAGTCTTAGAAACAGTGTTTTGAGCATGCAAAAGACTTGTTTATATTGAAATAAGTCATAGCAGAATATATTAGTGCAACCATAATATCAAAATGGACTCCATCTGTCTTTAAACCTTCAAATATTTCAGACCTGAAATGAAATATGGTTAAATCTTGAAACCTTTTGCATCATAGTTCCTTTATAAAAGTGTTATTTGTGATTAGGTCCTATCTAATTCTAGCAAAATAGGGTGAAAGACTATCATTTGACTTTGCAGGAAATTTAGATTTCTTTCAAAGATGTTATCTTTCAATGAGTGCAAACTACTTCTCTGTAGAATGGTACTGAGGTTTTATGTGCATGATCTCCTGCATATGCTGATTACTCCACTGATCCAGACTTCACCTGATGAAAGGCAAAAGCGTTTATCAATTCTGATAACACATTGATCAGTTTCTTATCTTTCCTCTGTGCTTGCTGAGTGAATAAATTTTCCAGATTGAGTTAAAGTGCTTGTGCGTGATTATATTTTCTGCTTATTTGCCAGACAATTCATATTGTTGGCTTTATTGGGTGCTGCGCTCCACAAAAACAATATGTGGATGTAATCCCTCACTCTCCATTAAAACTTGTAAAAACTATGATGAAGTGCTTATTTTGTTTGTTTCTGTATAATCTGGAAAGATTGGATGTCTTCTGTTCTTTAATTAGGTATTCCTACAAATTTTCCATTTTTATTTTGCCACCATATCCTCTGTTTATCGTAAACCATTAGATGTATGGTTTATAAAGTTCTACTCCCATTTTTGCTCCTATACAATTCTTTAATTGGCTAAATGCATTAACTAGCAGTTTTCCTACATTGTATCACCATATACAAGAGCAGCATCCTAAAATTCTGCAGTATTTGTTTTTCAGTATCATGATTGGCCTATTGTATACTTCACTGCCAGTATCTGACATGAATAATGAATTAATGGCCATTTTATTACTTACCCCTCATATTTTTCTAATATCATAGCTGATAAACCCACATTCATATTGACTGTTAAAAGAAACAAGATACACCAGAACATTTTAAAATATTCTTTTATACTATATGAAGTTAAAAGTCAAACAGCTCGTATGCAGAAAATGATTTTGCACCAGAAGTGATTTGAATAGTTCATTAGCATTTAAAAAGAAGTGCACCCAGACTCTGGTTGATACATTACTTAGTTCAGCTCATAAAGCATGTGAGGAAGGAGCAATGAATTTTTTCATTTGCCTGATTCTACCTTGAAAACTCCCACAGTGAAGGGATATAGAATCCCTACAGTACAAAAAGTGGCCATTCGGTCCATCAAGTCTGCACCAACTCTCCGAAGAGCCACATTCCCTATCTCTATAACCCTGCATTTTCCATAGCTAAACCAGCAAGCCTGCACATTCCTTGACATTAAGGGGCAGTTTAACATGGCTGATTCTCCTAACCTGCACATCTTTGGACTATGGGAGGAAACCTGAGCACCTGACAGAAACCCATGAAGACATGGAAGAACGTGCAAACTCCACCCACACACTGAATTCTAAAGCAGGTCATAGAGTCGTAGAGATGTACAGCACAGAAACAGACCATTTGGTCCAACTCATCCATGCCAACCAGATATCCTAACCTAATGTAGTCCAGTTTTCCAGCACTTGGCCCAAATCCCTCTAAACCCTTCCTATTCATACACCCATCCAGATGCCTTTCAAATATAGCAATTGTACTAGCCTCCACTACTGCCCCGGCAGCTCATTCCATACACACCCAACTCTCTGCGTGAAAACATTGTCCCTTTTATATCTTTCCCCTCTTGCCCTAAACCTACGCTCTCTAGTTCTGGGTTCACCCACTCCAAGGCAAAGACCTTGTCTATTTATCCTATCCATGCCCCTCATGATTTTATAAACCTCTATAAGGTCACTCCTCAGCCCCCGAAGCTCCAGGGAAAACAGCCCCAGCATATTCAGACTCTCCCTATAGTTCAAATCCTCCAAACCTGGCAACATTCTTGTAAATGTTTTGTGAACCCTTGAAGGAAATCCTATTGATTTCCTTCAATAGGAAGGAGATCAGAATTGCACGCAATATTCCAAAAGTGGCCTAACCAACATCCTGTACAGCCGCAGCATGACCTCCCAACTCTTATACTCATTAACCTGACCAATAAAGAAAAGCAAACCAAATGTCGTCTTCACTATCCTATCTACCTGTGACTCTGCACTCAAGGAACTGTGAACCTGCACTCCAAGGTCTCTTTGTTCAGCAACATTCCCTAGGACCTTTCCATTAAGTGTATCAGTCCTGCTCTGATTTGCTTTTCCGAAATGCAGCACCACACATTTTTCTAAATTAAACTCGATCTGCCACTCCTACACCCATTGGCCCATCTGATGAAGATCCTGTTGGTATCTGAGATAACCTTCTTTGCTTTCCACTACACTTCCAATTTTGGTGTTATCAGCAAACTTATTAACTATACCTCGTATGTTCACATCTAAATCCTTGGTACTGTGTGGCAGTAATGTTAACCACTGGCTATTATTGGCTTTGTCTCCTAGTTGAAAGAACTGAAGGAACTGTACACCTAAGTCATAAGAAAATAATGCAACTACAGATTAAGTTTGAAAAATAAAATTAAAAGCCATTGGCAGTCGTTTAGTTTCTGATCTCTGGTAACCCCAAGGATGTTGACAGTAGAGGGTGTTCAATGATTGTATTGCTGTTGAATGTCATGGGTGATAGTTGAATTTTTTTTTTGGAGATGGTCATTGCCTGGCATTTTAGTGGTTTCAGTATTTCTTCCCAAGCTTCAGTCCAAGTTTGGATGTTGTTTGCGTCTTGCTACATTTGAACAGAGGTTGCTTCATTCTCTGAGGAATCACAAATAATGTAGAAAATTGTGCAATGATCAACAAACATACCCAATTCTGACCCTAATGGAGGGGTAGTCATTGATCAAGCACTTGAAGATAATTGAGCCTGGAACTCTACCTTGAGCAACTGTAAAGATGTCCTCGAGCTGAGATAACTGACCTCCAATAACCAGAATTATTTTCCTTTGTGTTAGATGTGATGCCGACGAATGCACGCTTGGTGAAATGAGGCTTGGATCTGAATGGCAGTCGCTGTCATCTCACCTCTGAAATTCTGTTTTTTTGTCCATGTTTCAGTCAATGTTGTAATTAGGTTATGAGCTTAGTGGCTCTTGCAGAACCCAAACTGAACAGCAGTGAACAAGTTATTGTGAAGCAAGTGCTGCTTGATAGCACAATTGTTCACACTCTCCATCACTTTACTGATGTTGGAGGGCAGTTATTGACGCTGTTGGATTTGTCCTGCTGTATGTATTTATAATGAAGTGGCAATTTTCCACTTTGTTGGAACAATGCCAGTGTTGCAGCTGTATCAGATCAGGTTGGCAAAGGGATGCAGCAAGGTTGGATGTATTCATTTTCAGTGCTGTTGTCAAAATGTTGTCAGGACCCATTGTCATTGCTTTTTTCTGGTTCTCGACATCACATAGAGTGAATCAAATTGACTGAAAACTGGCATCTATGATGCTGAGGGCAGCCAGTGGAGACCAAATGCTATTACGCATTCAGCACTTGTTGAAAATTGTAGCAAATGCTTCAGCATTATCATTTGATTTGATGTGTTGATTGCTCCAAAATTGAGAATGAGGATGTCTGTGGAGCCTCCACAATTAATTAATTCACAATTGGATATGGCAGAACTGGAGGACTTATATCTGATCTATTGGTTGTCCAATCATTTAGCTTGTCTACCACTTGCTACGTATGCTGTTTGACATGCAAGTAATCCTGTGTAAGAGAACCACTTCATTCGTGGGTATGTCAGGTTCTGCACTGGCATGTGTCCCTGCACTCATTATTGAACTAGTGTGATTGGGTCAAACTAGTAAATTCCGTCCATAACAGCATTGTGGGTGTACCTACTCCGAATGACAAGTTCAAGAATTTGTGATTTGGAGGTGCCAGTATCGGACTGGAGTGGACAAAGTTAATAATCACGCAACACCAGGTTATAGTCCAACACGTTTATTTGGATGTACTAGCTTTTCAAGTGCTGCTTTTTCATCAGGACCACCTGATGAAGAAGCAGCTTTTTGAAAGCTAGTACTTCCAAGTAAACCTGTTGGACTATAACCTGGTGTTATGTGATTTTTCTTTAACACAGTTCAAGAATGCAGTTTGCCTCACGGGCAGCTGGAGACAACAAATACATGTCAGCAGTTTTTGAGAAGATTTGTAGCTCAGGTTGATAATATAGATGTCAGTTAGCTCGCTGAGCTTGAAGTTTTGTTTTCAGACATTTCATCACCATACTAGGTAATAGTGAGCGTCTCTGTGAAGCACTGGTGGTATGTCCTGCCTCTCTCTTTATAGGTCTTGGTTTCTTAAGGTGGGTGATGTCATTTCTGGATCTTTTTTTCAAAGGAAAGTAGATAGGATCTAAATCGATGTGTTTATTGATGGAGTTCTGGTTAGAATGCCATGACTCTAAGAATTCTCATGTGTGTCTTTGTTTCGCCTGTCCAAGGATGTGTGTATTGTCCCAGTCAAAGTGGTGTCCTTCTTTGTCTGTATGTATAGAAACTAGTGATAGTGGGTCATGTCTTTTAGTGGCCAATTGGTGTTCACGTATCCTGATGGCAGGTTTCCTGCTAGTTTGTCCGCAAGTACATGATGGCCCACCAGCAATGCCCACATTCCTCGAATGAATGTAAAATGTACAGATACCAGGTTGCTTCAGAAGCACAAAAGACTAACCAAAGGAAATATCTCCTGAAAGTCAGCAGGATACAGGTTCTAATGGTACTGGCAGTCTGCATTTTGTGTTGCTCTGAGAATTTTAGTGTTGTGCCGATTTCAAGTTTTATTTAATCTTTATAATTGCATTGAGAAATTCGCAGAAGAATGAACTGTAGCTGCAAAGATGAAAAAGACAGTTTTATTCATTAAGTGCTTCACCGTCAGTTTGCTAGCTATTCACATTGGGCAATTAATAGGTTATATTTTCTCAACTTGCTATTGATGCAAAGTATTCACTCCATGGGGGTCAATATCTGTGATGGCCTCTTACACTAAATTGGAACTGTGTTATTGTTGGAGTATGAATCACGCTGCTTTTAGGAGTAGTTTTATCAAGTACCATTTGATCATTTAAGGGAAAAAAACAGGTCAATGGGAGATGGGGTTAATGTGAAACTGGTCTAGCAAAGGTACAAGGACGGTGCGCAATTTGCTCCCTTCTGTGCCATCAGCATCAACTTGCAGTGATCTAGTTAATGTTGAGAAGTTTAGAAATGTATATATTGATATATAAAATTAAAACATTTACTTATTCTTTATTCATTTTAAGTGGTCTGACCAGCCATGTGCAGCTCACCTAAATCAGAGAGATGGATATCAAGCACAGACCCAAGGCCAACTGAAAGAACAGCTTTACCAGGAAATCATCCATTACTTTGACAAAGGAAAGGTAATGCTGTATTAATAAAAGATGTTGTGACAAAAGGAATGTTTTCAGTTACAGCAGGCAACACCTTTTGAAAATGCTCTAAAAAGGCTACATAATTTACAGATTTAAACATAATACATAAAACAAAGTGTAACATACTGTTATAAACTGTCTGCATTAAGTAATCAGTAAATTCAAGTCTGTGCTAATTTCATATCTGTATGCAGTAATATTTTAGCGCTTCCAAACTCTTAGAACTCACTCTTTGATCTAAGCACAGCATTGTGCACCTTGTCGACTACTTCCTGTCAGACATTCTAGCACCTGCTATCAGAGTTGATTTCTGCTGACCCAAAAGGGGAATGTCACGATTTGAGTGCATCCATAGATTGAGAGTTTTATATGTGTAATAAGCTCTCTTGAGCTTATGACTCAGATTTAGTAATCTCTAAGCTATGCTTTTTTACATCTGCCTTTACAATGTGAGATTGCAATGTAGCCTCATTAAACATCTGTTAAGCTACTTTAATGTTTTGAAAACAGTAATATTGTGTTGGTCAAGATTCACAAAATTTCCAGTATTGAAGTGCGCATCCAAGTATTGAAAGCATTTTCCAGTCTAAAAAAACAAGGAAATTTACATCATAAAATGTTAGTAGTAGTAATCAAAAAGCTTGAGAAATTATGTCCCTACATCTGAGGGATATCCTTTTGTTGTATATCGCTTGAATAGAATTGCAAGACTGGCTAGTCAAGACTTCGAAGTGCTGATCTCCACGAGCAGACAAATATTTATGACTGCTGGGGCTCACAGGCCTTACTGGGGCAAGCAAACAATCAGAAAGATGCAGATGGGGGCAAAGGGGAGGTTGGTCTGGCTCAAAAATAATCTGAAGCAGTGAACGTAAATGATTTTGTAACTGGACAGAATAAGATTTTTGGCTATACAGCTTTTCAGCTATAATAAATTTGGAAATGAGTAAGCTAAGGGTTGCTGTTAAGATTGAATACCTTCAGAACAGAGGTGATGATCTGGGAATTGCAGTGAGAGAGAGAAAGACTCACTAAGATCCTTGTAGAGGGAGGAGGAGAACTTCTTCAAGGTTGACATCCTTGGAAGAGAGCTTAAAAATGTGTTGCTGGAAAAGCGCAGCCCTGTTCATTTGATGCTGCCTGACCTGCCCTGACTAGCTAGTAACATCCAAGAAGGAAGATACATTACTCAGAAAAGACTTCTACAAAGCAGATTTTGACCCAGCACCAGTATCCCACTTATACTGCAAGTATCTATGTCATGATGTTAACTTCAAAATGAGACTTAAAAATTAGTTGAGAACTAGATGTTTCCACATTCATCGTAATTGTGCCTTAACTGGTCTGTATTTAGTAAAGTTACAAGCCAAGATCTGCCAACTCAATCATTCCTCAGAACTCCCAGAATAATTTAAAACTATGCACTCAAAATTATCTGGATTTCCACTTTTATCCTGTCCTTCAACTCTGTGAAACAAAGCACGTCAGGGAAATCATTTCTAACATATTCCATGGGGGCACGGTAGCTCAATGGCTAGGACTGCTGCCCCACAATGTCAAGGACCCAGGTTTGCTTCTAGCCTTGGGTGATAGTCTGTGTGGAGTTTACACATTCTCCCCATGTCTGCGTGGGTTTCACCAGGTGCTCCAGTTTTCTCCCATAGTCCAAAGATGCAGGCTAGTAGATTGGCCATGATAAATTGACCCATAGTGCCTAAGGATAAGCAGGCTAGGTGGACCATTAGCCAGAGTAAACACAGGGTTGCATGAATAAAGTGGGAGTTGGGTCAGGTTGAGATGCTCTGCAGAGGGTTGATGCAGGACTTATGGGGCCGAAAGACCCCTTTCTATTTTGTAGGGAATCTGTAATTCAAATAAGCAATATGTTAACGTTTTGGTGCCTTTGTACCCGATACAACTGCATATTTCTGTTGCACAGAATTATTACAAGTGCTAAAGTGTAATATAATGTCATAATTAATGATATTTGTTAATTATGTTATTAAATGTATACTTTTCCTTCAATATGTTTTGAATAATACAGAATTGAATTTTAAAAATCCTTGTTCTTGGGACATTTAACAGGCTCTGCTTCCATGGAGCTAAATTATGCTAATTAAAATACTTACATTCTTCCCACGCAATTTTGAACTGGATCAGACTAGTTTCTTAACTGTCTCATTTGTTCAACTGCCAACGCCGACATAATCATAATCACACAATTTTTCATTGATTGTATAATAACATTAACAATTTAATATCTTAAAAGGTCACATTTTCTATTTTTATATGCACTTTACTATATAATTTTTAAAATTTTTATGTTGGATGTGAAGATAATAGCATGCTTGTTAATTGTATATTGACTTGATATATTTTAAATATTAGATTAAACCCTGAACTGCTTTACTGGTTTAAGAAGTTCCTTATGCGTAATGCTACGAAAAACAGGAATACTATAGCAAAAATGACTGACAGATTGTTCTTTTCTTAGTGGTGAAATTATGGTTTATTATAGATAGCAAGTTGTGTCATTTGATAAATCTTATTACTAATTGTTTTATTTACCACACTGTCTACTATCTCGTTCCCTTCAACTTCCCCAACTCTCTTGGTTAATCTGATATTCATCCTGTTTTTTACTTTCCTTTGGTTATTGACACTTTTCCTTCAGAGTTTCCATGATTCCCACCTTATGCCTTACCTAGTTATCAGTTCATCCTGTCACGTTTCTGCTTCTAATCAATACATGCTAGTACTCGTTTATGACTTCCCATCTCCCCACAAAGAGTTGCATTTTTTACAGAATCGAGATTACTCAGCTGACTTTCATAAGACCCGATTGTCCAACCCCTGTTTCTAAAGCATCCAGTTTTTGCCAGCAGTGTAAGGGAACGAAGCATGAATCTTCAAGGCAGGAAACCCAAATGCTGCAAATCCATTTACATTTGTGCTGATTTAAAACAGATTCCATTCTGCTTTTCCAAGGATTTTAACCCACAGTTTAAAATTCCTAAATTGATGGAGTAGATGTAAATGCACTTGAAAGGCATGTTTGGTCTGTTTAAGTATTGTTACACTTAGAAGGGTGGACTGACTGATTGTCCCACTCATCCACTGGGTACAACAGAGTTTGCATTGTAAAAAGTGCTATAATCAGTTATATACATTAGATTGTATTTAGCTCACTATCAGAAAAACGTCAAAGTGGTTTCTTAACACCCTCCACATTTGCAAAAAAAAACTGTGGAGCATTAACTTTAAGCAACTTTGATGAAGTAACTTAAAATAGAACTGGGCAGCACAGTGGCTCAGTGGTTATCATTGCTGCCTCAATGCACCAGGGACCTGTGTTTGATTCCACCTCTGGCGACTGTCTGTGTAGACTTTGCACATTCTTTCAGTGTCTGCGTGGGTTTCCTCTGGTTGCTCTGGTTTCCTTCCACAATCCAAAGATACGCAGGTTAGGTGAATTGCCATACTAACTTGTCCATCGTGTTCAGGGATGTCAGCGGTAATAGAGTAGGAGAATGGGTTTGGGTGGGTTGCTCTTCGGAGGGTTGGTGTGCACTTGTTGGGCCAAAGGGCCTGTTTCCACATTGTAGGGATTCTATTATAAAAACTTATTATTGGGTATTCCAAGATGGAGGACAGGAAAAAATTGTGGTTGTAAGAACTACCTTTTTTTTGAGGTATTTCAGGTGTTGGGGGTGATTTTCACAAATTCCAAGGGCAGCAATTACTATTTTATATGCTATTGCATTGTTTTGGAACCTTTAAGTCTGCTGTAATGAATAGAGTGAGTTCCTTCTTGATTTATATGTTTTATTGAAATCTGTCTCTTGGTTAAATTTTAAAAATATAAACCATAACTACGAAGTTAGCCTGGAACACTTTTTTAGAACAAAAAAACAGTATTATCTTCTGGGTCAGTAGAATGTGAAGGAGCAAAGATGGCCTTTCGTAGAGTGATAGGCTCTTCCTATCAGATGTGGAAGTTTAGGGAGAGTTTCCATGATGCTGTTGATTATGTCTGCAGTAAGTGTGTTTGGTTGCGAATCTTATCATGGATCGGTTGGAGTGACAGAGGCAATGAGGAATTTACAAGAGCGAGGAGGTGTGATGGATGGTGTTATAGGAAGGGAGAAAAGCAGCAGATACAGTCATGTAGATGGGTTAACTCCAGGAGAGGTAGGAGGCGTAGACAGGTAGTGCAGGAGTCTTCTATAGCTCTCCCCATTTCAAACAAGTATGCAGTTTTGGAAAATAAAGGAGGTGATGGACTCTCCGGGCAACGAACAGCCAAGTTATTGGTATCCACACAGACTCTAATGCTGTGTTGAGTTCAAAGCAATTAATTGTGACAGGAGCCTCTCGAGTCAGAGGCACACACAGACTTTTCTGCAGCCAGCAGTGAAAAATCAGAATGATGTGCTGCCTCCCTGGTGCCAGGATCAAGGATGCCCCAGAGAGGGTGCAAAATGTTCTCAGAAGGGTGAGGGATCAGCAGGACGTCATTGTACACATTGGAACTAATGACAGGAAGGGAAAAGGATAAGATTCTGAAGGGATAATATAGAAAGTCAGGCAGGAATTTAAAAAGGAGGTCCTCGAGAATAGTAAAATCTGGATTACTCCCGGTGCTACGAGTGAGTGAGGTTATGAATAGGAGGAAAGAGCAGATGAGTGTGTGGCTGAGGAGCTGGTACATGGGAGAAAGGTTCACATTTTTGGATCATTGGACTCTCTTCTGGGGTAGAAATGACCTGTACAAGAAGGAAGGGTTGCACCTGAAATGGAAGAGGACTACTGGCAAGGAGATTTGATAGAGCTGCTCGGGAGGATCTAAGCTACTAAGGTTTCGGGGAGGGACCCAGGGAAATAGTAAGGAAAGGGATCAATCTGAGACTGGTACTGTTGAGAAAAGGAGCAAGTTAAACAGTCAGGGCAGGCAGGAACAAAGCAGAGAACAAGGTAGGACTGATAAATTAAACTGCATTTACTTCAATGCAGGAGGCCTAACAGGGAAGGCAGACAAACTCAGGACATGGTTAGGAACGTAGGACTGAGATTTCATATCAATTATAGAAACATGGCTCAGGGATGGACAGGACTGACAGCTTAATGTTCCAAGATACAAATGCCACATGAAGGTTTGGGGGGAGGGGACGCAAGAGAGGAGAGAGAGTGGTATTTTTGATAAGGAATAACATTACTGCTGTACTTAGGGAGGATATTCCTCGGAATATATCCAGGGAAGTTACTTGAGTGGAACTGAGAAATAAGAAAGGGATGATCACCTTATTGGGATTGTATGGTAGACCCCATAACAGTCAGTGGGAAATTGAAAAACAAATTTGTGAAGAGAGTTCAGTTATTTGTAAGAATAATAGGGTGGTTATGGTAGGGGATTTTAGATTTCCAAACATAGTCTGGGACTGCCATAGTGTTAAGGGTTTAGATGGAGAGGAATTTGTTGAGTGTGTACCAGAATATTTTCTCATTCAGTATGTGGATGTACCTACTAGAGAAGGTGCAAGACTTGACCTACTCCTGAGAATTAAGACAGGGCAGGTGACTGAGGTGTCAGTGGAGGAGCACTTTGGGGACCAACAATCATAATTCTATTAAATTTAAAATAGTGATGGAAAAGGATAGACCAGATCTAAAAGTTGAAGTTCTAAATTGGAGAAAGGTTAATTTTGATGGTTTTAGGCAACAACTTTCAAAAGCTGATTGGGGGCAGATGTTCGTAGGTAAGTGGACGGCTGGAAAATGGGAACCTTCAAAAATGAGATAACGAGAGTCCAGAGACAGTATATCCTTGTTAGGGTGAAAGGAAAGGCTGGTAGGTATAGGGAATGCTAGATGAGTAAAGAAATTGAGGGTTTGGTCAAGAAAAAGAAGGAACCAATGTCAAGAATAGACAGGATAGATCAAGTGAATCCTTAGAAGAGTATAAAGGTAGTAGAAGTATACGTAAGAGGGAAATCAGGAGGGCAAAAATGTGACATGAGATAGCTTTGGCAAAGAAAGTTAAGGAAAATCCAAAGGATTTTTATAAATGTATTAAGGACAAAAGGGTAACTAGGGAGAGAATAGGACCCCTCATAGATCAACAAGGCAGCCTATGTGTGGAGCCACAGGACATGGGGGAGATACGAAACAAGTGTTTACTGTGGAGAAGGACATGGAAGATATAGAGGGGAAATAGATGGTGACATCTTGAAAAATGTCCGTATTACAGAGGAGATGGTGCTGGATGTCTTGAAGCGCATAAAGGTGGATAAATCCCCAGGACCTGATCAGGTGTACCCTAGACCTCTGTGGGAGGCTAGGGAAGTGATTGCTGGGATATTTATGTCATCGATAATCAGAGGTGAGATGCTGGAAGACTGGAAGTTGACGAATGCAGTGCCACTATTTTCGAAAGATGGTAAGGAAAACCCAGGGAATTATAGATCAGTGAGTCTGACGTCGGTGGTGGGCAGGTAGTTGGAGAGAATCCTGAGGGACATGATTTACATGTATTTGAAAAGACAGGGACTGATTCGGGATAGTCAGCATGGCTTTCTGCGTGGGAAATCATGTCTTACAGACTTGATTGAGTTTTTTTGAAGAAGTAACAAAGAAGATTAATGAGGACAGAGCAGTGAATGTGATCTATATGGACTTCAGTAAGGCATTCAACAAGATTCCTTATGGGAGACTGGTTAGCAAGGTTAGATCTCATGGAAGGGAGAACTAGCCATTTGCATACAGAGCTGACTTAAAGGTAGAAGACAGAGGATGATGGTGGAGGGTTTCTTTTCAGACTGGAGGCCCATGACCAGTGGAGTGCCACAAAGATCAGTGCTGGGTCCATGACATTTTGTCATTTATATAATTGATTTGGTTATGAACATAGGAGTTATAGTTAGTAACTTTGCAGATGACACCAAAATTGGAGGTGTCGTGGTCAGCGAAGAAGGTTACCTCAGATTCCAACAGGATCTTGATCAGATGGGCCAATGGGCTGAGGAGTGGCAGATCGCGTTTGATTTAAATAAATGTGTGGTGCTGTATTTGGGAAAAGCAAATCAGAGCAGGACTTATACACTTAATGGTAAGGTCCTAGGGAGTGTTGCTGAGCAAAGAGATCTTGGAGTGTTGGTTCATAGTTCCTTGAAAGTAAAGTCATAGGTAGATAGGACAGTGAAGAAGGCATTTGGTATACTTTCCTTTATTGGTCAAGAGTATTGAGTACAGGGCATTGGTTAGG
This sequence comes from Chiloscyllium plagiosum, assembly GCF_004010195.1. Lineage (NCBI taxonomy): Eukaryota > Metazoa > Chordata > Chondrichthyes > Orectolobiformes > Hemiscylliidae > Chiloscyllium > Chiloscyllium plagiosum. The sequence goes on along the minus strand of NC_057731.1, from coordinate 26,035,129 downwards.
CCACTTTTGGAATATTGTGTGGAATTCTGGCCTCCTTCCTATTGGAAGGATGTTGTGAAACTTGAAAGGGTTCAGAAAAGATTTACAAGGATGTTGCCAGGATTGGAGGATTTGAGCATTAGGGAGAGGCTGAATAGGCTGGGGCTGTTTTCCCTGGAGCATCAGAGGCTGATAGTTGACCTTATAAAAGTTTGTAAAATCATGAGAGACTTGGATAGGTTAAACAGACAAGGTCTTTTCCCTGGGGTGGGGGAATCCAGAACTAGAGGGCATAGATTCAGGGTGAGAGGCAAGATGTAAAAGAGATCTAAGGGTCTACATTTTCATGCAGAAGAGGGTGTTGCATGTATGGAATGAGCTGTCAGAGGAAGTAGTGGAGGCTGGTACAATTACACCATTTAAAAGGCATCTGGATGGGTAATTCAACAACCCCTCAGACCATCCTAAAACCAAATTTTCATTCCCACTCCACCCAGACTCCTCCTGTTGTTGTGAAATTTAAGTAATCTGCTGATGGTAAACTATGCCATACATTCATGCTATACAAATCAATGGCACAGTGTAATCCTGGGTAATTAACTCTTATAATGATGAAAGGCACCAAAGTCCTTCTCCGTGCACAGTAATTCCAGAAATTAATGTTTTTCTACAGCAGTAAAAATAAATGAGAATTACTTTTCAAAATGTTTATGTTGCTGTCAGTCAAAGTAAGCTAGTGATTGCACAATTTGTACGACATAGCAGAATCACAGCTACCTGATGAAGGAGCAGCGCTCCAAAAGCTAGTGCTTCCAAGTAAACCTGTTGAACTATAACCTGATGTTGACTGATTTTTAACTTGGTCCACCCCAATTCAACACCAGTTCCTCCAAATCATGAAAAAAATTTATGACATGAAACGTATTAAACTTAATTGCTGAATGCATTGAGAATCAAATGCAGTATTGAGTAAGTAGAAAACATTGAGCACTTCTGCTTTATCTTTGTCATTCTTTTTCAGATGTGGGAGGAGGCCATTTCTATCGGCAAAGAACTTGCAGAACAATATGAAAATGAACTGTTTGATTACGAACAACTGAGTGAATTGCTGGTAAGACATTAAATGACAGATCATTTTTCTTCTTTCTTGTATGAGTTGCTAATCATTTGAATTTTGTGGATCACTTTTGCAGCAAAAACAAGCTCAGTTTTATGAGAACATTGTTAAAGTGATACGAGCAAAACCGGATTACTTTGCTGTTGGATACTATGGTCAAGGCTTTCCTTCATTTATCCGGGTGAGCACTTTTAATTTTTAGATTGGTATGGAAAACATTTTGACAATTCTAAGTAGGAAAACTTCAGTTCATTTGCTTAATACACTGTTTCTCATTTTACAGATGTATTAATTGTCTCATTGTTTCTGATTCTAAACAAAAGAAACATTCTCAGATAGGGAAAATAAAATTGGTGGGAAGGAAATGTGTTGCACTATGAAAAGCTAACTCTCATATTATAATATAAACCTGAAGATAATTAAACAAGATGAATGTTACTAGCAGTTACTATTTACATTAGTTTGCAGTATGAATAGATGTGAATAGACTATACAGAATCAAACTACATATAAGCCTTATATGTTGCCTAACATGGATTTTTAATTTTCCCTGTCTTTAAAGTGAACTGTAAAAACTGCTGTGTTGATTCAATAGACACATTCATTGCTGAGGTACTGTTGCACCGTCGGCAATGCCTTGACAGATTTAATGCATATTCTTCAATATTAATATTTTTAGAATGTCTTTCTTGAGTGCCAACATATTAAACTTCAATCTTAATTTTCTATTATTTGTATTGTCAAAAATGTCTTTTGACTATTTTTTTTTGAGTTGCTCAGTGTTATTATGTATACAGTAGAGGGACAAGACCAGCAGAGTGTTGTGACAATGAGTTTCATCTAAAGTAATTAAAAAGATCTATACATATGCAAAATACATGCAAAAGGAGGTGAACCTTTCCATTTGGACTTACTGAAGGAAATGGCATTAGTATTTAACTCCAAGATGCGATTTTTATATTTGAATTTAGACATCTTACAGAGAGCCATAGAATACAAAATTGCACTTTCCTTTTTGACTAACTTTGAATTCATTCCAAATTTACTTAGACTTAAAACACACTGATTTACATAATTCTATAATCATTTCAAGAACAATACTAACAATTACTCAAGTGTTTTTAAAATGGTTTGTACAAGACCAAACAGAATCATTTTCAAGAATCTGGAAAGTTGGTGAAAAATTTTAACTGAAATTCTCACTCGTTAAAAGGTAAGAATTATCCAAAATGTTGTTTTTATTATTGAGAGCACAAACCCTCCACTGAATTGGTGTCATCCTCAGTTTTTTTTTTGTATTTTTACATGGTTCTGGCTGCTTCTGGATAATAATTTGTTCGGTCAGTTGAAGATGCATCTGTGGTTTTGGAATTCTGCAGAGTCTATCCCTGCTAAATACATTTGTCACACCAAACCAATTCTTCAGCATAATGAATTTAATCCATATTCTTCTGGTCATTGTTGCAATTGTACTATAACTTGAATATCTGAAATAAAAGCAAAAATTGCTGTAATTATTTTGCAGATCTGGTAGTCAGATGGGAGGGATACCGAACTAACTTTTCATATTTCAGTTGCACTTAATTGTTTACGCTCTTCAGTGAAATGATCCTATGCTTATCAGAAAACTTGAACTTTTTATATAATTTTTTGATTGCATTGATGTCCTAAAGAAGCATATGAATAAGACATATGAATATTCCCATAATTCTACTGCAATTATATTTTTTGACCTTTTAAAAAATTCTGTAGTAGTTATGGAGACCTGCCTCTTCTCAAATATGGTGAGAATAAAAAAAATCAATTTCTCCTTACCAAGAAAACTTTTTTCCTCAAGCCTTAAATGGTAACTTCAAGGTCTTGCCCTTAAGTGGCGATTACTTTGTTTCCATTCATTTACGTCTCATTGGAACTCTTCCTTTTGCATCCAATTTCCAATTCTGCACCACCGTGAAACGAGATAGTCCAAATTTTCATCAGGCAAGAGAGAGCCGGTATCTCATGGCATCAACTCTGTCCAGCCATCATGCCTTGCTTCTTCTGACCAACATTAAGTTTTATACTTCATTTATTGCTGTAATGGAATCAAATACCAATCTTATTTTGTGGATTATATTTAATTGCTTATTCTCAATATTTCTGAAGTAAGGTATTACAGCAACTTCTATAAACATGGGTTATTTTTAATGACTACTTATTCAGTGCTGTACAAAGCAAGGCATAGAGATTTTAGATATATTCATGTCTCTAAACTTACTTAATAGTTGTTATATCAAACTATTTGATGAATGAGAATATAAATTATCTAATATCAGTGAAAGCTATCAGACCATATATATTTTGCTAAATCTTTAGTTCAAAGTGTATTGCGAACTTAAACTGGCTCAGTTTTATTGCAGAGCATTGCTATTAATCTTGCATGCCCCGGTTTTAAGTTAGAAAGTGAAGTACACCATTTGCATCAGAATGTACCTGCCTGTAAATTAGATCCAGAAAGTGTTAATCTATTGAAATGGACTATAACAGGATCGCATGAGAATCAGTCTGTTGTTCTGAATACCTGAATGATGTCGCACTGGGTGAATGTACTGCATGGCTGAGTTGGTGGTGCATTGACATTCAGAAAATGTTTCAGATTGCCAAGTGTAGTAGTCAGTTTTCAATTTGAACTTGATCTAAATTTTTAAGAGAAGAATATGAAAGCTGGCTACACATCATGACTGAAAGTGAGGAAGTATAGTTGATTTTGATGTACAGTGATCACTTTCAATTTTCAAAATACAGATATTATTTGTTTGTAATTTGTTGTTTGAAAGGAGTGATCGTCTTTGTGAGTTGCATTTAAAATTATGATTTTTAAAAAACTTTTTGTTCTATGATAATTTTCAGTAAGGCATGTTAGTCTTCATAAAGCCACAGACTCATGATAATTTATATTTATATTTATATCATTTTTAACATGGAAAATGTGGAGAGACATTATAAAAGAAATTATGACACTGAGCCACTAAAGGGGGTAGATTGTAAGGAGGTCTTAAAAAGGAAACTGAGACAGAGTGATTAGATAGAGAAATCCTCAAATAATGTCAAGAAAGTTGATTGTATAGGCAGAATGACAGAATAACTAAAATTGGGTGTGCTCAATTGTTGAAATTAAAAGAGCTTTGATATGTCAGGGTTGCAGCTTGAAGGAAGTTAGAGAGTTGGGAGGAGCCATTCTAGTGAGGAATTTGAAAGTGCACTTGATCTTTTTATAAATGCGAGATGTTGCTTTACCAGGCAGTAGCATAGGTCAGCAAGCACAGGATGGTGAGTGATTAAGATTTGATGTAAACTGGAACACAGCAGAAATGTTCTGGATGAACATCAGGAAAGCCTATGTTATGTAGACTGTTTACATAGCTTTAATTAAAATGCATATATCCTATTTGTGTCTTGCAGTTTATAATTATTGTTACTTTCAATTAAAACATTTGAAAATTATATATGCCTTTGATTTTCATTTTCAACATATAATTTCTCATTTGGAAAAAATAATAACTGTTCATCCCAATTAATTAATTATAAACACCAAATGTATGTTTTTCCTTCAATTATTTTGTCTCCTTTCTCTAAAACTAATGCCGACAAAAATCAATTTTGTATTAGTATGTGCTGAATTATTTGGATATTTTAAAATTAATTTCCTTCTCCCTGATGTGGTAGGAGTAATGGTGAGAAAGGTGACAAAATATGGTGAGAATGAAAAATTCAATTTCTTAATGTCGAGAAAGCCTTTCTCTTCAATCCTTAAATGGCAACTTCAGGATCCTTGTCCTGAAGTGGCAACTACCATATTTTCATACATTTGAATCTCATTATACCCTTCCCTTTCCTTTTTACATCCCACCTCTATTTCTCATCCTCCATTATGCCAGCTAGATAGCACACATTCCTGACAGGTTTAAAAAAAAGTGGGTATCTCATAGCTGCAGCTCAAAAAATCCAGCCACCGTGCCTTGCTTCAACTGAACAGCATCCTTATATACTTCATGGCTGGATCCATCATTCTTGCATCTCAGCATCGACAAGCTATTGGCCTGATCTCCTCATCATGCCTGTTTTCAGCCCTACTCTGACAACACCGCAAGCCTTCAACATGGTACTTCGTAGCTGAGACTGGCATGCTACTGCCAGGTTACTTTATGCAGAGGGACAAATTGCATCCAAACAGGGATGTTTTTGAGCTGACGTGCACACAAATCTGATGGCTCTTAGCTTGTTTTCTTAGGACTCACTCACTTTAGAGCTTGCTCGAAGGCTGTGAGCCTCTGCCTACTTCACATTCCTTTCATAATACACACTGACTTGAGCAGCGAGTTACAGGTTGCCACCTTCCGTGTGGTCACATTGCTTTCTCAGTGTACAAGATATTGAGCATTTAGTTATAGGCTGTTAGTGTCTCAAGTTTGAGTTTGATTTCCAGCGCTGATGGAGGAAAGGAACTTGTGATACTGGGAATCACCGAATAGTCAATCTATCAGTCAGACAGGGATGCACATGTTGCTGTATGGCATTGTGCTATATCACCAGACCTGTGGTATCTGTCAGCACTTACATGGTAAACACACTGCATGTGAGCAGTCCTCACAAGTGAGAAGGAGGACTACAGTCAGTCACAGAGTACTGCAACAATTAGTCAAGGGACTCATCTGATTAAACTACAGGGGGTTTGCCATGGTCAGTCAGGCGCTTGGTCCTACGGGATTCTTGGAATCTCCATCCTTGCAGTCCTTAGTTGGGCCACAGTCAGTGCTGAGGTCAAGTGCAAGCAGTCTGCGGATTATGAGTAAAGGGGTCTATTCTGCCAAGTTAATCTTGAGGATGGGCCATGCTGAGTGTTAGGGATTTGATCAACATTAGTAAAGAAGCTTATTGGGGGCATTTTGTGAGGTCATTGGGAAATTGGGCAACTCAAGTTTAGGGGTTGGTGTCATTGTACTGGGTTTCTGAGAGTGCTACCTGTAGCAGGAGGCAATTGCAAGTAATAGAATGGAACCTTATAGTGCATAGATGTTCACTGGGAGCATTGGAAGTTGAAAGTAGAGCAGTGGGCCTCCAACAAATCACTGTAACTCTGAAGTCTTTCTGATGAGGATGCAGAGCCATATAGGGTTGGGGAATTTTCAAAGTCAAAGGTAAAATTGACTTATTAGTAGTGGATGCTGCCTGACCTGCTGTGCTGTTCCAGCAATAAAGTTTCAACTTTGATCTCCAGCATCTGCAGACCTCACTTTCTCCTTATTAGTAGTTATGTAAAGGGGATCAACCGAAATGGGGAAGAGGCTGAAAAATCAGTCAGGCCACAGGAACAGCATCATAAAAAGAGACATAAAGGAAGGGGATGGTGAAGTGTGTGTGTTTCACAAATGGAGCCTGCACATCCTTCATGCTAACAAGATGTTTGAACCTCATCGTAGCAAATGAAAAGTCAGCTGTGTAATGACTTCACAAAATCGTTATGAATGGCTTGAAGGAGAATTTGCAGTTGATGGTGACATTCCCATGTATCTGCTGCCCTTGTACTTCTCAATGCAAGTGATCATTGGTTTGAAAGGTGCTGTCTAAGGAATTAGTGAATTTCTGCAGTGCATCTTGTCGATGGTACACACTGTTGCTATTAAGCTTGGTGCAAGAGGGAGTAACCGTTTGTTGATGTGGTGTTAATCAAGCAGGCTGCTTTGCCCTGGACTGTGTCAAGCTTCTTGAACGTTGTTGGAGCTGAATACATCTAGGCAGGTGAGGAATATTCCATCACACTCCTACATGCTTTGGAATCATTGGCCAGAGAAAGGGACCAGGCACTTCTAGAATGCCTAGGGAAGAAGCATCTAGGGGCCAATGTGTTGCTGCTCTATCCTGTCTGTACAGTCTGGCACCACCCTGTTTCTCTGAGAGGAAGGAATAACCTGGAATGAGGTCAAGGTGCCTCATCCCCCTGTCACCTTACCATTGATGCTGAATGTCAGTGGCTAGAGTGATAGGAGTGTCAACATAGGCGCATATCCATTAGCATTCCCCTG
>NC_057731.1:25981481-26027471 GCF_004010195.1 Chiloscyllium plagiosum | reverse complement strand
AGGAGCAAGTAAGGTGATGATTCTGCTACAGGCCTTTCATCATTACCTAGAGGAACTTGTGAAGACAGGATCCTAATATAGGCAGTTTGAGACAGAGCTAGATTCATTGGAGATGATGAAAATTACTTGCTTTGCTACAGAGAAAGCAGCTCACTGTTTAGTGAGTCTAGTAGGTAGCTAAGATTTGGGTGGCATGGTGGCACAGTGGCTAGCACTGATGCCTCACAGCGCCAGAGACCAGGGTTCAATTCCCGCCTCAGGCAACTGTCTGTGTGGAGTTTGCACATTCTCCCCGTGTCTGCGTGGGTTTCCTCCAGGTGTTCCGGTTTTCTCCCACAGTCCAAAAACATGCAGGTTAGGTGAATTGACCATGCTAAAGTTAATGGCATATATAAAATAACAAAAATGAATAATATTATCAAATAATTCAACAAAGTTCATTAAGGTTAGCAGGTGATGTGTCAAAACCAAAGCTTATGGGAGTTCCTGGATACCATTGTGATTCATGACAAACGTGTCTGAAGTAAGTGAAGTTCGAGCAGCTTTGGCCCAATGTTTGAGTTGAAGTCTGAAATACAGACATTATGAAGAATCAGGGTGGAGGAAACTTCTTGTACTGGGAGACAGTCACACCACTTAGGATAGAATCTTTTGATTTTTTTCCTTTGGTCAGAGATAGGAGGGCATGACTGTGAGCAAGGCAGGGAAGGGAGCCAGAGGGCAGGAGTGTCTACCTCTGCAATTGTCTAGTAGATTTGAGGTTCTTTCGGATGAGAGCAGGGCATGCAGGGTCAATGAACAGTTTTACCAATGACTGGTACCGGAAGTCATTCAGGCGAGGAACAACAGGAATGCAGAAGTAGTATAGTTGATAGTATAAAGAGGTTAAGAGCGACACAATTCTGTACAGCAAATTGCAAGAGTCTAGGTGGCTGTGTACAGGCACCCCAATGCAATGTTTGAGACATCAGTTCAGGTTGAAAGAGACTTGAAGAGGTAGGTAGATCTAATCATTATGGTCCATGTAGGTATCAGCAACAAAGAGAAAATGAAGAAAGAGATTCTGCATAAAGAGTATGAGGAACAAGGCTTTAAATTAGAAAGTAAAACATCGAATCTCCAGTGTATTAATTGAGCAATGTACAAATTGGCATAGGGTGCAAAAAATTGGAGAGATGCATACAGGCTCAAAGACAGGTGGGAATGGTGGGTTTCAGTTTCTGGGCTACTGACACTAATACTGGGGCAACTATTGGAAAAATCCATATCTGACCATGCTGGAGCCAATCTTGTGAACTGCACTTCTAGGTAAGTAAAGATAGTTTTAAACTAAAGATAAGGGATCAAATTTGGCAAGAAGTGATGTATCAAAGAAAAGAGACGAGAGCAAAATAGCAGTGTGTGAATTGAAGGTCAAAAGATTGCCAAGAGGATCCTGGGAAATACACCAACAATCAAGACTAGACATTACAAAGCTAAAGGTTTTGTATCTGAACTGCACATAACATTCATATCAAAATAAATAGGTAGCACACATGAACACTGTTCTAAAGGGCCACAACATATTGCAGCACACCAAAACTGCAAAAAGAGGAAGAAGAACACCTCTACAATGTATTTGCCAAAAACAGATACCCAACAATTTCATCAACAGATGCCTAAGGGAAAGACAACGGAATGAGGACATGCCACAACCCAAAGGACTAGCCATACCATACAACATCAAGAACATTTCTGAACTGACAGCCAGACTACTACGGCCACTAGGACTCATAACAGCACACAAACCAACAGCCACTCTCAGACAACATCTCACCAGCACAAAGGACGCAATACCCAGCATGAGCAAAACCAACGTAGTGTACAAAATCCCATGCAAGGACTACACAAAACATTACATAGGACAAACAGGAAGACAGCTAACGATCCGTATCCATGAACACCAACTAGCCACGAAACGACACGACCAGCTATCCTTAGTAGCCACATGCACAGATGACAAGCAACATGAGTTCGACTGGGACAACACTACTATTATAGGTCAAGCCAAACAGAGAACAGCCAGGGAATTCCTAGAGGCATGGCATTCATCCACAGATTCTATCAACAAACACATTGACCTGGATCCAATATACCGGCCACTGCAGCAGACAGCTGGAACTGACAACTGGAAGCGGCAAAGACAAACCACTATAAATGCCGGAGGAAACATCACAGAAGCGATTCACAGGAGGCTCCCAAGCACTGAAGATGTCACCTAGACAGGGGACGAAACATCTGCAACACAAATTCCCAGCTCAGCAAACAGAACCACAACAACGAGCACCCGAGCTACAAATCTTCTCACAAACTTTGAACACATGGAAGTAAATAAATATGACCTGACAACCATTTCAGGCTTGAGAATGACCAGAATTAGGTCTTGAATATTGAGGGAAAAGAGGATAAGTAAGCTAGGTGAAAGTGGAGTGGTAGCACTGTTAATCAAGGATGGCATTTGTGCAGTAGTTAGAAAGATTACCTTGGTTCAGGAGGTCAGGATGTAAAAATGTTTAAGCCCAATGAGTCCCTAGTGGGAGTGGTAAAAATGTTTCCTGACAGTAACCATAATATGGGACAAAGTAATCAAGGAGAAATATTAGGCACTTGTGATAAAGGGATGACAATAATTATGGGTTACTTTAATCTACACAAACAATAGAAAGATCAGATTAACAGTAGTCACCTGCATGGGAAGTTCTTAGAATGTTTCATGATAGTTTCTTAAAGCAACACATTTTCAAACCAACTGGGGATTAGGTTATATATTAAACTTTGCATTTGTGTAATATGACAGGATTTATTCATGACGTCAGTGTACAGGCACCCCTAGCATGGAGCACAATAATTGAATTTCACTTCCATATCATGATTTAGAACACCACTATCAATACTCACCACCACTACTTTTATTAATAAGCTACCCCATTCTTTTTTGTCTGTTCTTCACAAATGTCGGGTACCCTTGAACAGAGTTCCTAGTCTTAGTCACCCGGTAACTATGTCTCTGTAATACTAATTTTGAAAGCTTTAGCCTTATCTTATTATTGATGATGGGGATATTTGTGGATCCTCCTTCTCCAGTGAGTTGTTCACTATCCACCACCACCACCACAGCTAGCTGTGGCAGGACCACAGAGCTTGAATCTGATATATTATCCGATAGTCTAGAAGCACACTCAGAAAAACTCAAGGTAGTCAGATGAGTCAGCATGATTTTGGCAAATGTCCATGATGTTCAGCCAACTTACTGGAGTTTTTTCATAGAAGTTTTATGGTGCAGAAGGAGGCCATTTGGCCCATCGTGTTGTGTTGGCTTTTCAAATGAACTTTACATGTTTTGTGATGCAGAGTGATGCCAACAAGCGTCCAATTCCTGTATTGGCTGAGGTTACGAAGACAGGTTACCCACCTTTTCAACATCACCCTTTGGTTGAGGCAAGATGACCCACACATTAAACTCTCTAATGAAAAAGCAACCCTAGGTCTGCTAGGACTATGGCAACTTTATCATCTAGTGCCAATCTAATGCTTTTTCTCCTCTGAAGGAGTAACATGCACTGTGGATACAGATGTGTTGACATAGAGTACTTTGGATTTCTAGAGTATTGTACTCACATATCCACTCAATGTTGTCATGAGATAACTCCCTCAATCTCAGGAATCAGTAAAGTGAACCTTGTCTGAATCACTTTTGATGCATTCATATCATTTCTTAAATTAGAAGACTGAAATTATAGGCAGTATTCTAGCTTAGATCTTTCAGAAGGATGCTAAAACAAGTACAAGATAAAAAAAGAGGGTATCTTAAAAGGCTGAGAGAAGTCCAGGGAGTATCAATACTAGCACAGACTGAATGACCTGTTTCAGTACTGCATATTTTATGCAGTGTTACAGAGAAAAGTTATCTATAATTTGATGACAGGTATAATGACTAAATTAGATTTTCATTATCCACAGTGAAACTTATTTGTATTTTAATTAATAGTTCTCACTGCATTTGTGAAGAGAACCCCAATTGCAATATAGCTAGCATTCAGAAATGCAATTTCTGTAGACTTTAATTTTGTTTTTTTAATTAATGGCCTGAAGCTTCCTCCATAGGTGTGCTCCTGAAGTTAGACACTTAAAAGTACCCAATGTCATTACCATGTTGGCAATGCCAGAAATGCTCAAGAACTTCCCAATCTCATCAGGATATGCACAAATCTTAAATGGATGTACATTGGCAGATATCAGTACAAACAGTTGGACCCTAAAAACACCAATTTTGTTCCAGTATACTTTTGTTTTGAATTATAAAATTTCAGTTTGAACGAATATAATCATCCTCCACACACATTAGGCACAGCATGTTTAAAATCTTGCAATCAGTGAAGTTGTTGAATTTTTAATGTTAACTTTTCCTTGTGCAATAGAAATGTATCCGTCAAAACACTGGTCACAAGTGAGAGTTAACTTTTAAAAATGTTAAAAAAAATTGCCATTACAACAAGAAAAATTAGTTTCAGCAGTTTTGAATGCAGTGGAGAAAAATGTTTTGAAATGCATACTAATAGACGAGTGTTAACCCTAACCATAGTCCCATTTGAGAGGTGAAGGAAGCCAGCTTTGAGGACATAGATTTGTTTCAACAGGAAGCTTGATGGATTTATTTTGCATGCAGACTATTTCTTGACACTCTACTATAAATTTTTGTTCTCTTATCATCAGAGTAAACTACCAGTCAAAATTCAAATACAGAAGACTTCAGAGGGAAGGAAATTGGGTATATCATAGTGTTGCACATAACTCACTAACACCAAAATTCCACAATTTATTAAGCCAGATAGTTTATATGTGTCCAGGTTAGGAATGGATGTAGTGTGTATGGAGAGGAATCTCAAATCCCACGTTTCCTAAGATCCATAACTGTAATGATAGTATGATCTATATTTTAGCTGGACTTTGGAGTCAGGAGATCATAAGTAAAATTCAAAAGAATTTGGCCAATCAAATCTGCTGTACCATTCAGTAAGATTTTGGACTGAATTGCATTTTCCTTGTGTCCTCACAATTCTCTTATTTCCCTTGTCAAATCAAAAATCTGTCTGACTCTGCCTCGCATATATTCAATGGCACAACTTTCCGCTGCTTTCTGGGTAGGAAAATCCAAATGTAAATGACCCTCTGAGTGAGGAAATGCCTCCTAATGTCCATTTTAAATGAACAACCCCTTACTTTTAATCTGTTTCCTCTATATATAGATTCGCTAAAGGAGAGCACGTCCTTTCAATATCTACCCTGTCATGCCCCCTCAACATTATGTGTTGAATTGCTCACCTCTGATTCTTAACTTCAGTTGGTATTGACCAACCTGTTCAGCGTTTCCTCATTAGAGAACCTCATCATTTCAGGAATCATCCTACTGATCCTTTACTGATCTGCTTCCAATACAAATACATTGTTCCTCATTTAAAATGATAAAACTGTACACACTGCTCCAGGGTCCTATCTCATCAATGCCCTGTCCAGTTGTAATAAGACTTCCCTATGTTTAAACTCCTTTCCCCTTGCAATAAAAGTCAATATTCAATTTGCCATCCTAATTAATGTATATCTGAATACTAACTTTTGTGATTCATGTGCAGACCCCTAAATTCCTCTATATTACAGTTTTCTGCCGTATCTCCCCATTTACATAATCTGCTGTTCTATTCTACCTGCCAAAATTTTTACCCTCTCAGTTAACCTATCCATATCCTTTTACAGACTCTTTGTATCCTCCTCACAACTTGATTTCCTACCATTAGGTAACATAGCTGCAATACAGTCTGTTCCTTTATCCATGTCATTAATATAGATTGTATGTAGACCAGGTACCAGCACTAAACCCTATAGAATTCAACTGAGTGACAGTTTGCCAACCTGAAAATGGTCCATTTATCCAAACACTCTTCCCTGTTAGTCAATTCTGTACCATGCTAACGCATCAAGTTGTGCAGGAACCTTTTATGTGGCACCTTACAAGAGTTCTCTAAATCTGAATACACTAGATCTACATGTTCCCCTTTACCTTTGTTACATTCTTAAAGAATATGTTCACGGAATAACAGTATCAGTATTAAATTGGATTGCAGTGTCCAAAGTCCGCATATTGCAAGGGTGCTCTCTCTTGTCTGATAACTCCTCAAACTTCAATACAAAATTATCTAGCCAAAGATTCAGCATTCAAAAACATGAATAGTGTGAACTAGCAATGGTCATCCACTAGTTACCTAATTAAGTGTAGAATAAAAGCTTGGATATTATTTGTTCAAAACAAGGTGCATTTGTAACATTGAGCTAGTTTCAATTGCTGTTAAACAAACAATATCACAGACATTAAAATTTAATGTTTATAAGTTAGCATATGGAATTTCATTTTTCTTATTTTACTTATCGATAAATTTGTTTTTTGACACATCTTTTGCTTTTGTTTCTCAGTCCATTTTTCTATCCCTCTCTCCATTTTACTTTTTTAATATGGTCTTACAATAAATTTATTATTCAATTATACATTTCCTGGTTTGCACTCTGCAGGCCATAATAGCATTCACTATTCTGTTCTCCTGCATCCAATTCTATGTGGATAATAGTCCACTGTATTGGACTCTGAAGGATCATAATGTACCCATGAGAAGTCTATGTCAACATAAAAAACGCGATGTGTCATATATTTGCAATTGAGTCCAAAATCCAGGCCATTCTGTGCTTTCAATATTTGTTTGTGTTGGCTATAATGACATTATGCAGTTTCATATTTTTAATATTTTACTGACAGTTGTAAAACTGAGTCATAGTTGGTCTGAAATCCAAGATTATACATAGGAAGATTTTCATCATCCAAGGAGTAATTTTATAACAATGCATAAAAAAAGTGTTTAATTTCATCCAGTTTACCAGTATAAGGGGCCCTGGATTTGCAAATGTCTAATGAACTCTAGTACTTAAGAATGTGATCTCATACAAGGATGTATTAATATTAATTTTAAAGGTTGGACATACGAACATTTTTTGATATTTGTGAACAGTTATTTTATATTGTCCTCCAACTTATATTGTCCCAAGTTCCAACTGTACAAATGGATTTGCCAACAGACTCGAGCAGAACCGGGTTGTAACCCAGGGAGTTGCCTGCATGTACTTGTAGGCACTAGTCTTAGACTGGTAAATTCTAAGAAAAATCACTGAGAGAAAGATAACCCTCTAGAATTTGCATAATACAGAACAGCAACATTCTCATTACGTATTTACTAAAGTATTTCAGGCCATGGGATTATGAACCACTTGAGTCCTGAATCATCTTAGCAGTTTTTACATCATAAACATATTACTGCTAATTGGTAATTGTGGGAAAGATTAAAAAAACTGAACAGCAAAATATTTTGTCAACTTGAATAAAATGTTTTGATATATAATTATCTGAGTGCAGACCAAAATATCAGAATTCTTTCAAATAATAATTATAACAAGTAGAGAAGTCCTAGTTTGAATGCTATTTTTTTATATATGTTATATATATATATCTTTGCAGGTCGAGATAAGTCCTTTGGAGAACGCAATTGAGACAATGCAGTTAACAAATGAGAAGATCAGCAACATGGTTCAACAACACATGAATGATCCAAGTCTGCCCATTAACCCTCTGTCCATGCTGCTGAATGGAATTGTCGATCCTGCAGTGATGGGGGGTTTCGCCAATTATGAAAAGGTTTGTTCATTAATTCTTTTTTCTCCCTTTTGTGTTTAACAATACTGATCGAAAAATTATGAAACTTTTTTAAATTGCTATATTTTTGAAAAACAAGATTAATGTTAAGATGATCAAAGCTATTGATTAATAATTTTTCACTGGTACTTAGCTAGTTTTAGCAAGGTCATGGATAAATTAATCCCCATCTCAACATATTTTCTCTATATACAATACCCGTTAGAAATTCTTCATTGAATGTTTAGTAAAAGTAACGAGAAGTTTGATTACCCCATCCCCACCACCATGACCAATCAATCATACATTTACAATCATTGTAGTACCACTTCCAGGTATGCTAGGTCCATAATGAAAACGCTACTTAAAAACAGATTTTCAATTGTTTTTAATAAAACTGCTTCAACTTGTTTTGTTTTGATGATAGGCATTCTTTACGGAAAAATACATGCAAGAACACACTGAAGACCTTGAGAAGATCGAAAATCTGAAGGACCTCATAGCCTGGCAGGTAAATTCTCTTTGATTTTAACATGAGATGTTGCTTGTCTGAAAGGAGTAAACCAACATCATCTGGTTCAGAAAATTAGAATTACATTTTTCCTGGTTAAAAAGGTTGTCTTCATTTTATCAGACAGAATAAATATCTGAAGATCATGAGTGGAATAGTGACACAGAAATATTAGTAGATAATTTCACATGAGACTACTTTTTCTCTGTCAGTGTTTTATTTTTTCACATCATAACCTGCAAATTCATTCGTAACCTGTTACACTTCAGTAATGTCAGTAACAAAATGGAAGAAAGGTTATCTAAAATGGACTGAATTTCAGCTAAACGCCCTTTTTCTAGAGATTTAGAAACTATTTTGGAAAACAAACTAATTATTTTAAAATGCCAACCGATTATGATATTTATTGACTAAAAGAAATCTGCCATCTGTCCAAATTAGTGGGATATATAAAAAGTTCTGTTTGTCGATATGTTTATTTATACGTTAACATTATTAGTGTGATTCAAAATGCTTCACTGATTCTTCATCATGTGTCTCAAGTTGTGTGGAGCATTTCAGTTCTTAAGAATGATCGTACCTTCCCAATAGCGATGCAATAATTGTCTTTAGCAATAAATAGCTGTAAATGAAAAGTTAGTGCATAACAACAAAAACACAAATTACTGGAAAAACTTAGCAGATCTGGCAGCATCTGTGGAGAGAAAGCAGAGTTAACATTTCGGATCCAGTGGCCATTCTTCAGAATTGATAGTATCTCGGAATAGGTTAGTATTTATGCAGAAATTGGGGATGGGGGGGCGGAATAGATGAAGATAGGGCCCAAAGAGAGAGAAAAACAGTTGGATAGAGAAAGGAGTGGGTAGGGGTCAGCCTGAGAGAATGAATAGCTGCTAATGGGGCTAGCTGGCAATGGGTTGTTGTGGTAGCAGCATATGTATTGACAAGGCCTGGTGTGTGGGGATTGGGGTAAGAACATGGGAGAAAGTGCTCAAGCCCTAAAATTGTTGAATTCGATACTGAATCCAGAAGGCTACGGAGTTCCCAAGTGGAAAATGAGATGCTGTTCTTCCAGCTTGTGCTGAGCTTCACTGGAGCACTGCAGGAAACCTGAGACAGAGATGTTTTTCAGTGAATACGGGGGGGTGTTGAAGTGACAGGCAACTGGAAGATCAGGTCATTTCTGAAAACAGAACATATGTGTTCTGCAAAGTGGTCATCCAGTCTACACTTCATTTCCCCAATGTAGAGGAGACCACGTTGTGAGTAGCAAATACAATAGACTAGAATGGGTAAAGTGCAGATAAAGCACTGCTTCATTTGGGTGTTGTGCCTCGGGCCTTAGATACTGAGGAGGAAGGAAGTAAATGGTCAAATGTTAAATGTTCTGCAATTGCAGGGTAAGGTGCTGTGGAGAAGTATTGTGAGAGAAGGCAGAGTGGACCAGGGTGTTCCAGATCAAATGGTCCTGGTGAAAGGCTGACAAGGAAGGGGAGGAGAATATGTGCTTGGTGGTGGCATCTCACTAGAGGTGACGGAAATGGTGGCAAATGATCATATGGATGTGGATGCTGGCAGGATGCTTGGGGGATCTCTTGCTGTTGTGAGAGGGAAGAGAGGGATGAGAGAGGGCTGATATGTGGGAGATGGATTGGACACAGCTGAGGTCCCTGTTATCCTTGGTGCTGGGGAATCCTCAGTTGAGGAAGAAGGTGGACATTTTAAGAGGCCGTCTTGTCGAAATTGGCATCTTCTGGACAGATGCAACAGTGACGGAGGAGCTGGGAAAATGGAATAGAGTCTTTACAGAAAGCAGGTGTGAGGGTGGAAAAGCACAGCAGGTCAGGCAGCATCCGAAGAGCAGAATTGACATTTTGGGCATAAGCCCTTCATCCGTGAGGATACATAGTCAAGTATACTCTGGGGATCAATGGATTTGTAGTGGATATTGGCAGCCAGCCTATCGGCAAAAATAAGAACAAAAATATTGAGGAGTGGAAGGGAGGAGTCAGAGATGGACCTGGTGAAGGTGGCAGTGGGTTAGGAATTGGAAGCGAGATGGATAAACTTTTTCAATTCTTCCGAAAGAGGAAAGCAGCACCCATGAGGCCATTGATATACTGGAGGAAGAATTGGGGGTGGGAACTGGAATAGGACTGGAACATGGAATATTCCACTTGCCCCACAAAGAGACACTTGTAACTGGGACCCACGTGGGTACCCACAGCTACACTTTGACCTAAAGAAAGTGAGAGGAGTTAAAAGAGAAGTTTTTCAGAGTGAATCAGGCAGAGGAGGAAAGTGGGGACCATTCAGCCCTTATTTTCCAGGAAGAAGTGGAGAGCCCTCAGACCATCCTGATGGGGGATGGATGTGTAAACAGATTGCACATCCATGGTAAAGAGGAGGCGCTGGAGCCCACAAACTGCAAATTCTAAAAGCGACGTAAAGTATGAAAGGAATCGTGTGGGAATGGAAGTAGCGAGGAACTGGACAAGAGGAGAGAGAAAAAACGAGTTGAGTTTTGAGGAAGAGTTCTGTGGGGCAGGAGCAGGCTGACGCAATGGGTCTGCCTAGGCAATCCTGTTTGTGGACTTTGGGAAAGATATAGAAGCAAACTGTACAGGGTTCAAGGACTATGATCTTGGAGGCAGTTGGGGAAGATCACCAGATGAAATGAGGTTCCTGACCCTTGTGGACACAGTATCCTGTGTTCCATGGTGGAGTCGTGGTCCTGGAAACTGTCTGGCCAAACTCCTGATCAGTAAGTATCTTATCATTACTTAGTAAACCATGATATTAATTTCTTTTTCCCATTTTTACAATCAGCTCTGCAGACAATTGATCTATTCCAGCAGTTTTTTCATTTTGTATCTCATTCATTGCTGTTTATATCTGAGTCACTAGTATTTATGTGCGGTCTAATGAATTCAACATCAATATTGCTTTCTTCTAATGCAGTCTTCTCATGTTTTCACCCTGTATGCGTATAGCTCCAAGGACCTAGGTTCAATTCCACCCTTGGGTGATTGTCTGTGTGGAGATTGCACATTCTCCCGGTGTCTGTGTGTTTTTTCCATGGCTGCTCCGGTCTGTGTGGGTTTTCCATGGGTGCTCCGGTTTCCTCCTACAGTCCAAAGATGTGAAGTTAGGTGGATTGGCCATGCTAAATTGCCCATAGTGTTCAGTGATGTCCAGGTTAGGTCCATTAGCCATGGGAAATATAGGGTTACAGGGATAGGGTAGAGAGATGGGTCTGGGAGGGATGCTGTTTGGAGGGTCAGTGTAGACCTGTTAGGCCAACTGGCCTGCTTCCACACTGTAGGGATTCTATGGATTCTGTAGAGCTCTTCAATATGCTCCTTCCATTTTTATGCTTTTTTTTGTTAGTGTTTGTTAATTGAAAACCTTTCTGATTCTTTTTGTTATTTTCTACCCTTTGTACTGCATGCCCTTAATCTCCTTTCTTGTTGTATAAGGAAGGTTTACTTTTCCTAGCTAATTCAATCTTCGAGTGTGGTACACTGCTCTTTAAAGGTGTTCTCATTCCTTTTCTCCAGTTAACTCATTATTAAAATGTCTATTTTGCAATATGCCTTCAGTATTAATGTTCTCCCTTTTTTTCCATCCTTACATTCTTTGGAATATTGTCATATTGACTTTTTTTTCTCTAAAATCCCAATGCAGTGTTCCCCTCTTTCCTTGATTCATTCTTTAATCTTTATTCATTCATTCATGCTGGTGATATCCCTTTCTTTTCTAACTACTGCTTATTTTCTTCACTTACGAATTCTTAATTTGCTTTTTGCAATCTGGGTGCCACCGTTTTCTGCAGATTCTTTGAGAGTCAGAATATTTCAACTTTTACATTTCCATTTTGACTGACAATTAGTATCATTACGAAAAGAGAAGGCTTTAAAGGTAGAATAGCCTTCTGGAATGGTTGCTGAAAGTGACCCTTAAAACAGTTTAATCAAATTAATCAACTATGCCAAAAAAATGTTTAAAGTTCAGAAGATCCACTATGTGTTAGAATATTTTTCAGCACCCTGAAGTATTTCAAAAGAATGAAAGGATTGTACCATTAACAACAATAATTTTGGACACCGTGTGGAGAATCGTGTTCTTAGCCGATCTTGTCTGGCCAACATGGGCAATGAAATTTACGATGTGTTGGTGTTGGACTGGGGTGGACAAAGTTAAAAACCACATAACACCAGGTTATAGTCCAACAGGTTTATTTGGAAGCACTAGCTTTCAGAGTGCTGCTCCTTCATCCGGTGGCAAGTGAGGCAGGATTATAAGACTTGGAAATGGTTCATTTTGCCCACAAGATCTGAACTAGTGTTTATGCTCCACACGAATGTTGTCCCCACTTCGTTTTATCTTACCTTATCAATATCTTCTTCAGTTTAAATTCACCTTAAATGCATTTAACTGTCAGAAAAAGAGTTTCTTTTGAACTTCTTATTGGATTTATTACAGTTTTGGGGATTGTCTAAAAAATACACAATTATAAATTAAAACACTTAAGGAAAGTTTGGAACTGAAAAGTGTTCATTCTTCGAGAGACTAGGCTAATCTTATGTCAATTAATATTTATTAGAAGAACTGAATGAACGTCTGATCGGGGACATGATTAACATTATAACAAAAAACACAACTAAATGTGTTATGTAGTGTGCGGGTTTGTAAGCTAATTGACCATGGAAATGTTATAAGATGGAAGGATGTTTTCGCACTGACCACTTCTGGATGTTTGAGGGTGGTGTATGCCACCACTGTTCTTATGTTTTGGCTTTAGGTTACGATGGTAGTTTGAATGCCAATCTGCATTTTTGAAAAGAATGCCACTGACTTTAGATGAGTGTCCCTGCTGTCTACCATTTAAAATTTGGAGTTAGCCAATCTGTTGCAAAGAACTAGTGTGCAGTCTTGAGGTACAGTTTAACTTCTGTTCCTTTCTGATTTCCACCTGGTTAGGGGATGTTAAAGCTGAGGCCCAAACCATTGGTGGGTGGCATGGTGTCTCAGTGGTTAGCACTGCTGCCTCTCAGCGCCAGAGACCCAAGATTCAATTCCAACCTTGGGCAACTATGTGGAGTTTGCAGGTAAAACTCCCCGTGTCTACGTGGGTTTCCTCTTGTGCTCCGGTTTCCTCCTGAAATCCAAAGATGTGCAGGTCAGGTAAATTGGTCATGCTAAAATTGCCCATAGTATTCAGGGATGTGTAGGTTAGGTGCATTAGTTCGGGTTAAATGTAGAGTAATAGGGGAATCGGTCTGGGTGGTTTACTCCCTGGAAGGTCAGTGTGGACTTGTAGGGCAGACTGGCCTGTTTCCACACTGTAGGGATTCTGTGATTCTATCTGAGCACTTTTGGGACAAGCAGAACCTGAAGTCTGAAGCTACTGTACTTTAATATAAAAGGGTAATGGCAGGCAATATTGTGAATTGCACTATCCCTAATGCATTGATATTGCATTATTGGAGAATGCAGTCAAAATTGGATGTCAAAATCAACCCAAGAAAAGGTAGCTACATTTGCTTATGAAACAGTCTTATGCTTGTGGAAATTGAATTGCACTGTGCACAATGTCGTCTACCCAGTAGTGAGCACTAAACATTTATGCTATATCAGAGTTATTGAGATTGTCCAGTGGTTTTGCACATACCATGATTTGAATCAAGAATGGATTTCAGCTACAAAAGCTGTCTTCACAATGAATAAAGTTCTGTCATTACACAGTTCAATCTTTTTTTGTGTGCGTGGGAGAGTTTCTGACCTTTTAATATAGCGTTTAAAAACATATTTGGTTTATCCCTGCAGCTGTACAAATCTGCACAAAGCTCCTTCCACACATCTCAATTGGCCTATTTGCCATCTACCCACGCATTGTTCCATGCCCTTAGTCATGCAAGAGAATACTAGTGGGGCACAACCTCCCACTTGTCACCAAACCATTTTCCAAAAGTATGTGAAATAAAGATTTGCCCATGTGTTGTGATTTCTTGGACTTTCAGATTGAGAGAAATAAAAACATGACCTATAAAATAAAATCTTGATCAAAAAAAAATCCACAAAAATCATGCTGTTGACATTTTTTTCTAAATGCCAATCAATCAGCTATTTAAAAAACAAATTAAAATGGAAGAATATTTTACAAAGAAGATTTGCTGAAGTGGTCATTACTATTGTATACATTTTATCAAATGCTTCAGAGGATCTGGTTACTGTAGTATTAACAATAATATTATTAAGATCTCTGATAAAGAACATGAAAGGCAGCCCATGGACCTGAGAATTCTGAGGGAAAAGGTTCAGTTTTGGCTTTACTAAGATTCTTGAGGTTTAGTAGTGATTTGAAGAGTTGCCTAACATTCAAATACATGGAGGGAGATAATTTTCTCGATCTTTCTTTTAGTTCTAGTTTCAGGGGATGTGTCTGGCACTGGCAAGGCCAGCATTTGCTGCCCATTCTTAATTTCCTTTGAGAAGGTGAACTGCCTTCTTGAACCACGTTAAAAATCACACACCGGGTTATAGTCCAACAGGTTAATTTGGATGTTCTAGCTCGAGGAGCGCTGCTCCTACCTGATGGAGAAGCAGCCCTCCAAAATATAGTACTTCCAAATAAACCTGTGGACTATATCCTGGTGCTGTGTGATTTTTAACTTTGTCCACCCCAGTCCAACACCAACACCTCCACACCATGGCTTCTTGAATCACGGCAATCAATATGATGGAGGTGTACCCACAGTGTTGTAAAGGAGGGAGTTCCAGCATTTTGCTCCAGTAACAATTAAGAATCAACAATATAGTTCTAAG
This sequence comes from Chiloscyllium plagiosum, assembly GCF_004010195.1. NCBI lineage: Eukaryota > Metazoa > Chordata > Chondrichthyes > Orectolobiformes > Hemiscylliidae > Chiloscyllium > Chiloscyllium plagiosum. The sequence goes on along the minus strand of NC_057731.1, from coordinate 26,012,364 downwards.
TCAGGATAGTGTGTACTTAGAGAATGGGGGATATCTCACATGTGATGATGTTCCCATTGTATCTGGTGTCCTTGTTCCTAGAAGTCACTGGTTGCATAGGTTCTATTGCAGGGCTTATAAGTTACTGCATTGCATCTTGTAGGTAGTACACACTATTGCTACTATGTCTTCAGTGGAAGGAATTATTGTTTAATTTTGTGCATCGAGTGCCAGTCAAGTGGGCAGTTTTGGCCAGAATGGTGTCAAGATTGCTGATTGTTCTTAGAGCTGCCCTACTGCAATCACATGGTGATTAATCAAATTCACTCCTGTCATGTGCCTTGTCGGTGGTGGGCAGGTATTCAGTATTCAGGAAGTGAGTTACTTGCCTCAGAATTCCTGATTTCTGACCTGTCATAGTAGCAAAAACATTGGTGCAGCTTGTTTAGTTTAGTTTTTGGTCAGTGGCAACCATCACGATTGTGTGGGATTCTGTGATGGTAATACTGTTGACTATCAAAGAGTGAGGGTTAGATTCTTTCTTGTTGGACATAGTCATTACCTGGCATTTATATGGTGCAAATGATATCTGCCAATTATCAGTTCAAGTCTGAATGTTGTCTTACTATTTATGGACATACGGCTTCAAAGTCTCCTGTTTTGATGAGGTGTGAATGGTACAGAATGTTGTGTGGTTATCAGTGAACATCCCCACTTCTGACTTCATGGTGGAGAAAATGTCATTAATGAAAAAGCCAAAAGGTGGTAAGGCCCAGGAAAACTTGAAGTCCTGCAGCTGTGTCCTAGGACAGAAATGATTGACCACCACCACAACCATCTTCATGCATGCTCGGTATGACTGAAAGCTGTGGGGAATTTTCTCCTGTTGATTTTCAGTTTATTTAGGACCCAAACCTAAGCCTAACTTTGAAATTAATCCTTGTCAAATTAAATATTTTTACTTTGCTTCTTGCCTTTTTCCATAGTTGATCTAAAACTTACGACACTATTATTATTGCTCCCTAAATATCTCCTTATTGACATTTGCAGCAGAACTTAGTTGAAGTGAAAGGGATTCTATTCAAGTAAAGAGTATCAGCAGAATCTCTTGGCTCCATTGCAGGGGAATTGCAACACAATTTAAGTTCAAGCAGCTATCTACCTCGGTAGTGTCAGGCCTCCCACTTGATCAAGTCCTTGGTTGCGCAGAAACCCTACCACAAGAGTTGCAGCAATCAGAGGCCAATAGCTCCCGATTTCTGATAGTGCCACTGTGGTGGTAGTTGTAGATTGTAGTGCACTGAGGCTTTCACCAAGAATCACCACTGGATTCCTGGCCACAGCAAGTGTTGGTGGAATGTGATTTGTCGGTAGGGGATTGTATGCAAACCGCCAGAACCTGATCCGGAAGTGCCTCCATCCTTACTGAATCTGTAACATATATATTGAGAAAACTCTCCTAAATGTATTTAAGAAATGCCTCTTCTCTCTACAGTATTAGTACTAGTTGATATTTAGGATAACTAAAGGCCTGTTTATACTAATATAGTCCTTGCACCTCTCTATATTTTCCCTGAAAATGTGTAGCTGTATTTGTAGGGGTGCCACGATGGCTCAGTGGTTAGCACTGCTGCCTCATAGCGCCAGGGACCCGTGTTCAATTCCCGCCTCGGGCAACTGTCTGTGTGGAGTTTGCACATTCTCCCCATGTCTGCATGGGTTTCCTCCGGGTGCTCCAGTTTTCTCCCACAGTCCAAAGATGTGCAGGTCAGGTGAATTGGCCATGCTAAATTGCCCGTAGTGTTAGGTCAATTAGTCAGGGGTAATTGTCGGGGAATGGGTCTGGGTGGATTGCTCTTTGGAGGGTCGTTGTGGACTTGTTGGGCCGAAGGGCCTGTTTCCACACTGTAGGGAATCTAATCTAATATCTTTCCCACAAGTTGGTGACTTAAACAATACATCCATTAGTGTAATAGCGCCTCCAATGTTTCTTAATTTTAGTAAAATTAATTCTATCCTTATCCCAGCAGGACATCCATTCTGTTTAATGCTTTAATATTCTTTTTAATGCTGCCAACCCTTCTCCTTCCTTTCCTTATGTCTAGAAATATTCAGTACCCAATTGTTCCTTATTATTGCGACATCATATTCACATATAGATATTTGTGCTTGCAGTTCAACAATTTGTATTTTATCACACTCCAGGCATTTAGATACAAACACTGTATGTATGGTCTAGATCTTTCAATATGTCCTTTGTGTATTATTGTAATTATTATTTTCTGATGCTAGTCCTAAATAACTTATTAAATCCTTTGTGCACCTTATTTATCCTTTCTAATGCCACATCCTGACTCCTAAACCTGCAATTTGTCTAACCCAGCCCAACAACACGAGCAAACCACTTAATCCTGGCCTTGTAGAGAAGGCAAGGCTGGTTTACAAGGAAGATCTGATGGATGGAGGAGATCTAGGCTTCACCTTCCACTCCACCAACCTCTGTACACGTAGCATCACCTTTAGCCATTTCCAACACCACCAGAGATGTATTTCCCTCTCCACCCCTCTCTGCTTTCCATAAAGACCATTACCTCCACGACTCCCTTATCAGGTCCATGCCCCTCGCAAATCCTGCACCCACACCTCCCCACACACCTCAGTCCAAGGCCCCAGAGAAGCCGACCACATCCATCAGAGTTTTACCTGCAATTCCACACATGTCACTTACTGTATCAGTAGCTCCCGATGCGGTCTCCTCTACATTGGGATGCCTACTTGCAGAGCACTTCAGAGAACATCTCTGGGACACCTGCACCAACCAACCCCACTGCCCCATCACCAAACACTTCAACTTCCTCTCCCACTCCACCAACAACATGTAGGTTCTCGGCCTCCTCCATCACCACTCCTTAACCACTCGAGGCAGAATACCTCATCTTCCGCCTCAGGACCCTGCAACCCCATGGCAAAAATGTGGATTTCACCAGTTTCTTCATTTCCCCTCCCTCCAGCTTATCCTAGTGCCTACCTTCCAACTCGGCACATCCTCATGACCTGTCCTATCTGTCCATCTTCCTTCCCACCTATCCACTCCACCCTCCTCTCCGACCTACCATCATTGCTGCCTGACCTGCTGTGCTTTTCCAGCACCATACTCCTGAGATCTAGACCCTTAAGAGGCATCAGAAAGGTCTGGGTGGGAAACAACACACTTCAACTCAATGTCTTTGCAAACTACTACCCCATCTCTAACTCCCTTTTCCCTCTAAAAGTCTTGAACGTGATGTTATACATGTGCACACCTATTATTCCTGGAATTCCATCCATGATTTTCTCCAATCAGCTTTTGCCCTACCACAGTAGCAAAGTGGCCCTCAACTAGTCTCAAGTGAGATCCTAAGCTTTGACAAAATTAACTACTCTATTCATTTTTATTAACTACTCCTGTTCATTCTTCTCAGCCTGCCTGTATCCTTTGACATACCTTTGTATTGCCATTCAGCTGAATGGAACTGCACTCACTTGTTTTCTTTCCTATCTCAACGCTGGAGAGTTTTCCTGCTGCATTTGTCAATTCAAGTGTGTTCATAGGCCTATTTGTAGTTACTCAATTTTTCATTCACATATTGCTCCTTGCTAAAGTTAAAGCACTTGTTTTTACATGTAACAACTTCTAGCTCTATCTCACCACCACCTTATGACCTCTCTGCTGTTGCTAAATTGTTACACAAACTTTGTGAAATGTAGTAGTGGTTGGGTTGAAATGTTGTCCAATTAAACATTGGTGCTGGGGAAGTCCATGATCAGAAGTCATGGTGGGGTCATGCTAGGAGCAGTACCAGCAATACCTAAAAATAAGGTGTTAACCAAGTGACACTGCAGCACAAGACTGCTTGCATTGTAAACAGCAAAAGCAAATCTCACAACTAACAGATCGTAGCTGTGCAGTCCTGTTACGTACAGGAATCCAGTGTGGTGAATCCACTAGTGGGCTATTAAGCACTAAGAGGAGACTCCAGTAACATTGTCATCCTTTACATTGAGGAAGCTAAGCACATCATTGCAAAAAACAACACTAAAGCATTTGCAATCATTTTCCACCAGAAGTGCCGACTGGATAAATCATGTTTGCTTCCTCATGAGGTTCTCAGCGTCAGCCGATTCAGTTTACTCCATGTGAAATCTAGAAATGTTTGATAGCACTGAATTCCGCAAAGACTAGGGGCTTTAACAGTATTCAAGCAGAGGTCCTGACAACTTGTGCTCCTCAAAATTGGCAGAAAAATCTAACAGATTAATGGGCTTCCTTTGAAGAGGAGGAAATGGTTCCTGTGCAGTTGAGAGACATTCCCATGAGAGGCAACGGCAGGGAAACCAAAGCCGCATGAAGGAGGATAGTAAGTTGAAGTAGAAATTGTTTCACTGATGTCAGGTTGATAGTATAAGTAAGAATAAGGCTCACCACAGACAGTTCTGAAGGAAGTGAAAAGACAAGTTAAAGCAACAAAGAGAGAGCATGAGAAGAGGATGCTACGAACATAAAGAGAAATCTAAAACTTTACAAAATAAAAGAACATACTGTTCTAGTTAATGGGAGGGTTAAACCATGAACACAATTAGCAAGCAAATTTATTTGCAAACTTCGTGTCTTTTTTGTGTAGAAGTTACAAAGAATGGGATACTATTCCCATTGTTGATGGGAGAGAGTTGTGATCTTTTCTGTAGTGTACGGTATAAATGACCTACTGTGTTAGTATTCAGGTCTGGCAGCATCTGTGGAGAGACATTTCAGGTCCAGTGACCTTTCATCAGAACTGATGAGCTGCAGGCAGAGATATCTACATAAGAATATGATGTTGCAATCATAAGAGAGCCATGGGTACTGAATATCGCTCATGAAGAGTTTCATAGTTTATGGTTTTATTTTAGTGTTTCGGTAGTGTTGCTTTTAATTTGAGTTACAATAAAAGTCTTAAAACTTTTATTGTGATACTTTAAGCCATTCTTTGGACTTTTGAATTCTTGTTTTATCAGTCTGTCCAAGGAATGTGACACTATTGTTGAAGAATTCAGTGTTAGTTGCATAACAGTAGCTGGTGTCAAAAATGAAAATATTGCATTGGAGTTGTAAAAACATTTCACTGAAGTTGAAGTTATAGTACTTTAATGTGAGTGTATTATTGTGTTGAACTTTGCAGTAGGGAGTATTTGGTGATAGGACTGGATGCAGTCAACTGAAAAATGGACAGAATTTGCTATACTATAATCATTTGCTTGAGCATACAATTCATTTCTTCACTTAACATTTAACTTAAAAAGTGTAAAGACACAAAAACCAACACACTGCACACAACTAAAATACATTATGTGAATTTATTTCACTATAAGCCAGCAATGCAGTTAAAATACAAATTTGTTTTCAGGCATGAAAGGAATACTTCCATGACAAGAATTCAGAACAATAGGCTTAAAATAACTTACAGAAATCCAGTGAAATATATACCTTGTAATGCATATCCCTTTGCCAAGAATGAGAGTGAAAAGAGAACCACTCAGATTTAATTAATAAAAACTAAACATTTTAGTTTCTTGTATTATATATATGAATAGAGATCAATAATTAAGCAGCTTGGTTTGCTTAAGCCTGAATATTAGAGAGGTTAAAAACAAGTGGTAATACATTAATCTGAACTAACTGGTTTTTAAAAGTTGGAAAGATAATTAAAATGCAGCAAATAGGTGCCTAGAAATATTTGTTTTGTATTGATATGAATAACATTGTAGAGAAATTGACAGAAAAGGTTTAAAATAGACATGTGTTGGAAAACATACAGTTTTATCCCTACAGGTGATGATTTATGGCTGATAATATTGACAGTTCGAGTTGACCGATATTATTAAGTTTATAATCAATCCTGTTTACAGGTTGAACTAGTGTTCTCTGAACAGCTATCCTGTTTGACCATGAACTGTTTTTTCCATTCTGACAACTGCTGTATTGCCAAAACCACCGGTTTCCACCTCCATGTCATTGCATGTCTATATTCATACCTCAACTTTGAAATCTTTATTCACATCATCCTATGAAAGCTTCATTTATCTCAGCATTCTCTTTGCTGGCTCCTGGAACTCTACCCCATTCATTCTATTTTTATCTAAAACACATTGGTATAGAGCTTCCTCTTTAGATGCAAATGCAAGGCGTGCAGTTAAAGTGGGGCAGCACATTAGCTGACAGCATCAGGGACCCAGCTTTAATTCCAACTGTGAGTGGAGTTTGCACACTCCCCATGTTTGCGTGGGTTTCCGCTGGGTACTCCAGTTTCCTCCCACCAAAGATGTGCAAGTTAGGTAGATTGGCCATGCTAAATTCCCCATAGTTTTCAGGAATGTGTAGATTAAATGCATTAGCCATGGGAAATGCAGGTTATAGGGTAGAGGGATGGGATTGGGTAGAATGCTGTTCGGCTGCCCGGTACGGACTTGTGCAAAATGGCCTGTTTCCACATTCTGGGGGTTCTACGATTCTATGCACTAGTTTGCTGAAGTGAAGTTAGATTTGGACTTCTTTGGTAATCACAAATATAAAATCTTTTCCATGAACCAGTGCCTGAGGACAGTGCAACAACATAGTTGTATTATATATGTGTGGAGAGAGAAACAGTGTTACTGTTTTGAGTTCTATGGCTCCTTGGAACTGAAGGGAGATAGAAATACAACGGGTTTTATATTGTTGCAAAGACAGATTACATTGTGTCTGAAAGTAAAAACATGAAGCCAACCAAAAAGAAAATGCTTGCTGTCCCGAACTTGAAGTGTTACAATTAAGCCCAACTTCAGCTCATAAATACTGTCCCCACTTTTTGATTTTATTTTGCCAAATGCCAACCTTTTTCATGCTTTTACTTTCAGATAGAATTAGTCTTTATTCTACAATTAATAAATACTCTGGATCAATCCTTTGTTTCTTTATTACTATCATTACCACAACCTGTGCCTTTGTTCCCATGACATCTTTGTCCCTAATGTTTCTCACCCTCCAACCTAACTCTAACCATCATTTTAACCTCTCCATAAACACTGCAAGGGCTATTGAGTTTCACCAATATTTTGTTTCTAATGCATTAAACTTGGATCTTTCCTGGTATTTTTCAATACTTCTTATAAGTTCCCTCACAATTCTCTTATTTCCTACAGTGTTTTGAGAGATTGGTTATGTGAAAGGAGATGTACAGGTGTAAGTTATTGATGTGGAACAATGACATCATTGTGCATTTTTAAAAATCATTTAGATCCCATTCTTGAACGAAGGCGTACGAATTCATGGTGAGAAAGTAACTGAAGCATTGAGACCCTTCCATGAGAGATTGGAAACCTGTTTCAAAGAATTAAAAGAAAAAGTGGAGAAACAATATGGAGTCAAATCATGTGTACGTATTATTTTTTGATATATATCATAGATGAAGATGGTCCACTGAAGCTTTTCTCTCAGTTTTCACTCTGAGGCAGAGACATCAGTGTGTCAATAAAAGATCTTTAATCTGAAATGTTAACTGTTCCTCTTTCCACAGGTGCTGCAAGACCTGCTGAGTATCTCTAGCTTTTATTCTCTCTATTTCAGATTTCCAGCATTCACAGCATTTTGCATCATTCCATTTCTTGGTTCTTTAAACATTGAGATAAGTAATAAAACTGTAAGACAAGCTAACTTGTTTTGTTCATAGTTCGTGCTGCCTCAGTTAGTTCAGCTACTTCCTTGCTGAGCTCATTGAGCTTTGAAACAACACAGAGTAGTAATTTGCCTAGTGATTGACTTCCTATGGGCAAGTGCCTCACTGTTCCACATGTCTTCATAGTGAGTCATTGTAACTGAAGAATCACTGTGTGATGGCTAATAGGTTCAAATTGATATTAACCTGTTAGATGTAACATACTATTGCATCAACACAAAGGCCTCTTGGCATTTAACAAGCTTTTGTTTGACCCACCAAGAATATGTCTTTAGTAATTGTTGCTATCTTAGTCTGCCAGATATGTAAGTTAAAGTTAATGGGTAGAGATCATTTCAAAGTTTAAAGTGCAAGCAATCCAAAAAAGGAAGCTATGTGGTTAACATGCCTCACAACATTTCTGCTTTTTCCCAAGAAATCAGGATATCCCAGACTACTATTTCCCTCAATGACAAAAGACTACCATTGAATCTCCTCCTACCATTGTGGCCTTTGATAATACTCCCTCTTCCGGACCAGACTTGATCACCATTGGGTTTACCCTCTGTTCTGTTCTCTGAGATTCCTCTCTTCTGGCATCCACCCAATGATCTCTTACACTCCTAGTAAACCTATCCTATGTATACTACTTACTATCATTGGCTTCAACACTTCAAAAAGTGTGGTGCTGGGAAAGCACAGCCGATCAGACAGCATCTGAAGAGCAGATGAGTCGATGTTTCGAACATAAGATCTTCATCAGGAATTCCTCATTATGCTCGAAACGTCAACTCTCCTGCTCCTTGGATGTTGCCTCACTGGCTTTGCTTTTCTAGCACCACATGTTCTGACTGTGCTCTCCAGCATCTGCAGTCCTCACTTTCTCCTCCTTCAACACTTCAAGCAGATTTCCTGCCTGAAACAGCCCACCATACATCCTGCCAGAGTGAGCAAGACCTCCACAGAAACTTATGTAAAGGAACTTTGCAGCAAAATTCCAGAGGACATTCATGAAACCCACTCTTCTGAACTCTTCTTCCTCTCACCACTTCCCAGTCTGCCATCACTCAGCTGTGGCTGGGTCCCTTGCTGCTGATGCCATGCTTCTCCCCAAATATCTTGCCTGCAATATAACAGTCGCCAGTAACTCCCAGACAGGGATGCACACTTTCCAGACCGTGGTCCTTCGTCCCTGGGAAGGTCCACAGCTGACTCTAAGAAAGTGGGCTTTCCTAGTGGAGGTGACACTAAGGGTCTCACCAGCTCTCTAACTAATATGCAATACCCCTTGGTTACGAGGTATATTACACACAGGTGCAGCATGAAAAGTCATCAATCATACTTTGCAAAACAAAAGGCAGCTACTGCTAATCATGAATGAAAAAGACATTTAACCCACATACAAAGTACTTAATAATTGAAATATCTGTAAATCTCCCCGATCTGTAGTCTATTGTTGTTTTCCCTGCATTGTACATGCTAGAAGGTTTAATTTTCGCCGTACTCTGGGTCTTAGCCTGACTGCACCTGTGTGCAGACAAAAACAAATGGCAGCAGCAACAAGAGAAAACTGAAAGGTTTTTCTTTCTGATTGCATCATGTTATTTGGAATGAAATTATTTTGTGTCAAAGTGAAGAATACCAATGTTCACATTATGGTTAGAAAAAAATTAAATAAGATGCATTGATTTTGAACATTGACACTGCAATTAATGTTTCAATCCATCATAACAAATTACCATCACTTTAACATCTATAAGGTATTTAGATTCAGTGTGTGATACTTATAAGCCAGATGGAATCTTGTTCCAAAATATATAGTTTTATTTTACTTAAAGAAACAGCAACCAGGCATAAAATTAAAATATACAAAGCATTTACTTATTAAAGCAATTATACAGTGACTAAGTTCTGGGCATACAATTTGATAAATGCTGCAAAATATCAAGGTGATCAGATTCAAAATAGCTCTGTATAATTTGAGAGGGTCCATTTTCACTCCCAAATATATTCTAACATCTATGATCCCATCAGTTATGTTTGTTGTTTCTTCCTGTGCAACCATCTGTTCTTTTCTGAAGTAACCTGCACCATTCACTAACTTTCCAGATCTGCCATATCAAAAAGTATAACAAGAATTCCTGGTGTTTGCTTACATAATATGCTCCTAGGCTGTGCTTGATTTCACAAGATTTCAGACATTGTCTGATTAAATTGTAACATTCATGTATTCAACATTGTTCTAAAGTTGAAGCTTTAGGAAGCCTGACAAAACACACTACTTAGATGTTAATAGTTGGAAATAAAACACTGCAAAAAAATCTACATGTTGTAAATGTAAACCTAAACGAACATTAGCAAGAGTTAAATTCACTGAGAGAACTCAGGAGCAGAATTTCATTCATGTATATAATTGTTATAAACAGAAGCAAGTTTTTTTGGGTGGGAGGACATGAAAGTAAGAAATAAAATGCTTACATCTTAAAGCAAGATACTTCAAATTCATAATGGACAAAAGTGAAAAAAAACCATAAACAGAAAAACATACATTAGGAAATAATCCTAGCAATCAGAAAGAAATGACAGGTCACTGGTGTGATCCAAACCTCCTTCAGCAATGAAAAGCTAAAGATGGTCAAGCACTTTAATGGATTCATGAAAATACAAAGCTGGGATGGAGAATAAAAAGCAAACACAATATGAGATTTTAGGAAGGGAACCAGAAATGTTACATGATGTGATATATTAAAAATTCACATTGTGTTTAAAGTTTTATATTATACGAATAATGTAGTATTTGACCTAAAGTTCATTTGCAGTATTTTACTACCAGTTGTTCTATTGAGAGAGCTAAAAGAATGTATAAACTCAAACTCCGAGAGGCCCTAACAGCCCACCTGCTATCCTATTGGAGATCTAATACTTTCTGTTAAGGAATTTACTGCCTTTTGGACGACAGTGTTTCTGCTGTTTAGTGCTGCTTCATTATTTGTATAAAAATAGTTTCTCGACAGTTTCCAATAAATTGGCATGGGGTTGGTAACCAGAAGACAGCTATAATAATTTCAAATAAAGGTAGGCAAAAGGGAGGAGTTTTATAACGGAGCTGTTAAATCTTACTTGAAAGAATAATGGTAGCGAATTAGGTGGTAATGAATCAAAGGGAATTGGATGTGAACTTGAAAAGTAAAATTTGCAGAGTAATGGGGGAAAAGCTGGGCCATTGGTGACTCTTTGAGATCGCAAGGCACTGTGGACTAAATTGATCCCCTCTGATTTTGCAGACACTAGAATATGATCATAATGAGAGGTTTTAAGATCTGTCTTCACTTTTCCAATGCATATATTCCTCCAAAGAAATTTGATCCCCAGTCTCCCAACTTTCAATCCATCAGCCTGTACTCTAATCCCCAATGTCCAGTCTATTTCTTGCAATATTCTGAAATCCAGCTTCCTATTCTTTATACCAGCCTCTGATCACCAGTCACAGTAAGTATCACTGTTTATGTAGTTTTTCTTAATTGTTTGTTTAGGATCACAATCTAAGTGTTTGAACAACATTGGAACAAAATTAGGAGTATTATTTAATAACTATTTAATATTTATTTTCTAAGTGGTGAAGTAGAAAACACTTCAATTGTACTGTCCAAAGAATTCAAAAAGAGAGCATTTTAGATTCATGACACATAATCAGACATTTTTAACTAAGTCTTAATAGATATCGATGTTCATGAGTAAAATATGAGACCACTCAAGTTTGAGTATTCATAGTATTTTGAATTTATTTCACACATAACACATCCTTTTCTCAGTGAATGGTTTCCATACAAAGCCATAATTGAACGAGAAATGCAAATACATCTATAGATATCGTAAACAGCCTGACCCAGTTTTGCTCAATGACTTAATGTAATACTTTAATTTGTGCAAAATGTACTATTTCCCTACGACATACGGTGAAATAAAATCAATTAACACTGCATATATAGTCCCACGATATAGTCGTACTCAATCAAAATTTGTAATTTGATAATAGGTACTGTCTATCTGCAGTGATCTCTCGTAGCAATGGGGGAAAATATCTAACCAAAGCCAGCTACAAAATCCTAACTTGAGAACAGCATTAACTGTAGATAATAAGAAAGAGTTTCACCAGTCTGCAGGCAAAAGCAGTTTGGTCCTTCCTGAAAATCTTGGGTGAAAACTGTGGAAGCTGGAGTGAGCATATCTTTCAGATGATAACCCTCATTATGCAAATTAGAATGCAGTGATATAAATAGAGCCCAGATTGGCATTTTGAAAGATAATTAGACAGCATGTGTGCTCTGCATACTCCCAACAGTTATAGCTAAAGAGGATCCAAAATGGTAAGTGCAGTGTCATTTTTATGGGTTAGGAGTGCTGGAGTGCAAGATTAACCTAAGCTACTAACACCCAATATTCCCACCCCACCAGATCCACCTTGTGATACCTGGCAGGCTGCTCAGAGTTCACAACCTTGAGGGAGCCAAATAATGACGTAGTACACCACATCAGTTAGACAGCAATAACAAAAGTCCATCCCAGCATTACAAAAATGATAAAAGATACAAATAGACTGAGCAGGTTCTGTCAATTCATTTTAACATTTAAATATCTCAATGTTTTATTGCCTTTGTGCTATTGTCAGCAATATCTCTGAATCTAGATCTTGAGTTTGAGTCAATTGGCAGAATTTGATTAACTTAATGGTACAGGTTAATTATCCGGTACAAGACAGAAAAGCTACCTTAGAACACGTATTCTCTTTTCAGACAAGACAGTAAACTAAAGTCCAGTTTGCTTTTTCAAGTCTGTGTAAGAAATTTTTCAGTGCTATTTCTGATGTCATGGATAATATTCTATTTCAATAACTACACCAATGCAATTGTTCATTGTTCTTTATTTTGTGTATCCTGCTGCTGGATATATCTATTTAACAATGGCCAATACACTCAAGATAATTGACTAACTATGTACCTTTGAGACAACATAATATTGTTAAGCAGCTACATGAATGCAAATATTTAATTTCTTTTATGCATCTTCAGTTTTCTGTTTTCCATGCTGAACTATTGTCACAAATGATGGATGAAAAAATGTGAAGAGCTGTTAGCATCAAATCTTTGATCAGCTGCTACTGTGGCAATCGCTATTCATAGAGTACATTCATCAATAAATTATATATCCAAATTGCTGATTTAACCAATAATTTCAATCGTCAAAACAAAAGTTGGGATCTTAGCAGTGAGAATGGGAGGACCTGATCAAATGATCATCCCAAGTGAAAATTTAGTTTGTACACTTAAACAGGACACAATGTGGATCTAACCCACTGAAGCCAATGATGAGGAACCAAACTTGACACGCAACACATCATGTTGCTTTGCTCAACAAATGTAAGTTGTCAGATGCAAAGCTTCAATGAACCTCCTAAATTATATTTTCAAAAGTAGTAAGTTCCTAAATGTATTGACATGATCTGGAATGCAAGGCCTTACCTTTATAATTATGTTCTCATTCATCTGCGTTTTTTTCCCCAGATTAGAATTTCTATTATTGTCATTCTGTCACTAGTTATCTCATTAAATTTTGTTAATTGCTCAGGCACTTGCGTGTAGAGAAAGAAATACTTCTTAATACAAAACTCCTCCAGATCTTAAAAAAAATCACTTTTCACACTTTGAAAAAAGTTGCTTAAACAAGTCAACAGAACTTGAATTGGGAAAGGAGGAGCAATAGCATTTGGCCAGTCTTAACTGGAACTGCCACTGCACAGGTGCCAGTTCACTGGCATGCAGTAGACTTAGGTTAGATTCCCTACAGTATGGAACAGGCCCTTCGGCCCAACAAGTTCATACCGACTCTCCAAAGCATAACCCACCCAGACCCATTTCCCTCTGACTAATGCACCTAACACTATGGGCAATTTAATATGGCCAATTCACCTGACCTGCACGTCTTTGGACTGTGGGAGAAAACTGGAGTGCCCAAACAGACACAGGGAGAATGTGTAAACTCCACACAGTCAGTCACCCAAGGCTGGAATCAAACCTGGGACCCTGGTGCTGTGAGGCAGCAATGCTAACCACTGAGCCACCGTGCCGCCAGAAGTTTTCATCTGAACTTTTTGTTCTTACCAACTGTTCCTTGCAGCAGGTCACGACACTAATGGCCCCAATCTTTTTTTTCTGTATGTTATAAACTCAATACAATAAATATCAAATCGGGTAATACCACCACAATGATCTAGTTAGACACTTAACAGTATCACATGCTTTGTCGGAAATTATGTACTTTGGTCACTGTTCCAAATGACTTTCTGAACCTTTATAAACAGTTAAATTCACGTAACTGAAATGAAAATCTATCTACTTCTGTATTAAAAGATCTAAACTCTTAACATGGTATATTGTACATGTTTACCGCACCGCAAATAAGCAATGAGAAAGACTTAAGCCAGTCCAAACGTTCAACAGAATTGCATTCAGTTAAAGAATAAAAACTGAAAAGAAAGATCCATAGCTTACTAAAGATTTTCTGTTTCCCCAACTGCCCTTGAAAATTGCTGATGAGCTGCTGTCTTGAGGTACTGCAGCCCATCTGTTATGGCTAGAACCACAATGTCTTTAGGAAGGGAATTTAGAATGATGGAATATGGATATATTTCCAAGTCAGGATGGTGAGTAGGTTGGAGGGTAGCTTGCAAATGGCAGTGTTCCCACGTTTGTGTTGTCCTCGTCCTTCTGGATGGAGTGATCATGGGTTTAGGAGGTTCTATCTAAAGATCTTTGGCGAATTTTTGCAATGCACCTTATAGATAGTATAAACTATTACTATTGAGTGTCGGTGATGGAGGAAATGGCTATTTGTGAATACGGTACCAATTAAGCAGGCTGCTTTGTCCTAGTTGGTGTCATAAGTGTGGCTGGAGCTACACTCAACCAGGCAAGTGGGGAGTATTCCATTGCAACCCTACCTTGTAAATGGTGGAGATGCTTTGAGGAGTCAGGAGGTGAGTTGCTCACTGCAATATTCCTAGCCTCTGACCAACACTTGTAGTCACTGTAGCTTTATGGTGTGTCCAGTTGGTGTGCCACAAGGATCGGTTGAAATGAATAGTATTAGATTAAAAGGGAGAGGCTTATAATTTTGCAAAGAATAGTATTAAGTATAAAGATTGGGAATGTTTTAGAAACCTGCAAAACATCATTAAAATATTGACAAAAAGGGGAAAGAGGTAGAACGTGAGAGTAAACTAGCCAGGATTATAAAATCTCTCACAATCTTTCTTTATAAGAATGTTAAAAAGGAAACATGTAGCCACAATAAACAATAGTCCCTTAAAGCAAACAAGACAAGTATCATGGGGAATGAAGGTATTGCATAAATATTCAACAAATATCATGTGTCTGTCTTCACAGCTTAGAGCTTAACTTCATTGTAGTAATAAAGGTTAACATAAAGTCTAATAAGAATGGGGAATCTAATGTAATTAGCATCAACAGAAAAAATGCATTGGAAATACTTAAGGGAATAAAAGTCAGTAAATACCTAGGACCTTATCGCCTACAATGGCCTCAGGTTCTACAAAGTACAACTGCAGAGATAGTGGATGTACTGGTTGTGATTTCCCAAGTTTACCTAGATTCTGGTTCAGCCTACCAGATTGAAAATTAGAAATTGTAACCTCACTATTTCAGGAAGAAAGAAGAGAAAACAAAACAAGTAAAACAGGCCTGTAGTTGGCCTGACATCAAGAATTTGCTGGAATCTATTATTAGATACTTAACAATGCACTCAAGAAAAGCAAAGTATGATTACAACAAATTAACATGGTCTTATAAAAGGGAAAATCTGGTTGACAAATTTCTTTTAAGATTTTAAGAATAAGATCAGTAAAAAATAATATGTCTGAATTTCCCCAAAAAAATCAATAATGAGCCACACAAGGGCTGGCAAGCTGGCTCGGTGGTTAGCACAGCTGCCTCACAGCACTAGGTTCGATTCCAGGCTTGGGCGACTGTTGGTGTGGCATTTGCACATTATGCCCATGACCAATCCTATCATTGTAACCCTACATTTCTCATGGCTAGCCTGGACACTATGGGCAATTTAGCATGGCCAGTCTACCTAACCTTCAATGAGAAAGTGAGGACTGCAGATGCTGGAGATCAGAGCTGAAAATGTGTTGCTGGAAAAGCGCAGCAGGTCAGGCAGCATCCAAGGAACAGGAGAATCAGGAAGGGCTTATGCCCGAAACGTCGACACACTTTTCCAGCAACACATTTTCAGTCTACCTAACCTGCACATCTCTGGATTGGGCAAGGAAACCTGAGCACCCAGAGGAACCCCATGCAGAGAATGTGCAAACTCCACACAGTCACCCGAGGGTGGAATCTTGTTCAGGTCCCTGACACTGTGAGGCAGCAGTGCTAACCACTAAGTCACTGTGCTGCCTAAATGATTGGGAACAAGGTTACATGAAATCTAATGTTGGGAAGTATGAGATTATATTTGAATTTGTAAATGTTGATGTTCAGAAAACTTGGGAATATCAGTACATGGAACATCAAAAATTAGCATGCAGTTACAACAAGCAATTAGGAAAGCAAATGGCATATTGGCCTTTATTGCAAGGGACTTGGAGTCCAGTAATAAATATATCTTGCTGCAATTTTATGGGATTTTGGTGAGACCATGCCTGGGATATTCTGTGCAATTTTTGACTGTACATTTAAGGATGTACTTGCATTGAAGAAGTGTTGTGTGGAAGTTTATTATTCTATGACAGGGCAAGTAAATTGTTTTGTGTTCTCTAGAGTTTAGAAGCAAGGCACTCTCATTGAAACATTCAAGATTATGAAGGGAATTGACAGGGTCGATACTAAGACATTGTATCCCTTAGCTGGGGAATCCAAAACAAGAGGCCATTCAGTTAGGTCTGAGATTAGAAATTTCTTCACTCAAAGTGTTAGAAATCTTTGGAATTCTTCACCCAAGAAAGTTATTGATGCATCATCATTGGATATATTTAAGGCAATAATAAACAGGCCTTTGGTCTCTCAGGGACTCGAGGGATATGTGGAAAAAAGTGGCAAAGTGGATTGAAACCTAAGGTCAGCCATTACTGTTTTGAATGGCAGATCAGACTTGATTGGTCATAAGACCTTCTGCTCTTATTTCTTGTTCTTTACGTCACTGTTTTTCATATATATCTTTTAAATATAAAAGATTATATGTAAAATTGTCTGAAAATTATTTTATCTTTTTGAAATCCTTATTGCAACCAAAAAAAAGCAAATACCAACTTGACAGCAAGTGCGGAGGCGCTGGATGTATAATGTCATATACCAGTGCCATCTTGTCTCCTAATCCTCTTGCAAGGATCCTGCCTTGAAGTTTTCTTCCTCTCTCTACAAGAATCTCAGGGAATCCCTCTCCCACTGCAACTCCCAGGTCATTTCCTCTGCCCTGAAGCTCTTCAACCATGTCCTAAAACAGACTCGCTACCACAGCCACATTTGCTTCCTCAGTGCCTGCCTCTGTAAACCTATCACCTTCATCCTCACCCCCATTCACCCATTGTACTCTTTGTTACCTTCCCCGACCCTCCTCCCTGACCTATCACCTCCATCCCCACGCCCATTCACCTATTGTACTCTATGCTACTTTCTCCCCTTCCCCACCCTCCTCTCATTTATCTCTCCACCCTGCAGGCACTCTGCCTCTATTCCTGATGAAGGGCTTTTGCCCGAAGCGTTGATTTCCCTGCTCCTCGGATGCTGTCTGAACTGCTGTACTTTTCCAGCACCACTCTAATCTAGAATATGGTTTCCAGCATCTACAGTCCTTGTTTTTACCTATTTTCCCATAGCCGAAGGGCTAGTAAGCATGGAGTCCTCAGTCCAGGTAAGTTAACAGCAAATTAAGGGCAAATGTGAAAGACTGCCTGGAATTTTCCAGTAAACCACTGGGGTCTCTGCTGTATCAAGAACTGGCCAGCTGCTAGAATATGATCTCCCCATAATGGATCAGAGGACCATCACACCAGGTATATGTTGTAAGGGTTTCCCTGCCTACCTGGTTCCCCATTCACAACAGTAACCTGGCTGCTATGGTTGCACTTTAATTGAAAAGTTATAAAAATGTTGAGGATGCAGCTCAAGAAGCAAGTACCCTCTCTCTCTTACTCGGACTACAAGCTCTCCAGATTTGAGAGCCTAGCTCCCATTCTTAATTGATGGTGCACCCACCATTTGGTCATTAATTGAAGTAAATCAGTGTCGGGTGATTGGCAGGATCAGGACCTCCACTTGACCACAAATCTAAAACTTAAGATCCAACCACACGTCAAATTTGTGAAGTGCTTTTTTCAGTGTGCGTTATTGCCATTTTGTAGCAGCATGCACTATCCATATTTCAAGTGAGGTTTCATTCTGGACTACTCATCCAAACTGAATTAGGTTTATTTTCAGTAAAATCATAGCAATGTAAAATATTGATAACATTGTAGAACTCACTCCTTCTGTAGAAATTGTTCCTTTGTTTAAATACAGGCTGACAAGAACCAAGGTTTAGAGTTTAGGGATGAACTAATTGAAGGGATTAAAATCATAAAAATGTTATAGTAGAATAATTACAAGTAAACTACTTCGTCTGGGGGAGCAATCCTGATGTAGAGAACAGGATCATTCGATTGGATTTAGGACATTTAAGAGTGAAATCAGGATCCAGTTTTTACACCAAGGTAGTGGAAATCTAGAACCCTCAGCCGCAAAGTTTTCTTGTGCTGCATATCAATAAAAATTTGAGTTAAGTAAAGGTATCCAAGAATATGGATGAAGGTGACTAAATAATGTTGAAGTACAGACCAATTATGATTGAATAGAATGGTGGAACAGACTCCTTGAGACTGCTAGAATTTAATTGATTAAACCTGCACTGTTATAATGCACTGAGGTCCACCCTATCCATGAGGATTGCGGTTTATAGGATTGTACAGTGAAATTCTTTCACTGGAGAAGAGAAGATTTAGCAGTGACATGATTTTCATTTTTAGGATCCTCACAGTCTAGAGTATGAAAAGCTCTTTTGTCTTATCCAGGAAATCAAAGTAAAGGGCATGGCCCTCATTTGAAGGGGAAGAAGTTCAAAATAAAGCATAAGTGCCTGAATTAGTTCAGTCAATGCAAATTAGATTCTTGTTCAGAAAAAAATTATAATTTGGAGTTTAGAAATTACACTGTAAACAAAGGGCTAAATATTGTGGGCCAGCTTTGCAGTGCATTTCTGAGGCCAGTGAGAGGAGTTCAGGTTATGGGTTAGAGAGGAAAACCCAGGATTTATCCTGCTTGAGTCTTGAGGAGATGAGAGAAGTGAGGACAGCCTCAATTTTGAAGAAATTCCTGAAGAAGGGCCTGTGCCCGAAACGTCGAATCTCCTGTTCCCTGGATGCTGCCTGACCTGCTGTGCTGTTCCAGCAATAAAGTTTCAACTTTGATCTCCAGCATCTGCAGACCTCACTTTCTCCTCCAGCCTCAATTTTGACCACCTTTTAGGATTGAGCCCACCAACATGCCCACAAGTGTAATTATATAGTCAAAACAAAAACAGAAATTGCTGGAAAAATTCAACAGCACCGGCAGTATCTGGGATGTGAAAATAGAGTCAACATTTCAGGTCCAGTGACCCTACTTCAGAACTGTTCTGCAAAAAGATCACTGGACCCAAAACATTGACGCTGCTTTATCTCCACAGATGCTGCCATATCTGCTGAGCTTTCCTAACAGTTTCAGTTTTTGTTTCTGATTTCTAGAATCCATAATTTTTCAGAATTTCTTTGTTGTTTTGGGGTGTTTGATTTAACTTTAATTGTAAGAATTGTCAATTATAGGCGAAAGTGAGTACTGCAAATGCTGGAGATCCGAGTCAAGATTAGAGTGGTTCATCAGGAATCTGAAGGGCTTTTGCCCGAAACGTTGATTTTCCTGCTCCTTGGATGCTGCCTGACCTGCTGTGCTTTACCAGCACCACTCTAAACTTGACTTAAGTCAACTATAACCATGGGCTGGAGTTCTAACAGATCTTTCAGTCTTGATTAGCTAAGAGACCGCAATAGATATTACGTACCTAACTGCTATGAGTTCATTAATTCTTGCTAACCTCAGTCACTGTGCATGGTCAGTGGCATCCTGGAACTCATTATTAGCTAACCAGTGAATGAACAGCATACTGTATTAGGTTGGCTAGATTTATTGTTGGTTTCTCAAGAGCAATGGTCGTCTCATCGATATCATTTCCTGTTGTTTCCTGACTAGTTATTAGTCACTTATGAGAACATCCTTGTCATTATAGCTTTTCCCTGTTGGTTTAACGTGCTCTGCTAAGATAATGAAGCATTGCAAGGTGATTTATGTTTGCTTATGACAAATTGATTTGCTCAAGTGTTCCAGAGAGTGCCAGAGTCTATCGATATACTTAAAGGAATCATTTGTAAAAGTTTGACTTCACAATTGCTGCTGATGTCTGAAACAAGTTAACTAAAAAAAGCACTTGTTTCATTCTCCAGATATATAGGGTCACGCAGCAAGAATTAAATCTTATCAATGTACAAAACTACAACTTAATTCCAAAGTGATGTACAAATATAAGCCTGTAACATACTAATTTTTTTAAAACAGCTTTTTCTATTAGGCATTTGATGTTACAAACTATGCCAATTAAAACATAACTTAAGCAGTTCCACTTCAGAGTATCTTTTGTTTGTTTAAATTCATGATAGCATGGGGCCATATGGACACTCTCACCATTGACATGCTATAGCCATCCATCAGAAGATCAAAAGTGAGGGTGTTCAGTGGTGATTGCACAATGTTCAGCACCACACACAACACCTCAGCTACTGAAACAGTCCATGTCTATATGCAGCAAGAACTAGATATCATCTAGAATTCGGCTGCTAAGTGCCAAGCAACAAATGCACAACATGATGCACAAATTCCAGGCAATCTCCAACAAGAGAGAACCTAACCATTGCCCTTGATAGTCAACAACATTGCAATCACTGAAACCCCATTGTCAACCTTGTGGGGTATACTATTGACAATAAAAGGAACTGCACTGGCCATAGAAATACTGTGACTACAACAGCAAATCAGAGACTTGACTTCTGTGATGAGTAATACAACACGTAATTCCTCAATGCCTGTCCGCCATCAAAAAGTCATAAATGTGATGGAAAAGTTTCCTGACTGAAAGCAGCTCCAACAACATTCAAGAAGCTTGGCACCATTCAAAACAAAGTGACCCACATCATTTACACACTATCCTCAATATTCAGAGCTGAAAATGTGTTGCTGCAAAAGCGCAGCAGGTCAGGCAGCATCCAGGGAACAGGAGAATCGACGTTTCGGGCGTAAGCCATTCTTCCTGAAGAAGGGCTTATGCCCGAAACGTCGATTCTCCTGTTCCCTGGATGCTGCCTGACCTGCTGCGCTTTTCCAGCAACACATTTTCAGCTCTGATCTCCAGCATCTGCAGACCTCACTTTATCCTCAATATTCACTCCATTATCAGTAATGCACAGTGGTAGCAGTCTGCACCATTTATGCGATGCACTGCAGTAACTAACCAAGGAAACTCTTGATAGCACCTTTCAAATCCGTGACTTCTACTATCCAGAAGGACACGGACTGCAGATACAAGGGAAAACCACTATCTGCAGGTTCCCTTCCAAGTCTCACACTACACTGGCTTAGAATTATTCTTTCACTATTGCTGGATCGAATCCTTGAACTCTCTCCTTATTCGTACTCTGGACTGCCAACTTTCAAAAATCATTATTAGTGCCTTATTGAAGGAGAATAACAGTAAATGCTGGCCTTGACAGTAACACACTTCCCATGAGTGAATAAAAAACATTAGACAGATATCAGACACCCACACAGAATTACACACGCATTAGTTGGATAGCAAATGTCAGTAGCTTTTTCAGATGGCATAATATTACAACTCAGTATTAAATATGTAAGTACATTGCCATTGTTGTCTTGACATGCAGTTTGTCCACTAAATGGTATCATCTGTTCAGAGTTTTAGCAACTACTTGGCTCCTACCTTAACTGAAAAAACTGTGGCTGTCTGAGAACATGTTCTCAAACTCAGCAAGGCATTTGGGAGCTACTATTCCGAGGTGTACATTTCTTTATTCTCAATAAGATGCATATCAGCATTCAGGGTGAAAAAGGGAGTGATTTTCATATTGCACAATTTTTATTTCTTACACACTCTTGGTGGATAAACCAGATCTATTCTAAGTGTTATCATATGATTCTGACTTGTGTTCACATTCAAGGAGTTGAGGAAACCTTAAAATATAGTTAATCTTGACAGCATAATGTTCAGAAATTGAATGTATTTTTACATTATGAATATTTTACTCCCAGCCTATAAATCCAGATGAGCGCAGAGGAAGCCGGCCTCGTTCAATGGTACGATCCTTCACAATGCCGTCAACTCCAAGACCATTATCAGTTGCATCAGTGTCCTCTATGTCATCTGACAGTACCCCGTCTAGGCCTGGTTCTGATGGGTATGTTTGAGAGTTCGCATGATTAACTTTCTGAGAAATGTGACGCATATGAAGACAATAATTGTTACTGAATAAATTGATTTTCATGTGCATGATGAGACCAAGAGTACATCCCGAGCAAAACCTTATGTCGGAAAGTAATGATGGAAATAGAACTACAAGGCATAGAATCAGCTTTATGAGAAACAGAAAATATCTTTAATTATTTATTGAGTTTTTTTTGGCATTTACTTGAGGCTCACTTATCATTCTTTGATCTATCTGGGAAGGAACACTGTGGTGAGCCTATCACCAATGTCTTTAAGGAACATCTACATTTGCTAGCCCCATTGTCATAGTTTTGGGAAATAAGGGTTAAAATTCCCCCTCTGCCCCATTGAACTCTGAATATTGAAATAGCTTGTCACAAGCAAGAGCTTGGATGTCCACAGATGCTAAAGTACCCTAAAGGATGAGGGACTAGGAAAAATGATTTTCTGGCCTCATTCTCCTGATCTGTACTGAGACATATTGTCATAGAGTTGTACAGCACGGAAACAGACCCTTCAGTCCAGTCAGTCCCTGCCAACCATAATCCCAAACTAAACCAGTCCCATCTGTCCGCACTTGACCCATATCCCTCCAAACATTTCTTATCCATATACTTATCCAAATGTATTTTAAACATTGTAACTGTACCTGCATCCACCACTTGCTCTGGAAGTTCATTTCACACATGAACCACTGTCTGTGTCAAAAACATTGCCACATTCTAATGAGGCTCGGAATAGAGAGTAAGTGCAGCTGAACATATGGCTGCAGAGCTGGTGTAGGAGGGAGGGCTCCAGATATGTGGATCATTGGGATACCTGCTATGAAAGGTGAGACCTGTACAAGAAGGACGGGTTGCACCTGAACTTGGGGGGGCGGGGGGGGGGTGCACCAATATCCTGGGTGGGAGGTTTGCTAGAGCTGTTTGGGAGGGTTTCAATTAGATTGGCAGGGGGTGGGAACCTGAGCTACGGATGAGATGATGGAGTAGGTAGTGAACAGCCAGATACAGCGTGCAGAGAGTCTGCGAAGAGGGATAGGCACTTGACAGGGAAAAGGTGCAGTGAGTGTGATGGGTTGAAGTGTATCTATTTTAATGCAAGGAGTATCAGGAATATGGGTGACGACCTCAGAGTATGGATCAATACTTGGAACTATGATGTTGTAGCCATTACAGAGATTTGGATATTACAGGGCAGGAATGGTTGTTGGCTGTTCCAGGGTTTAGATGTTTCAAAATGAATTGGGGTGGTGGTGGGGAAGGTAAAAGAGGTGGAGGAATGGCATTGCTAATCAGGAATAGTATCATAGCTGCAGAAAAGGAGATCATTGAGGTGGGTTTGTCTACAGAAACAGTATGGGTGGAAGTCAGAAACAGGAAAGGAGCAGTCACTTTATTGGGAGTTTTCTACAGGCCCTCAATAGCAACAAAGACACGTAGGAGCTGATTGGGAGGCAGTCTCTGGAAATGTGTAGAAGTAACAGGGTTGTTGTTCTGGGTGAATTTAACTTCTCTAATATTGATTGGAACCTGCTTAGTTCAAATAGTTTGGATAGAGCAGTTTTTGTCAGGTGTGTCAAATGGTTCCTGATGCAATATGTAGACAGACCGACTGGGAGAGACCATATTGGATTTGGTACTTGGCAACAAACCATGCCAGGTGTCAGATCTCTTGATGGGAGAGTATTTCAGTGATAGTGATTATAACTCCATGACTTTTACTATATTCATGGAGAGGGATATGAACAGATAGTATGGGAAAGTATTTAATTGGGGGAGGGGGAATTACAATGCTATTAGACAGGCGCTGGGATGCCAAGATTGTGAACAGTTGTTCGTGGGGAAATGCACAACAGAAATGTGGAGGTTGTTTAGGGAGCACATCCTGATAGTGCTGGACAAGTTTGTCCCACTGAGGCAAGGAACGGGATGGTAGGTTGAAAGAATCTTGGGTGACAAGGGATGTGGAACATCTAGTCAAGAGGAAGAAGAAGCTGACTTAAGATTGAGGCGGCAAGGATCAGATAGGGCTTTAGAGGGTTACAAGCTGGCTAGGAAGGAATTGAAGAATGGGCTTAGGAGAGCTAGAATGGGGCATGTTAAAGCTTTAGCAAATAGGATTAAGGAAAACCCGAAGACATTCTACATTTATGTGAGGAACAAGAGGATAGCCTGATTGAGGGTAGGGCCAATCAAGGATAGTAGAGGAATTTGTGCCCGGAGTCGGAGGCAGTAGCAGAGGTCCTCAATGAATAGTTTGCTTCAGTATTCACTATTGAGAGGGACCTTGACGTTTCTGAGGACAGCGTGAAACAGACCGATGCTTGAACAGGTTGATGTTAGGAAGGTGGATGTGCTGAAAATTTTGAAAAACGTATTGATAGATAACTCCCCTGAGCCAGATGAGATATAACTAAGGTTTATACAGGAAGCGAGGGAAGAGATTGCAGAGCCTTTGGCGATGATCTTTGTCCACTGGAGTTGTACCAGATGATTGGAGGGTAGCAAATGTTATTCCTTTGTTCACGAAAGGGAATAAGGATAATTCTGGGAATTACAGACCAGTTAGTCTTATGTCTGCGGTGGGCAAAGTATTGGAGAGGATTCTGAAAGATGGGATTTATGATTATTTGGAAAACCATAACTTGATTAGAGATAGTCAGCATGGCTTTGTGCGGTTGCAGGGGAAGGTGCCGGGAGTGGAGGTTAGTTTGGTGGGGGGTGTGGACCCGACGAGGGAGTGGTCTTTCCGGAACGCTGATAGGGGAGGGGAGGGGAGGGGAGGGAAATATATCCTTGGTGGTGAGGTCTGTTTGGAGGTGGTGGAAATGACGAAGGATGATACGATGTATCTGGAGGTTGGTGGGGTGGTAGGTGAGGACCAGTGGGGTTCTGTCCTGGTGACGATTGGAGGGGCGGGGTTCAAGGGCGGAGGAGCGGGAAGTGGAGGAGATGCGGTGGAGAGCATCGTCAGCCATGTCTGAGAGTGGTAGATGGAAAGTATTCAGCCTGGAGCTCAGTGACCAGTGGTGTTCTGCAGGGATCTGTTCTGGAACCTCTGCTGTTTGTGATTTTTATAAATGACTTGGATGAGGAAGTGGAAGGGTGGGTTAGTAAGTTTGCCAATGACAAAGGTGTGGATTGTGTGGAGGGCTGTTGCAGGATGCAGCGAGACATTGACAGGATACAGAATTGGGCTGATAAGTGGCAGATGGAATTCAACCTGGAAAAGTGTGAAGTCATTCACTTTGGAAGGTCGAATTTGAATGGAGGATACAGGGTTAAAGGCAGGATTCTTGGCAGTATGAAAGAACAGAGGGATCTTGGGGTCCATGTACATGGATCCCTCAAACTTGCCACCAAAGTAGATAGAGTTGTTAAGAAGGTTTATGGTGTGTTGGCTTTCATTAGCAGGGAGGATTGAGTTTTAAGAGCCATGAGGTTATGCTGCAGCTCTATGGAGTCCTAGTTAGACCACACTTGGAATATTATATTCAGTTCTGCTCACCTCATTATTGGAAAGATGTGGAAACTTTCGAGAGGGTGCATATTAGATTTACCAGAATGCTGCCTGGACTGGAAGGTTGAGGGAGCTAGGACTTTTCTCATTGGAGTGACGAAGGATGAGAGGTGACTTGATAGAGGTGTACAAGATGTTGAGAGGCATAGATAGAATGGATAGTCCTTTTTCCCCCATGGTGGAAATGGCTGTCATGGGGCGAAATAATTTTAAGGTGATTGGAGGAAGGTTTTGGGGAGATGTCAGAGGTAGGTTCTTCACTCAGAGTGGTGGGTGCGTGGAATGCACTGCCAGCAGTGGTAGAAGAGTCAGACACAAAAGGGACATTTAAGTGACTCTTGGATAGGCACGTGGAAGTTAGTACAATGAAGGGTATGTAAGTTAGTCTGATCTTAGAGTAGGATAGAAGGCCAGCACAACATCGAGGGCCGAAGAGCCTGTATTGTGATGTACTGTTCTATGTCTTCTTTAAATCTTTCTTCTCTCACCTTAAAAATATGTCCCCAATCTTGAAATCCCCCACCCTGGAGAAAAGACACCTGCCATTCACCTATCTATACCCCTTATTATTTTATAAACCTCTGTAAAGTCACCTTTCAACCTCCTACATCCAGTGAAAAAAAGTCCCAGCCTTGCCAGCCTCTCCTTATTATTCAAACACTCCATTCCCAGACATGGTAAATCTCTTCTGGACCCTCCCAAGCTTAATAATATCCTTCCTAGAACAAGCCTGATGAAGAGCATATGCCTGAAACGTTGATTCTCCTGCTCCTTGGATGCTGCCTGACCGACTGTGCTTTTCCAGCACCACACTTTCGATTATAACATGGTGACCAGAACTGGACACAGTACTTCAGAAAAGACCTCACATAACATCCCAACTCCTATACTCAAAAGTCTGAGCAATGAAGGCAAGTGTGCTAAATGCCTTCTTAACTACCCTATCTCTACATGATGCAACCTTCAACGAATTATGTACTTGAACGCCTAGGTCTCTTTGTTCTACAACACTACCCAAGTCCCTACTTTTAATTATAAAGTCTTGTCTTTGTTTTATCAAAATGCAATACTTTGCATTTATCCAAATTAAACTCCATTTGCCATTCTTCAGCTAATGATCCAATTTTCATAGAATCCCTACAGTGTGGAAACAGGCCTTTCAGCCCAAACCAACCCTCCATAGAGTAACCCATCCAGGCCCATTCCCCTACCCTGTTATCCTATATTACCGTGACTAATGCACCTTACCTAAACATCCACAGATGCCTCACAGTGCCAGGGACCCAGGTTCAATTCCCATCTGTCGGTGTGGAGTTTGCACATTCTCCCTGTATTTGCGTGGGTTTCCTCCGGGTGCTCCGGTTTCTTCCCACAATCCAAAGATGTGCAGGTTAGGTGAATTGGCCATGCTAAATTGCCCATAGTGTTAGGTGCATTAGTCAGGGGTAAATGTAGGGGAATGGGTTTGGGTGGGATGCTCTTCGGGGGGTCAGTGTGGACTTGTTAGGCTAAAGGGCCTGTTTCCACACTAGGGAATCACACAGAGGAATCATGAATAGTGCTGGACATTGTGCAATCATTAGCAAACCTACCCACCTCAGACTTTATGGAGGGAAAGGCATTGATGAAGCAGTTCAAAATAGGTGTCCCTAAAGCACTACCTTGAGGAACTAGTACAGTGATGTCCTGGAGCTGTTATAATTAAGCTCTGAGAATCACAATCATCTTTTTCACTGCTAGGTATTAATCCAACTAGATAACTAATTACTTCAGCTTTTTTGGGCCATTTTGATGCCACAATCAGTCAAATGCTGCCTCAAGGTCAAGTACAATCACCTTAAGTTTCCCTCAAGTTCAGCTCTTTATCCATGTTGGACCAAAGCTGTGATGAACTGAGGAATTTACTGGGCCTTGCAGAAAACAAACATTGAGCAAGTTGTTATTAGAAGCCGCTTGATAGCACTGTTGATGACACCTTCCATCACTTTGTTGATATTCGAAAATAGACTGGTGGAGCAATGTTTGACCATGTTGAATAATTCTGCTTGTTTTATGGACAGGCCATGCTTGTGCAATTTTATAAATGGCCAGTAGAGTGGCAGATTACCTTCCCTAAAGATCATTAGTTTAGGAGATGGGCTTTTACAATAACCCATACTTTCCAATTTTATCAATTGAATTTAAATTCAACCACTTTCTATGGTAGGATTTCAACCCATGTCCCCAGAACATTAGCCTGTGTTCTGGATTACTAAATCACCATCTATACCACCAATTCCCCATCAATGCTCATTGAAAGGCTGGACCCTACCACAAACAGTGTTAACCCAGCAATATGCTGGAGATTTGTCATGTCAGAAGAATAGCAATTGTGTCCATTCAGATTTGTTTCTCAACATCTTCTAGTGGGAGTGGAGGTGCTCCCTCATTCAAAGATAGTCTGAGCCTGATCAAGAAGGGTTACAGGCCAAGAAGAGTCAACTTAGCTGCCCTGGCACCCATCCCCTATGAACTCCATCCCATATGACCTTGAATTCAGTGATGATTCCAGACCTTGTGTGGGTTTCAAGTTGGCAGCAACACCACCTCCTCTATGGCATTGCCTTTCACTGGAGAATCTGTGTCTGATTTGTAGCTCTCAGCAAGTGGGTCTTTCAGCCCCGAGTGGGACTTAATTTGGCAGGCCTTGGTGAAAAGAGGGAATGCCAGACTCTGCCAATTTTCCAGTTGACAGACCCCTGTATAGCTTCCATTAAATACCGACCTATGATATATTTGATGTTTATTTATTTATCAAAGGTTAGAGATAGTGAAAAATGCTGGGATCGAATATTGGTCTAGATGATTTTATACTGTAAAAATAATTAAAATTATGGTTGTACTAATCTTCAGAAAATTTTGGATTAGTGGTGCTGGAAGAGCACAGCAGTTCAGGCAGCATCCGAGGAGCAGCAAAATCGACGTTTCAGGCAAAAGCCCTTCATCAGGAATAAAGGCAGAGAGCCTGAAGCGTGGAGAGATAAGCTAGAGGAGGGTGGGGGTGGGGAGAAAGTAGCATGGAGTACAATAGGTGAGTGGGGGAGGGGATGAAAGTGATAGGTCAGGGAGGAGGATGGAGTGGATAGGTGGAAAAGAAGATAGGCAGGTAGGACAAGTCATGGGGACAGTGCTGAACTGGAAGTTTGAAACTAGGGTGAGGTGGGGGAAGGGGAAATGAGGAAACTGTTGAAGTCCACATTGATGACCTGGGGTTGAAGTGTTCCGAGGCGGAAGATGAGGCGTTCTTCCTCCAGTAATCTGGTGGTGAGGGAGCGGTGGTGAAGGAGGCCCAGGACCTCCATGTCCTCGGCAGAGTGGGAGAGGGAGTTGAAATGTTGGGCCACAGGGCGGTGTGGTTGATTGGTGCGGGTGTCCCGGAGATTTTCCCTAAAGCGCTCTGCTAGGAGGAGTCCAGTCTCCCCAATATAGAGGGGACCGCATCTGGAGCAACGGATGCAATAAATGATATTGGTGGATGTGCAGGTAAAACGTTGATGGATGTGGAAGGCTCCTTTAGGGCCTTGGATAGAGGTGAGGGAGGAGGTGTGGGCACTGGTTTTACAGTTCCTGCAGTGGCAGGGGAAGGTGCCAGGATGGGAGGGTAGGTTGTAGGGGGGCGTGGACCTGACCAGGTAGTCACGGAGGGAACGGTCTTTGCGGAAGGCAGAAAGGGGCGGGGAGGAAAATATATCCCTGGTGGTGGGGTCTTTTTGGAGGTGGCGGAAATGTCGGCGGATGATGTGGTTTATGCGAAGGTTGGTAGGGTGGAAGGTGAGCACCAAGGGCGTTCTGTCCTTTTTACAGTTGGAGGGGTGGGGTCTGAGGGCGGAGGTGCGGGATGTGGACGAGATGCGTTGGAGGGCATCTTTAACCACGTGGGAAGGGAAATTGCAGTCTCTAAAGAAGGAGGCCATCTGGTGTGATCTGTGGTGGAACTGGTCCTCCTGGGAGCAGATACGGCAGAGGCAGAGGAATTGGGAATACAGAATGACATTTTTGCAAGAAGTAGGGTGGGAAGAGGTGTAATCCAGGTAGCTGTGGGAGTCGGTGGGTTTGTAAAAAAATGTCAGTGTCAAGTTGGTCATCATTAATGGAGGTGGAGAGGCCCAGGAAAGGGAGGGAGGTGTAAGAGATGGTCCAGGTAAATTTAAGGTCAGGGTGGAATGTATTGGTGAAATTGATGAATTGCTCAAATTCCTCGCGGGAGCATGAGATGGTGCCAATGCAGTCATCAATGTAGTGGAGGAAGAGGCGGGGAGTGGTGCCGGTGTAATTACGGAAGATTGACTGTTCTATGTAGCCAACAAAGAGACAGGCATAGCTGGGGTCTTATACATGTGCCCATGGCTACCCCTTTGGTCTGGAGGAAGTGGGAGGATTTGAAGGAGAAATTGTTGAGGGTGAGGACCAGTTCAGCCAAACGAATGTGTGTGTAGATGGAAGGGTACTGCTGGGGACGGCAGGAGAGGAAAAAACGGAGGGCTTGGAGGCCCTGGTCATGGCGGATGGAGGTGTAGAGGGATTGGATATCCATGGTGAAGATGAGGCGTTGGGGGCCGGGGAAACGGAAGTCTTGGAGGAGGTGGAGGGCGTGGGTGGTGTCTCGAACGTATGTGGGGAGTTCCTGGACTAGGGGGAATAGGACAGTGCCGAGGTAGGTAGAGATGAGTTCAGTGGGGCAGGAGCATACTGAGACAATGGGTCGGCCAGGGTGGTCAGACTTGTGGATCTTGGGAAGGAGGTAGAACCGGGCAGTGCGAGGTTCCCGGACTATGAGGTTGGAAGCTGTGGGTGAGAGATCTCCTGAGGTGATGAGGTTCTATATGGTCTGGGAGATGATGTTTGGTGATGGGTGGTGGGGTCATGGTCGAGGGGGCAGTAGGAAGAGGTGTCCTCGAGTTGACGTTTGGCTTCAGCGGTGTAGAGGTCAGTGCGCCAGACTACCACTGCGCCCCCTTTATCCGCTGGCTTGATGGTGAGGTTGGGATTGGAGC
>NC_057731.1:25933729-25981222 GCF_004010195.1 Chiloscyllium plagiosum | reverse complement strand
CTGGTGTGGGTGTGGAGCTGGGAGTGGGGGTAGAGCCAGTAACTGGAGTCGATGTGGTGGTGGAGGGAATGGGGGTGGAGTCATGAGCAGGGGTGGTGCTCCCCTCAGGGTTCTGGGGGCTGGGAATGGTGACAGTGGGATATGTGGGGGGCGTGTCAGCAGAATGCAGGTGAGTAGCGTTGGTGGGGGCGGAAGTGGTGGCAGACATGGCAGTAGGGGTGGCGGAAGTCATTGAGCATGTGACATCAGTGATGATGTGGGGGCGGAAGTGATGTCACGTGTGATCTATGAGGAATTGTGAGGGGCGGAAGTGATTATGGGAGTGGCCATGGGGAGGCAGAAGTGACATCATCAATCAGCGTGGGGGTGGCAGCTGCAACAGCCGTATGGCTAATGGAGAGTTGGACCCTTGAAAATAATTCATAAAACAAAATACAGTAGAAGAAAAATGGAATATATTTTAGGCCATTGTACAGGATGACTCATGAGAAAAGAATGGATATTTTATAAAGCAATAAATAAAATCTATAAAACAGAAGTTTAAGAAAGAAGTTTAAGAACATAAGACCATGGAGTGGAAGTAAGGCCATTCGGCCCATCGAGTCCACTCTGCCATTCAATCATGGCTGATGGGCATTTCAACTCCACTTACCCGCATTCTCCCCGTAGCCCTTAATTCCTTGTGACATCAAGAATTATCAATCTCTGCCTTGAAGAAATTTAGCGTCCCATCCTCCACTGCACTCCACGGCAATGAATTCCACAGGTCCACCACTCTCTGGCTGAAGAAATGTCTCCGCATTTCTGTTCCGAATTTACCCCCTCTAAGTCTAAGGCTGTGTCCACGGGTCCTAGTCTCCTCGCCTAACGGAAACAATTTCTTAGCGTCCACCCTTTCCAAGCCATGTATTATCTTGTAAGTTTCTGTTAGATCTCCCCTTAATCTTCTAAACTCCAATGAATACAATCCCAGGATCCTCAGCCGTTTAGACCTACCATTCCAGGGATCATCCGTGTGAATCTCCGCTGGACACGCTCAAGTGCCAATATGTCCTTCCTGAGGTGTGGGGACCAAAACTGGACACAGTACTCTAAATGGGGCCTAACCAGAGCTTTATAAAGTCTCAGTAGCCGAACAGTGCTTTTATATTCCAACCCTCTTGAGATAAATGACAACATTGCATTCGCTTTCTTAATCACAGACTCAACCTGCATGTTTACCTTTAGAGAATCCTCGACTAGCACTCCCAGATCCCTTTGTACTTTGGCTTTATGAATTTTCTCACTGTTTAGAAAGTAGTCCATGCTTGTATTCTTTTATCCAAAGTGAACGACCTTGCATTTGCTCACATTGAATTCCATCAGCCATTTCTTGGACCACTCTCCCAAACTGTCTAGATCTTTCTGCAGCCTCCCCACTTCCTCAGTACTACCTGCCTGTCCACCTAACTTCGTATCATCGGCAAACTTCGCTAGAATGCCCTCAGTCCCTTTATCCAGATCATTAATATATAACATGAACAGCTGCAGCCCCAACACTGAACCCTGCAGGGCACCACTTGTCACCGGCTGCCATTCCGAAAAAGAACCTTTTATCCCAACTCTTTGCCTTCTGTCAGACAGCCAATCCTCAATCCATACCAGTAGCTCACCTCGAACACCATGGGCCCTCACCTTGCTCAGCAACCTCCCATGTGGCACCTTATCAAAGGCCTTTTGGAAGTCTAGATAGACCACATCCACTGGGTTTCCCTGGGCTAACCTACTTGTCACCTCTTCAAAGAATTCCAACAGGTTTGTCAGGCACGACCTCCCCTTACTAAATCCATGTTGACTTGTTCTAATCCGACCCTGCTCTTCCAATAATTTAGAAACCTCATCCTTAATGATGGATTCTAGAATTTTACCAACAACCGAGGTTAGGCTAATTGGCCTATAATTTTCCATCTTTTGTCTTGATCCTTTCTTGAACAAGGGGGTTACAACAGCGATCTTCCAATCAACCGTGACTTTCCCTGACTCCAGTGACTTTTGAAAGATCTCAACCAACGCCTCCACTATTTCCTCAGCCACCTCCCTCAGAACTCTAGGATGTAGCCCTTCGGGGCCAGGAGATTTGTCAATTTTAAGATCTTTTAGCTTTTCTAGCACTTTCTCTGTTGTAATGGCAACCATACTCCACTCAGCCCCCTGACTCCCTTTAATTGTTGGAATATTACTCATGTCTTCCACTATGAAGACTGACGCAAAGTACTTATTAAGTTCTCCAGCTATTTCCTTATGTCCCATCACTAGGCTTCCAGCAGCAGTTTGAAGTAGCCCAATGTCTACTCTTGCCTGTCGTTTGTTTCTTATGTATTGAAGGAAACTTTTACCATCATTTATAATATTACTGGCTAGCCTACCTTCATATTTGATCCTCTCCTTCCTTATTTCTTTCTTTGTTATCCTCTGTTTGTTTTTGTAGCCTTCCCAATCTTCTGATTTCCCAGTGCTCTTGGCCACTTTATAGGATCTCTCTTTTTCTTTAATACATTTCCTGACTTCCTTTGTCAGCCATGGCTGTCTAATCCCTTCCCAGATAGTCTTTCTTTTCTTGGGGATGAACCTCTGTACAGTGTCCTCAATTATACCAACAAACTCCTGCCATTTTTGTTCTACTGTCTTCCCCCCTAGGCTCTGCTTCCAGTCTATTTTCGTCAGTTCCTCTCTCATGCCCTCATAATTACCTTTATTTAACTGTAACACCATTACACCGGATTTTGCCTTCTCTCTTTCAAACTGCAGACTGAACTCTACCATATTATGATTGCTGTTTCCTAAGTGTTCCCTTACTTTAAGATTTTTTATAAAATCTGGTTCATTACATAGCACTAGGTCCAGAATAGCCTGCTCCCTTGTGGGCTCCATGACAAGCTGTTCCAAAAAGCCATCCTGTAAGCATTCCATGAAGTCCCTTTCTTTGGATCCACTGGCAACATTATTTACCCAGTCCACCTGCATATTGAAGTCTCCCATGATCACCGTGACCTTGCCTTTCTGACATGCCTTCTCTATTTCCCAGTACATGTTGCGCCCCTGGTCCTGACCAATGTTAGGAGGTCTGTATATAACTCCCATTATGGTTTTTTTGCCTTTGTGGTTCCTCAATTCCACCCAGACAGACTCCACATCATCCGACACTATGTCATTCAGTGCCATAGATTTAATTTTGTTCTTAACTAACAAGGCAACCCTGCCCCCTCTGCCTGCCTCCCTGTCTTTTCGATAAGTTGAAAATCCTTGGATGTTTAACTGCCAGTCCTGAACCCCCTGCAACCACATCTCTGTGATGCCTACCACATCATAATCATTCACGATGATCTGTGCCATTAGTTCATCTGCTTTGTTACGAATGCTACGAGCATTCAGGTAAAGTGCCTTAATGCTAACTTTCTTATCATTAGAGATATTGGAAATCATAAGATGTCCTAAGTTATCCTTCCTTTTTGCTGCATTCCCAGTCTGCCTCAAGTTTAAATCCGCCTGCACACATGCTATCCTGCTGCCTATCTTTCCATTTAACTCCATACTCCCTGTTGCTTTCACTTTTCCTCCCCCTTCCCCACCTCAGAAGTTTAAAATCCTACTGACCACCCTATTTATCCTCTTCGCTAGAACATTGGTACCAGATCAGTTCAGGTGGAGACTGTCCCAACGGTACAGATTCCCCGGTTCCAAAACTGATGCCAATGCCCCATGAAGTGGAATCCCTCTTTCCCACACCAATCCCTTAGCCACGTGTTTACTTCCCTAATTTTCTTATCCCTATGCCAATTGGCACGTGGCTCGGGCAGTAATCCAGAGACTATGACCCTTGAGGACCTGTACTTCAATTTCCTTCCTCGTACTTGATAATCCCCAAACAGGTCCTCCACCCTAGCTTTGCCTATGTTGTTAGTTCCAACGTGGACCACAACAACTGGATCCTCCCCATCCCGCTTCAATATCCTTTCAAGCCGGTCGGAGATGTCCCGCACCCTGGCACCGGGCAGGCAACACACCATGCGAGACTCCCAATCCGGCTTGCAAAGGATACTATCTGTCCCCCTAATTATACAATCCCCTATAACAACTACTTGTCTTTTTGCTCCCCCCTCTTGAATGGCTTTCTACACAATGGTGCCGTGGTCAGCTGGCTCATCCTGTCCAGAGCCCTTTTCCTCATCCATACAGGGAGCAAGAATCTCATACCTGTTGGACAAGGTCAAGGGCTGAGGCTCCTGCACTCCTGAACTCAGGTTCCCCTACCTGCCTCACTTACAGTCACACTCTGATGTCCCTGATCACTAACTGAATGTGAATTACTTAATCTCCCAGGTGTGACTGCCTCCTGAAACAAAGCGTCCAGGTAACTCTCCCCCTCCCGGATGTGCCGCAGTGTTTGAAGCTCAGATTCCAGATCATCAACTCTGATGATCTTAAATTAACAGGTAGACAAGTATTTAAAAAAAAAATGAGTTGGATTGGAATTTATTCTGCAATCTAAGTATAGAAGAAAAAGAAATGTCGAAGAAATACAGTGATAGGTCGCACGAAGATTTATCTGGGGAAATAGTACAGCTATGATTGTCACAAGAAGTTCCAAGGGCAGGTGGGTCCACCAAAGGATAAATTGGATATACGTTCCTATGATTCATCAGGATAGGACAACATATTAAATACTTTCATCAATTTTTACAAACTGAATTGGTGATGATGACTGAAAACAAGCATGAGTAGTAGTAACAGGGACCAATGAATCTTGCATTTTTTCAGAAATCGAATCCATCGAAAGTTTGCTGGAAGACAGGCTAAAAGTATATGATTTCCTAATGCTTCCTCATGGTTAAATATGCTGGAACTTAGTTTATTTGTGTATTTACTAACTACTGGTCATGTAATGATTTCTATTTGCAAACCATGACTGAAATGTGTTTAAAAATTTGTCTTGGTTAAATTAAAGAAGTTTTCCATTTTTAAAGTGTTAGAAGGCCTAAAGTATATAGCTAAGGCTTAGTTATTAGTTTTAGAAATAGATTCAGATACAGAATAGGACAGCAATTGATTATGACTGTCTGTTATAGTTTGTAAAGGTAAGCCACTAATAGCATTTAAAATCATTTCAGGTGGCAGCAGAATTTATTTCTTATGTCCAATTTAGATAATCTTAATATGTTAGCCTATATAATTTTCAATCTAAGCATTATTTCAAAATATAGTATAAGTGAAAATTCCAAAATCTCTTAAATAATTTTGTTCTGGAGCAAGTACATTGTCACTAATAGTAATGTCAATATTAAAATAATGCAGAATAGAAAATCCAGGATATGAGTACTGATATTTCGGGGACTTTTGCATCATAACCAAAATAAAGAATTGGTTAAAATTTATTCTTAAAAGGTAAAAATTGATCAACATTCTATGGATTGTAATTTGCTCGAGAGGAGTTTTATGAAATGCCCATCAGTAATGTTTTGTACCAAAAATATTTTTCAAGATCCTGTCTTTTAAATTATATTAATAGAAAATAATGGGTGGCACAGTGGTTAGCACTGCTGCCTCACAGCGCCAGAGACCCGGGTTCAGTTCCCGCTTGAGGCAACTGTCTGTGTGGAGTTTGCACATTCTCCCAGTGTCTGCGTGGGTTTCCTCCGGGTGCTCCGGTTTCCTCCCACTGTCCAAAAATGTGCAGGTTAGGTGAATTAACCATGCTAAATTGCCCGTAGTGTTAGGTGAAGGGATAAATGTAGGTGAATGGGTCTGGGTGTATTGCTCTTCGGAGGATCGGTGTGGACTTGTTGGGCCGAAGGGCCTGTTTCCACACTGTAAGTAATCTAATCTAATCTAAACAGGTTTTGAATTGTAACATCAGATTTAATTATTTGTAAGAGAAAATCCATTTTTTTCATTATTTAATATTGTTTATTTTAGATTTATTCTTGAACCACTTCTTCCAAAGAAAATGCATTCAAGATCTCAGGATAAATTGGACAAAGATGAAACAGACAAAGATAAGAGAGAACGAAAAAAGGAAAAAAGGAATAGCAAGCATCAAGAAATGTTTGACAAAGAATTTAAAACTACTGATATTTCTGGCCAGTCTACAGAGGCAGTGATTCTTTCTGAAACGGTAATTGCAAGATAATTAATGAACTAGGAGCTTCTGTCGACTTCTGGAACAAGTAACTTCCATTTAAATATTCAGTGTTTCTCCTGACTACTTAAAATACAAGTTCTGAGAACCGTGAAATAAATAAGAGGAACTATTTTAATGAATGCTAGAAACATTTGGCATTGCATTTTCTAAGTCTGTAAGAGGAAATGTAATATTATGAAATTGCATTGTTGATATTGAAAATGTAACCCAATTTGCTGTTGATAATTCTCCATATTTTAAACCTTTACTTTAAGTCACATTGTAGGTATATTTTAATAAGTATAATGTCATAATCAGATTTTCAAAAATGGATAACAGATTCACATTTAAATTTCAAAACAAAATTTGATTTGGAGATGCGGGTGTTGGACAGGGGTGTACACAGTTAAAAATCACATAACACCAGGTTATAATCCAACAGATTTAATTGGAAGCACTAGCTTTCAGAGCGCTCTGAAAGCTAGTGCTTCCAATTAAACCTGTTGGACTATAACCTGGTGTTGTGTGATTTTTAACTTAAAACAGAATTTGTTTTCCAAGTACATCAGAGGCACTTAAAGAGGGCACACAAGTACCTAGAATGAAAATATCCCTGCTAGGTGGCTAAGTATCTGGAAAATGCATTCATCATTGAGAAACAATGAAAACAGCATTGATAAGTGTAGCAGGTTCAAATCAAAATCACAGAAGGTGAAGCTGATTAAGGAGGAGGATATTTAGATCTTTAAAATTCCATCAGCTGGCCAGACTACAGAGGCAGTGATTCTGTCTGAAACAGTAATTGCAAGATAATTTATGAGCTAGGAACTTCTGTCAACTTCTGGATAAAGTAACTGCAATTTAAATATTCAGTGTTTCTCCTGACTACTTAAAATGCAAGTTCTGAGAACCATGAAATAATTAGGAGAAACCATTTTAATGAATGCTTGAAACATTTAACATTGCAAACACTGTAAGAGGTAATGTAACATTAAGAAATTGCACAGTTGACAAACTTTCACTTTGTCACTTTGCAAGAATTTTCTTTTAAATAAGTATAATGTCATAGTCAAATGTTTTAAAAGGGGTAATTAATTCATATTCAGATTTCAAAACAAAATATGTTTTCCAAGTACATCAGGATGCTTCAAGAGGACAGGTAAGTCCCTATGGTGAAAATTATCTTGCTGGGTAACTAAGTACATTGAATCATTTTACAAAATAACTTTGTAAAATAACATGCACAGTTCTACCCAAATTGAACATTAAAGGTTTCCACTTGAAACAAAGGAAGCCAAAATAGCATCCTGTCAACAATCAGAAGTACTATTTAACTATTGTGTTTAGGTAGTTTGTAGTGTCCCTTTTTCAAAGGATGTTTTGCAATTAAGCTATTGCTACTTTTAGTGATATTACTTAGAGCTTTATCATTTTACTGTAATAGTTATCATGAAGCTAGATGTGTATGGAATAAAATCCGGATGAGATTGCATAATAAGGAGCAAACTCAACTGTGATCCATGCCAATATATAATATTACTAGTTGTTTCTACTGCTGCAACAAATTAGTTGACATAAAATGGAGATTTAAGATTTTGTTTTCCAACTTTTTTTTCTCCTTTCCTGAAAATTGTTGCTTAAATTGGTTATAGTTCCAGAGGAACTACCAATCCTCAAATATACTATTTCTCAAGTGTATAAGTCCACATGATATGAGTTAATTAATTACATGATAATCAAAATGATATCAAATTAAAATCCAAACAAATCACATTACAATCAATAGAAGTATTCCTATTGCCACCTTTACTGAGTACAAACTAGCATCAAACTTGAGACTTCTCATCCACTGACGTAGTGCATACACTCACAGAACTAAAAGTCCTACATCTCGATAATTGTGACATTAATGTCAGATTATCAAGTTACCTATGCATAACAAATGTATTAAGTCAAAGTAGCTAACCCTCATCTTCTAGTAATTAACTTGCCATATGACAAGCCGTTCTTGCATTGTAAGATAAATTGATTCTGTTCAAGCCATGATTCTTTTCACACCGTAACTTTTCTCTTGTTTTCAGATCAGTCCGTTAAGACCGCAAAGACCAAAGAGCCAGGTGCTTAATACGTCAGCTGATAAACGGTTGACTGCACCACCAATAACAACGCCAGTAACTCCCAAACCCAAGTTATCCTTCTCCTTACAACCTGGCCTGAGTAAGTATTATGATGTATCCCAAAAGGAATTGCATTGACAAGCATTTATTTTTGTAAGAGCCAATTACTTACTAGCACTGATCCATAAGAGTGCAAATAGCGTCCTGTTCAGCAAATGCTTTCTTGGAACAAAACTTTTGTATTACATTCTTCAATTTATCTTTTGTAAACCCAAACTATACTGGTTACTGAAAGCGCTGCCTTTTTAAAAACAAAGCATTACGAATGACATACATTCATCACACTTATTTTCATTGCTTCTTGTTACAACACATAATTTTAGTGATTCTGTAATTGGGAGGTAGCCTTCATTGCCAGCACATCCAAAGGCTGTTTTTGAAGGCTTCATGTTTCATCATTTTGTGGATTTGAGATGTACGTATTTGTGTTTTAAAGAGGTCAATATAAGGACATTGGAGTTATCACGTACCTTGTGATAACTGCTTGTGAACTGGAGAGTCCTGGCTTTAGTTTATGTCAACTTCAGTTTCTACTTTGAATAGTAGCTGGAGAAGCCTGCTAAAAGAAAGAACCTTCACAGTTCAGGTCTCCTGTTTCTGGTAAAGAAGCCCTGTTGTGGTCCAGCTGCTTTTGCATGAGAAGCCTCTGATAGAGTTTGTCAGTTATTCCCTCAATGACTGCATCTGCAAAGGTCCCCAAAGACAATCACAGCTGTTCAGTGACATACATCTTTGAGCATCTGAACATTTCAAACTTCTTTGATTTAAAGGACTAGGACGTTGACCAAAAGTTTTTTTTTAAACTCTGCAGCAATTTGTATCCTTTACATGATATGTATGTGTTGTGTACATGGTTTAGGGGTTATTTAGAGAAATAAACATTTACATTTTCATATTACAAACTGTGAGCAGAAACCAGTTTTGCATTATTTTTGTTTATGAAGGAAACCTGGTTGGTGGATCGATTTTATTCTACATGAAAGATATAGAATGCATTCAGTTGGCCATATTGCATTTTGGGTAAAACAATGAAATTTATGTTGTGATCCACGGAATAGTGAGAAAGATAGGTGTGATCAAATTTCTAAGCCAACATGTCCATCTGATGCATAAAGAAAATGTGGAACCTCAAAGCTGAAGCAACAGACTGCAAATTGTTTGAGGATAAACTGCATACTGCTCAGGGCAGACAGTATCTTGATGCTATTCTTATGAGGGCTTATTCAAGTGCTATTCAAATCAGGTGGTGTTGGCCTAGTGGTATTACCACTAGCCTATTAATCCAGAGATCTGGGTATTGTTCTGAGGACCTGGATTTGAATCCTAAAATGGCAGATGATGAAGTTTGAATTCAATAAAAATCTGGAATTAAGAGTCTAATAATCATTATGAAACCATTATCAATTGTAAGGAAAAGCCCATCTAGTTCATTAATGTCCCCTATGGAAGGAAACTATCGTCCTTACCTGTTATTACAGATGTCTGATTCCATACTTACAGAATTGTGATTGACTCTTAATTAAGGATGGTCAATAAATGCTGGCCTCGCCAACAAGATCCACATCCCATGAACAAATACAAAAATAGTAGACCAGGCTAGTCCATAATGGCAAATTTTGCCCATTTTAGGAAATATGCAAATCAGTTGGGTTTACAGCATGGAAATGAAGTGTCTGAAAGCTGTCAGTGTGGAGGTAGTTCGAGAATTGAGAAAAGAAGTTTGAAAATATAAACTGTTATCAAGATTAGGAGAAGATGATCGAGTTCAAATCAATAATAAAAGATAGATTTAGGACTGATGTCAGAAATTTTTTTTTTAACTCCATGACCAGAATTACAGTCTTTCTACAAATATAGTACAGGCAAAATCTCTGAAGTTTGTTCAAAACAATTAGCATAGAAACAATTTAGGTTTTTTTGTATGGATGAAATGAAATGAACGATAACTATCTTGTGATCAGAAACTTATCTTTTAAAGTAGGGAGGTAGATGGTAAAGCATTATTTTACTTAAGTTTGAAATTAGACGTTTTATAGGTGTACGTCAAAATGTTCAAGAACAAACATGTAGATCATTTATATGGCTGCAGCTAGGATATTTGTCCCATGTTAAGCAACCCATTACAGGAAAAAAGACCACACTGTGTAGAAATTGCAGAAGCAATTTATTGAAACAATTTTCTGGGAGGGAAATCTAAATTGTAAGATCCCAGTGAAAATGTTCTGAGATTATTTTATAAGGTTGGAAACAGTTGTTTTTTCTGATAAGTAAGGTAAAGGACAAAATAAGAAAAAGAGAAATAAGAGCTTTTTTTTAATATTAAAATACTGTTCAAAATTGAAATGCCATACCTGGAACATTCGTGGGAGCCAAATTCTTTAACACCCACATTTTGCTGGCATTGGCAGAGTTGTTTTATTGAATCTTGGTTTAATGGCTCAATATATCATTTATGAATAAGATTGAACTGGAACATAAACTTAAAAAGGGTTTTGGTGACAGTCTATCTGATCAGATTCAGATGATTGAAAATATAAAAGGCCTGAAAATGAAGCCTGTCTTTTCCTACTTTTTCATTGGTTACATTGTGGACACCTGCAGTGAAATAAGGTGATAAGTTGATCTGACAAGAACTTTCCCTTTCCATTATT
Organism: Chiloscyllium plagiosum; assembly: GCF_004010195.1. Taxonomy (NCBI): domain Eukaryota; kingdom Metazoa; phylum Chordata; class Chondrichthyes; order Orectolobiformes; family Hemiscylliidae; genus Chiloscyllium; species Chiloscyllium plagiosum. Next base: position 25,970,237 of record NC_057731.1, on the reverse strand, counting down.
ATGCCACTGTTAGAAACTTCAGAAACATTTAAGGCTTGTTCAAAGAAGTTTAACTGTGTTTATAACAGCAATTTGAGTAATACTTACTTCTGGACCACTCATCTGGCCCTGAAAAAATATGGAGTGTCTATAAATGCCTGCAGTATTGGTTAAATTATTAAGACCTGATTTGATGGCTAATGCTTTACTTTTCATAGTTGGTTGCCAGTGAGTATTTTTTATTGTAACTGAGTACTTAAGAAGCTTGATCAGGTTGCTGCACTTTAATTCTGGGAGCCCCCATTGAAAACACGACCATTAATTTCACAGAATGATAATTCATGTCCTCACCACCAAGGTCATTAATTTTGTCAACAATGCTTTCTTTGAGCTCAGTGGCGAACAACCTTGCTTTGCCACTACCACAAAATGCACACCATGTTGTATGAGTTCAGTATACAGAATATAGCACACTGAAGCTCAGGACTGAAAATAGATTACACAAGGTTGTGCCTATAGCCAGTATTACAGCATTAATTAGGTTGTTTAGCTATTTCTTTAACTGGCCATCTTCATGACAATCTTGCCGTGCAAGACTGATATATAATCATCAAAACAAGTGGGGATAGGTTTCAATTCAAATGTTTTCTTTTCATTTGTTGAATTAAACATGTATTCATATGATAATAAATGACAAAAAGGCTTTATTTCATGACAGCACTGTCTTTTTACCTGAGAAGAAAAGCTGCACATTATCTTACTAATAAATATATAATACAGCCTGGTATCAAATAATATGTGGTATATTTTGTGAAAGAGGCATGAGAGACAGAAACAGAAAGCATTGTGTGTATGCGTGCAAAATGGAAATGGTGGGAAAAATGGGGAAGATGACATCTTTCTTTTCCACATTCAGGCGTAAGTTGAGCAATTATATTTGTATTTTCATGAAAAAAAATCAGAATATCCGTGCCTTCACATTTAAAAGGAGGAAAATTTCCTCTACATATGATAAAATCTCTAATGTACAGGAGAAAATTGTGCATAACTTAGGAATAAACCACAATGAATCAAATTAAGACACTCTGAAATGTTCCTGAGATTTAATTATTTTTCACATTCAAATTAATTGCATCAGCTCAGGCAATAAAATCATTGTTACAGTGTAACTAGACGCATTATTTAATAGAATCAAGTCATATGACATATTTTCCTAATACTGGCCAGGAGTTAATAGAATTTGTACTTTTCAATTGCCCACTAAATGACTCACAAAATACAAGCTTATTCTAAGCTATATTCTTTATAATCAATAATTATTTATAATATTTCAGTTTCATAGGATACTGTATCTAGTTTTAGATATATTACATTCTTGAGTATTATTTGTAGTTTAAGTTATGTATTTACCTATTTCTACTTTATTTTGTTCGCTCTGTTTGTGTTTCTCACAATTTATTCAAAGTTGTATTTTGCAGGAGAAAATGTTGCATGCCAAAATAAATCCCGATTAAAATTGAAATACAATTTCAACCTACTCTTTCTAGATGTGGATCTTAATGGCTCAGATAATCCTGAGCAGACTGGACTACCACCTCCTCTTCCTCTCAAAAGCAATTCTGGTGATTATGGAACTCTGGCTGATAGTCAAGAATCTGCCATTTCCATCGCACCTCTACTACCAAGGGTAATCATAGATCTAAAGCTGAATAGCAAAATCTCTCTATTTTCATAATTGCAGTATCTTTGGATCAATTACCTGTATTCTGAGAAATTATTAACTTTAATTTTTCTAGTAAGTCTATTTAAGTACATTTGATCACTTTACTTCATTAGAGTAAAACTCTGTGAAGTTACAGTTTGTTTTGTTTAATAAGTTGGTACTAAGATAGGTCAGCTACTTGGGGGAGGTGGTGGCCTAGTAGTATTGTTGCTAGACTGTAATGTTTTGGGGACCCGGGTTCAAATCCCGCCATGGCAGATGGTGGAATTTGAATTCACCAAAAATCTGGAATTAAGAGTATAATGGTGACCATGAATCCATGTTAATTGGTAGAAAAATTCATCTGGTTCACTAATGTTCTTCAGAGAAGGAAGCTGCCATTGCTTATCTGGTCTGGCCTACATATGACTCCAGACCCATAGCAATGCAGTTGACTCTTAACTGCCCTCTGGGTAACAAATACTGTCTAGCCAGCAGCGCCCTCATCCCATGAATGAATAAAGAAAAAAAATTATTTGGCTGTATTTTGAACTACTAGCACCTGTCAATCTTGGTAATTTTAAAAGTTTCATGATTAAACTTCAAAAATGTTTGATTTAATTTGATAAAATTAGTTTGATAAATATATTTGCTGTGGCAAGATATCTAATGGGTATTTTATTAGACTTGCTTTTGCAGGTTTAATTTCTTAAGGGTTTTTTAGTTGACAGTACCTCAACGAGGGTAGGAAGGCATCTGCAACCTGAGAGATCACGGTAACAGTAACCAATAAACCTAAAGCATCATGAAATAAATAGGAAAAAGTAAGGTAAATGAGGGGGGAAAATTCAAAGCGAAATCAGGTACCAAATTAAGAAATCAAGAGTGAAAGAAAGGACGGTTTAAGGGAGAGAGAAAAAAAAGGCTGAAAGAAAAATGATTTTGAAGAAGTATGACAATTTTAGATATAACTTATTTAAAAATTAGAAATTAAAACCTGAAGAAATAAGAATCCATGCTTTTAATAGTGCATCTTCAGAGCTGGAGAGGTTGACTAGAGTAGTTAAGGTTTATCACATCATTTAAGAGGGTACTCAAACTAAATTAGATAAGGCTTAACTTGCTGCAATCAATTTAATTTATTTCTACTATATCAGATATAGTAGATATAGATATCATCATTTATCGGTGGTGAGACAAAAAAGCAAGATGTAATTTTCAAAACTCCCAATGCAACTCAGAGTTCCATGGCTAACTGCACAACTGGCGTTGCAGCATAATTTGCATAAATCCATTCACTGTAATTGCTGATAAATTATCTGAATAATAGAAAATAATCGTGTTTAGCTGTTTTGCAAATAATTCGCAAATGTGTTCTTTATCCTTGTATGGTTGAATCTTTGCCATAATTTGACAATGTTAAATCTATTTAAGACTGTATTCAATTGAAGCCAAGCTCACTGTTAGAGTTTCTGTAAATCAGAGAAACAGCTCACTAAAATGATTTTCTTTCCACAGCTCCCACCACCTCTACCGAGCAAGACTCCTCCTCCTCCTCCTCCTCCAAAAACAACTCGGAAACAAACCTCCGTAGATTCTGGGATTGGGCAGTGATGTATTTCACTGAATTCTTTACCAATTCTAATGACACAATTCCATTTCAGAAGACAAAATATGCAGTCTGCAAATTTTTTTAGTTTTCAAACTGAGGGAATGGAACAAAATTATGCACCTCATTTAGATCAATACAGTCTATTTCAGTGATTCCAATTAGAACAATGAGACAAAAAGTATGTACTTTAACCAACAGATTCTGCTGATGAGCTTTAAATATTAACTAATACGTACAATGTGCAGAAAATGCTAAACAGCTGAAATTTATTTGAAATTCCTTTTGTCCTATAAAAGATTGAAAATGTTGCTGAGTGGCTTAAAATTTCTGGCATTTGGTTTGGAAACTAATTTAATGGGCAGGATTTTGCAGACAGTGGTAAATGTGATTTACCCATCACTGACTTTGAAGACACAGTGGTGCGAATTTCATCTTTCCTAGCATTAGTTTCAAACTGGCGCCAAGTTATGAAAATCTCTCAAGATCCAGCAGCAGGAGTAACATTGAGTAGAGTGAGCAACTTGTTACATTGAAGTATGCTTACAGCACCAAACCAGAAAGTAAAATGCACTTAAATTTTAAACAATGATTGGTCATAAATATTTGAAGCTGGAATATCATAAACATCTAAAGAAAACTAAAATCTAGGAATTTTTCACAATGGAAAGAAATTGACATTACACAAATATCAAATCAGTTTTCTGGTATGAAAGAGATACACTATTGAAAATTAAATTACAGCTGATTAAAAAGGCATCACGTTTCGGGAATGGGAGATGTTCAACAGAAACATTACACTGTAAAACGTAAAGTTCTGATCGGTTCAGTGATTGCTAATTGATTACGACAGGGACTTAACAGTGCACCCTTTGGAGAAGCATGGAGTCACATAAACAATTTCCCTATTTCCTTGTTTACTGTGCATATGTTTCATAAGTGTGATGTCTGAAAACATTGACAATTTCACCATCATTACCACTGCAACATCCAGACCAATGATTCTTGTTATAAAAGCACATGCATATATTACTTCTTTTGGTTTCAGTTTAAATAGCAAATCACCATTCCATTCTCAGATATAAAACTTTGCTTAATTTTCAAAGAAGACGGGTAAAGTAATAGTCTTTGAAACCAATTACTGCTTTGGCAATGGAGTGTAATCATTATGTACAGAGGTTTGTATATATATATGAAGCTGAAAATTTTAAATCTTCTTTTATGGTGTCAACATTTATTACAATTGCTTAGTATAATTCTGCAAATGGATTTATTCCTAGTAAGAGCTTTTTAGAATTTTAAAGCTTGTTGACTGTAAACTATTGGTCATATTTTGCTAAAAGGTCATGTTTTAGTTTTATTTAATATGGTCAAAATGGGAAATGGAATATGCCAACTATCTCTTCCTACTGTACTTTTATTATGAGCTTATGATTTCTAAAATTAATTTTTAACATTTTCTGTAATCATGATATGAGTGAAATTAGATTAATCAGAATTCACTACTGACTCCCAAAATAAAAAACAAAAATGTTAAAAAATGTCAGTGTTTGAATTTTCACTGTCTTTTAATTAGTTAAGTCTCAGACCTACATAACATGTATCACTGTTAGTTCGCAGAATTCTCGAATCTCTTAAGAGAATATTTGGTGCAAATAAATGGCTAGGTATAATGTAGAAATCTGCCAGAATATGGAAATAAAAACATATCTTTATCAGCTGATCCATTGAAAGTCAAGAGATAGCAGAAATAGTGTTCAAATTAGCACCTCAAATTTGGATTTGTTTTATCAATAAATGTTATTGATTTTCACACTCACCAGTAAAAATGGCTTTTTTTGGGTGCAAGATAAAACTAAATGAATGCAAAGCTCAGTAGAATAAAAATTATACAGTAACTTGGAGGCTTTCTGTGATGGATATAAGTTGAGTGTCTTGTTTACAGATACATTGGATGGAAGTTTTTCTTGGACTCAATTGGAAACCCAGGCATAAATTGCACCAGTTTTCAGAATTCATTTTATTTTTGCTTATGTTTCTGCTTAAACTCATTTGCATATGTAAAATCCCACATTGACTAACGCAGCACCTGATGACATTATTGTGTTTCATTCCTGTCTGAAAAAAAGTTCCATGATGTAGTTAAAAGTGATAACCTGCTATACTAAAATTTTGAAATTTGTAGGTGAATTCAAGCCCTCTAAGAACTCTGTCAGGCAGTGCCCTGAAATGGACATACACATGGAGAGTGCTGAACTTCTCCTTTAGGCTATTTATTTTCTTCCCTTGAATGACTACTCTCACCATTCCCCACCCAGAGAGTCCACCTATTCCACTCCCTTGATACCAATCCCTTCCCATTTCACTCCTCCATGCTCCAATGTCCCTCTTGGTCCATCTTCCACTTAACCTGTAGGTTTTGTGTGTGTTTTAAGTTAATGATGAACTTTTAAGTATTCCTTTAGCCATGGTGACATCTTTTAAAACATTTTTGAGGCCACACCTCAGACTGAATGGTTTTGTGATCACCACTAATCAATTATTTTGTTTATCTTAGATTGTTGTGTAACAAAGCAGGATGAAGAATGTGGCCTCAGCATTTGTTATAAACTTGTGAACTTGTTTTTTTAAGGTTGAGGAAAGTACCCTAAGCCAAGAGAGGAAGAATTTTGGTCAGTTTTGCTTTGAGTTTTAATACGTTCTGTGAGGTCTTTAGAATAGGATATATTGGTTGTATGGACCTGTGGCTCCTGAAAAGGGAAGAATATATAGTGCACTAGGTTACCTTAGAGTGAAGATTTTGTGTTAGTCCCAAAACAAAAATGCTGCAATAAAGCATTCAAGAGATTACTTAAAACTGAGCACACAGGTTTAGGTATATATGATAGTTCCAGGAATAAGCTATCACAGCCCCAGTCAAAACACTTAAATCATGTCTGACAAAAAGCAATGAGATACTAGATACCAGGACTCTGGTATGAGTGATTTTGGATACTGCACAAAGTTTTTGATAGAATACAAAAGCTGATTTGTTTTTGTCAACTTATTGTCAGAACATAGGTTCAGTTAGAAAGGACTAGCAAAAACATGAAGACAGGTTAAAAAGAGTCTATTAGATACTGTGGATCATCCTGGATCCAGAAGTCTGAGGTGTAAACTACCAGGAAATAACATATGACTGTGACTTTAAGGAGAACATTTATAAGCTACACAGCAAACACAGCAGATTTTTATGGATCATCTTTTCAGATGCCATTCGACCTCTCAGAATGAAGGTGACAGCCAAAAACTGCAGGTAAGTGAAAGACCACCTACTGCGAAACAGAAAGCAATATGTATTGAAATCAGAAGGGGTTCCTCAGCTTTATACATCTGTCTAAAAGATATAAGGTTCTTTCTACCCATAACATGAAGGATTTAAAAAAAGCAAAGTTGCTTGGAGCAGTATTGTGGAACAAAAGACTACCTGAGGAAATGAGGGTCAGAAGATTGAACTGGAATAAATTGGAATCATGAGAGAGTCTACGACTAAAGATCATAATCTAAAAATAAGGAATCACCATTTAAGGCAGCGATGAAGAGGAATTTCTTCTCTCAAGGATAGTTAATATGTGGATTTTTTTTTAACCACGGAGGGCTATTGAGTCTGGGTATTGAGCATATACAAGACTGAGATAGACAGATTTGTATTCAATAAGGAAATCAAGGGTTATAGTAAAGAAAGTGGAGTTGAAAATTGTGAGATCAGCCATGATCTCATTGAATAGTGGAGCGGACCCGTTGGTCCAAATTGCCTACTACTGTTCCTACATATTATGGTCCTATAAATTTCCTCTGGATTATCTTTCCCACTTAGGAATACCTTTTGTCATTTATTCTATTGTTGCCTGTTCTACCAAAAGGACTTCTTTGTATGAATAGCTGTTTGATTTCTGGTTACTCTGTTACTATGTCCTATTTCAGCACATTTTCTGAAAGAGGTGTACGTTTTATAGATGAAACATTCTTGTTCAATAGCTGGGCACTGCCTCTGCAGTGAGGCTCCTTTGCTGAACATTGAAGACAATGATTGTTAGCTTCTGATATCTGTCCTTGGGACTGTACTGATTTCTCACATGTATCTTTAGGAAATTTGTACCTAAAGACAGAATTCATTCTGCTGATCTCCTGTGATAAGGTTGATCTTCTCTGAGAATTGATTTGTGCTGCTTCTAGGCTTCAGTTTCAGCTTCACACACTACCTGAATGGTTTTATTGAGGGAAAAATTTTGCTGGCCATAATAAATATGACCGAGACTGCACAATAATTCCAAAAACAATTCTGTCTCTTATCAATTCTGATTTCAAAGCTCCATAGTCACAGCTTTCCACTAATCTGGAAGAATCATTAATGGAGTTATCTATGGATTGTCCTGGATGCTGAATTCAACTAATACATAGTGCCCTTTCAAGAATTTCTTTGGTATTGAGGTTAAAGTAATTGTCAAACACTCTCAGAACTAAATCAAAAGTATTTATTGTTTCTTTTAAATCGTGGTGAGCTACAACATCAACAATGACCCCCAATTTATACAATGGTACATTTTTTATCAGCTTCTGATTTGGTGTCTAGTTTGGAAGCAATTTGGTATCTAAGAGTTATTTTCCTTAGATGTTCAATGTTATGTTCTCTTTGGCCCACCTCTGCAATTAAATCTTCCTATTGATATTATTTCTGAGATAATTGTTTTTTCAAATGTGACTATTTTCCTTGCATTAAAGGCTTTTAATTTTGCAATGTACCAATTCTGCTGAAGTGTATTCAAATGTTTTAGGGTAATATTGTGGAAAAAATAGAGGATTCTAACTTCTGTGACCTTTTTCAAGTATTCATTAGATGGACCTAACTAATCACAGCCTTTATGAATGATTCCCATTTCCTTAGCAGCTTTGCTGAACAAATCTCACTGTCTGCAGTGTGGTTAACAATTGCTGTTCTATTAATTGCTTTGACAAAAGAATCCAGCTTTTCACAGCTTTATAAGATGAGTCCTTTTCCACCTTTCCACAGTTTAAGAAATGAATCTCCTGTATTTTCAACCTCTATGGTCTCCTAACTTTTTCCATTTATATTTGTCTGCTTAGGTTTCTAAATTGCCCCTTTATCGCTGTATTTTTTGCTTTGCAATGTTCCTGAATCAGTGACTTCATTTTAAATTGCTTCTGTGAACCTTGATTTCCCTGTTATATCTATGCCTCATGATGCCCAATTTGAGCCCTAAGTAATTATTTTACTACTAACTCTTTAAGCCAGTATATTCGTACCATTTCTTAAAATTTTCTCCTTGCCCAAAGTATTTCAATTGAATTCAAGGTGCCTCTTGTCCATTTGCTCTGGTCAAGCTGACCCTTGACTCAGGATCCCTTCAACAGAGCATCAGCACCCAATGCAATCTGTAACTTCCTTGGTGTGACTAATGCTTCATTTCCATGGACTTCCAAGCTCTGTTTTGCTGCTGCACATCTTTAACCAGGTCAAAAATGCTTTTTTTCCCATTGGCTGTTGAGCCTTGCCATGAAGTTTTATTCTGCATGGGTCTTGAATGTTTAGCTATTCCGGCTGGTGACCATATGCATGAGCCGCCACTTTAAAACTGTGCCCAAAGAAATCTTCAGGCTTCCACCACAGCCAACATGTAAGAGGAAACTAAATAGAGTTGCCACTTCTAAGATTAATCTAATGCTCATCATAGTATAGGAACCATTTGGAAGATTTGCCATTACCATCGTCTTTCCTGGGAGGGAGCTACAAGACCTGCTCTGGTAGAGAAAAACCGTTTGATAGACTAATGAGATTAAGCTTGAAAAAAGGTGCAATTTATAGCATGATAGCAATGAGATACAAGTTTAATTAATATGATAGACATTATAACAGAGACTATGAGGAAGACACGCATGGTAGATTTTACACCTTCGAGATCCTCAATTGCTCTTCCACTAAGTCCATATTACATCCTCCTTCTGGGTAGTGCTAAAGACAGTCCTCAACAGTGAACAACTGTGAATTTCCTAGGTCCAGTACAAAAAAAGAGTCAATGATTTCCAAGATACCATAGTAAGTGGCACCATCTCATGTTACCAAAGGGTCTCTTGTGGGATAACCAAGTAATAGGCAGTTGGGCCATTTGGGTGAACATACAATCAATCCCAGTAGCTTATGGCAATTGAAGCAAAAGCATGTGACACTTTGGTTTGGATGAGCACTTGTATCCAATACTCTATTGACAGGCTAGTACATGTGATAGCAATATATGCAGACAAGGAGTTTAGGTGTCACTAGACGTAACAAAATCTACACGTCATGCATGGAAGGCAGAGTCACACCTGTTAAACACCTCAGCCTATTTAGCAGGTCAACAAATGCAAGTACTCGCTCATCTAGAAAACTGTTACCTTACCACATTGAATAAAATACTACATTATCACTGCTGCCACTCCTTTCTATGAGCACTCTATTCTTACACCATTTGCACATACCCTGCCAGTTATCACTCCGTCTGTCGCAGTTATCTTCTCTTCAGCCTGCCTCCGTTAGCCATGTTTCTTCCATTGAATATATTTGCATGGACATTTTATACAAGCACATTATTCAATTTTCAGTTACTCAGAAGCTTAACTTTATATTAATGTAAATTCTGTTTCAACATATAATCCTCATTACCTGTTCCCTATCCCCGTTCTCTAACCGGTTTGTACCCACTATGTTCCTTCCCTTGCCAAGCCCATATCACTGTCCCACCTCCGTTCTAAACACTATAAAATTCACTCTTCTTTCCCTGCAGTCTTCCAGTTTTGTAATTCAGTTATGCAATGTAAATTCACTGCATCTGGGGTAAAGGAATAAAATTGAATGTCATATATGTTAGTGCTACGAAACCATTAGAAGACTTAAATAAAGAAAAATCTGTTCTCAAGGTATGAAGTCATGACTCACCATTCAATTTAATGTTTAACACTATAAACAGAGCTAGGTTCATGTCGCACCAACAGAGGAAGTTTCTTTTAAGAAATTTCTGCCTCCTCAAAGTTCAAAATTTTTCCATAAATAACTGCTTGATAGTTTCAAACAAGTAATTTAATGTATTCGTTGCAAGCTAAACCTTTAAGTGAAGAAACAAATAAAAATAGCAGTAACTTTTAAAAAAAAAAGAGGACATTGACCTGTGGTAATCCCTTTTAATTTATGAAAGCATCAACAGCACAGTGACAGTTAACAGCTTAAGCTCTCTTCGACTTGTTTGCAGTTTGTATGACATTCGGTGGATTTCAGCGCATAAAAAATAGCAGTTAAAAGATGCAGGATAGCAATCGCTGCCTTAGGCATGAAAGAAAATACTTTCCAAAGAAAGCTGAATGATGGATTGATGCAAGAATAACACACACCATAGCTGTAACATTATTTAGACATTTATTGCATGACGGAGGGCAATGAAATTTTATATCAGGTCTTGACTGTCAAGAAAGGTTTCTGACAAGACCATGCACTTAATATCAAAACTCACTTATAAGAACAGTTTAGGATTTTGCTATTTATTATTTAATTTTATATAAGCTTGCAATTATTTGTGCTCCATTTCTCAATGTACAAATAAGTTGTACAAAACTGCAAACTTCAGTCATGATACTTATTATTTGAGGCAAATCAATGAATAACTAACCAGTTTCAAAAACATTTACAAGCTGATTATTTGATTCTTACATCAACCGCTCACTGCCATTTGAGCTGTTGCCTCTGATTTATTTAGAAGTATCCATCTGTTCTGTCTAAATTTTCCAGGCCCAATTATTCCTTCACCTTTCTCCATGTTACTTTTTCATGGTGTATAAATCTTCTTGCTACTTCTCTTCCTGACTCTCAGACCACAATCAGTTAGAATAGGTGACAACATCACCTCCACCATAATCCTCAACACTGCAAGATGTCCCACAAGGCTGTATACTCAGCCCCTTACTATACTCCTATATACTCATGACTGTGGGGCCAAATTCCACCCCAACTTGATTTACAAGTTTGCTGACGATACCACATTGAAGGTTGGATCTCAAACAATGACGAGACATAACGCAGGAAAGAAGTGGAGTGCTTAGCTGCATGGTGTAAAGTTGACAATCTTGCCATCAGTGTCAGCAAAATGAAGGAGCTGGTCATTGACTTCAGGAAGCAGAGTGGAGAGCATTCCACTGTCTGCACCAATGGTGCTGAGGTTTAGATGGTCGAGAGCATCAAGTTCCTGGGAGTGATGATCGCCAACAATCTGTCCTAGTCCACCCACATCTACACGACGATCAAGAAAGCACAACAATGGCTCCAATTCCTCAGAGGGCTAAGGAAATCTAGCATGTCCACAAAGACCGTTACCAGTTTTTTTATAGATGGACTATAGAAAGCATTCTATCTGGATGCATCACAGTGTGGTATGGCGACTATACTTCCCAAGACCTCAAGAACCTACAGAGAGTCATGACCACAGGCCAGTCCATTACACAACACAGCTTTCCATTCATTGAGTCTTTCCTGCATCAGGAGAGCAACCAACATAATCAAAGACCCGAGATTAGAGTGGCGCTGGAAAAGCACAGCAAGTCAGGCAGCATCCAAGAAGCAGCAAAATCGATGTTTCAGGTAAGAGCCCTTCATCAGCATTCCTGATGAAGGGCTTCTGCCTGAAAAGTCTATTTTCTTGCTCCTTGGATACTGCCTGACCTGCTGTTGTTTTTCAGCACAACTCTGATCTTGACTCTGATCTCCAGAATCTGCAGTCCTCACTTTCGCATAATCAAAGACCCCTCCCACCCTGGTTATACTCTTTCAAACCCTCTCCATCAGGCAGAAGATAAAGAAGTTTTAGTACACATACAAACAGTTTCAAGAACAGCTTCTTCCCCTCTGTTATCAGACTTTTGAATGGACCTCTCAAATGTTAATTTTGAATTCTGTCTCTGCACCTATAGCACTGTATTCTGTACTATGGTCTGCTACTCTGATGCACTTTGTATGATATGATCTGCCTGTATATCGGTACATGTGATAGCAATAAATCAAACTCAAACTTTCTTGATATATATACTTAAATAGCTACACCAAAAATATTTACATTCAATTCAATTCAGTGCATATATTATGGGAAAAATACTTTTGGAATTCACATATATGCATATTACTACTCCAACATTTCATTTATTTTGCTCCCATTTCTTTAACTCATAATTCAACCATTTTATATAAACTCTTCCACGAGGTAGTTTTTACATTGCATTAATTTAAATTTCTATGTCAGTTTTTAATTTATGCCTTGACTTTATTACTACTCTTCCTTTCTTTCCAGCAGCGATATATATATCATCACAATAACACATTCTCAACCATAAGTATCCTTCCTCCCATTAAGAAATATAATACCCCACTTCGCACGAGGAAGGTACAGATTCATGATATAAAAATCATACATTTATAATTGTTTCATTTTTTTTGTAATTAGCAGTGATTGACCAACAATATATTAAAACAGTATGAAAGTACATATTTCCTGGCCAGCATGCTGCACCTTGCCTGTTACAGTAAGACATCACACATTTTGGTAGCCTCAAATATGACCAACTACAAATAAAATGCTATCAGTTATGCACTTCAGTGTGAGAGGCTAATTCAGAGAGTAATGGAGAGACATATCACACCTCTGCTTTATTGTTTCCCACATGATAAGAATATGAGGAGCCCATAGCACTAACTCTGCCATTCTATTAGAATTCTGGCTAGTCTCGACTTCAGGTTCAATTAGCTGCCTTTGACCAATGCCCCATGACATATTCAGTAAGAAATATCTGTCAGTCCCAGCCTTAGAAATTGCAGTGGACTCAGTGTCCAGAGCAAATAGCACCAAACGCATGGTTATAACTGGCAATGTGATATGCTGCTTTTGTGAAGAAAAATCAATCCTCTTTCCTATAGTTGCCTCCACTTCACAGTTATTTCTTTTAGGAGCTGTCACAATGCTTGTTTTTATAACAATCACCACTGTTTTTTTTATCTCCCCAGACAGGCAAATATCTGAATGAATTTTAGAAATCAAAGCTGAGGCTGAAAGTTTACTTTCCCAGAAGCAGCCAAACAATGCTAGATACTTAGATCCATTCATCTGCCAAACCATGGATATTTAGGTCCCTCAATCAATCTTAAAACATAGGGCAGCAAAGGTGAAATGGTTGTTCACTCTGCACAATATCGCTTGACAAAAAGGCCACCTCAAGATGGGCAACAGCTATGAAGGGAAGTAAACGAATCAGCCAGAGAAGCAACACCAAAAGAATATACAGATGACTTAAAACAGAGTACATGAAACAATAGATTTTTCTCAAGAGGGTCGCGAGTCTTTGGAGCTCTCTTCCTGAAAAAAATGACAGAAGCTGCATCCTTGAATATTTTAAGATAGTTGGTAGATTCTTGTTAAGCTTATCAGGGGTACATGGGAATGTGGATTTGAGGTTATAAATATATCATTCCATTTTCTTTGAAAGGAATGAAACAGTTACGAAACCAAAATTTCACAACAGTCTCTTCCTTCTGACTCCCTGCTTGAGGTCTACTTGCTGCAAGTTTTAAAATGAGCTTCAATTTAGTCATCATGTGCTGTGGAAACAGGTGGATACCTCATTAAAGCTGAATAATTGGGTATATGATTGCACCCCGATGTCAACTGCATTTGTGTGATTAATGAACCTGTTGTCTTTAGCTAAAAAATTGTTGCTTTTATTTCTGGTTGCTGCAACAGTTTCAGAATACTGGAGGGAGGTATAAAGAGAAAATATTGGCGGCATCTGCAGCATTAGAAACAGAAGGTGGAATGCTATTGGGTCATGAATGACATTTGCTATTTTGAGAAATGTGGTAGAATTTCACAAGAAGTCCAGCAAAGGCTCATATCGACAATCGGAGCAACTTATTGCAACCTTTAAGTAAAGTCCAGGCACTGAGAATGAGATTCTCATTGCCAAGTGGCAAGTTAGCGGTTAAGGAGGCATATTTCTTTTCAATGACTTTATTAGCAGCATTTTATTTGAGGGAGGCGACGGTGGGTGGTGTTATGGACCAGGCCTGACCCCACAAAACATTTTTAAGCATGTAGCTAGCATAGACCATAACTTTGCTGTTTGTTTTAGGTAAATGTATAGTGGATATTCCCGGCGTGAATGAGCCGATCCGACTGGCAAGTTTTAAACAAACCATTTATTTGCAAAATTAAGGAATGAAACACAAAGAACAGAAAATAGAATACGGGATAACTTATCCCATCCAAAACCTGACAGACTATCCTGCCGTAATGATGCTGTTCTGAAAATACCTGCAACAGTCCCCTAAACTGATCTCTCTTAGCACGAAGGGTAAAAATGAAACAAACTAGGGCTTACAGGCTTTAAGCCAGAGAGAGAGTACCAGACTGCAGCAGCCTTTCTTCACACACACTGCTGCTGAACTGAATCAATACCTCTAAACAAAGGCTAGCTATACAGCTACCTGGCCACTCCCTTTTGATTATACCGGGTTTTTTTAAAGGCATAAAAGCCTTAGGCCAGAGGCATTATACATTAGGGGACAAATAAAAAAGGCCCCAATAAACCTTTCAAACCTGGCCTAGTTGGATCCTGGCCAATTACCCCCTCTCTGGAAAACATCTCAAGGGCATAGTAACCTTGTAAAAAGACCAACATTGCGACAGTGTTAATATTGTCAGACTGTTAATTCGGAAATCCAGAAAACATTCTGGGGTTCTGGGTTCAAATCTCACCACAGCAGATAGTGGAATTTGAATTCAATGAATATCTGGAATTAAGAATCTGATGATGACCATGAATTCATTGCCGATAGTCGGTAAAACCCACCTCATTTACTGATGTCCTTTAGGGAAATTAGCTGCCAATGTTACCTGGTCTGGCCATGTGATGCAATGTAGTTGACTCTTAATTGCCCTCTGGGCAATTAGGGATGAGCAATAAATGCTGCCTAGTTGGCCAAGCCCTCATCCCATGAATGAATAAAGAAAAATAAATCTTTCCCAATAAAATTCGATTTCACATCTTACCACCAGCCGAGAGCAAATCAAACACTGAGAATTCTCAACATGTAGGTCAGAGCAAGTACCTGGAGACTTCAGCTTGCTGCTGGCAATGAAGAGCTTCCATGTCACTCATCATGGAATAGCATCTCACACAGCCCTTGTCCATGAACATTGGAATCCCATATTTTCCAAACCCTCAGCATCGTCCTGGCACTCTCACTGATCCACTTTCAGGATGCTCAGGAAGTACAATTGCATCATTTAAAAGGCATCTGGTTAGGTATATGAATAGGAAGGGTTTGGGGGATATGGGCTGGGTGCTGGCAGGTGGGACTAGATTGGGTTGAGATATCTGGTCGCATGGACAAGTTGGACTGAAGGGTCTGTTTCTGTGCTGTACATCTGACTCTATGACTCTATAGACCACATTGCATTGTGCACCAGAAACTAGAATTGAAAGGCAGCTTCAAGGATACTTAGTGCTCAGGGACAAGCTTGTGGATTGAAGCAGACTGTATGTCAAGATTGCTCACTTGCTGTCTGTATGGTCACTGGCATATAGTCTACTTACATACTCACAGCATCCATGCCTTGCCTTGCCAAGCTGTGCTGTGCCTTTTAGTGCTTTGGTGCTTCAGCCAGAACCTAAAAGCTATTAGTACTCTCATGTTGACATGCTCTTTTGAGCAGGCACACACAGACAGGTTACTTGTCATACTTGGCAATAGGACACACTGCAACATCATTCGAACACCAATAGTACATGCCAGCAGCTGCTTGGGCGACAAATAGACTATACATTTCTGCAACCAAATGGCCATGTTCAAAGGGTGGTGGGGGTTAACCCAGTGAAGTGGAATGTGGAGCAAGGGGGCGAGTCCAGTTTAGGGAGTGGAGGGTGGGGGGATCTGCTGTCAGGCAGATGTCCCCAATACTGTCAGTAATGCACACAGTTTACACACAGTCTCTGGCTTGGCTATGGTCAGTGGTCTGCTCAGGCCAGTCATTGTCAGGAAACCTGTCTGACTACAGCCTGGTTTGTGTGTGATGGTCCATCATGTAAGGTCAGCATCAGCAGTCAGGGGATTCATGTATAGTCATCAGGGAGCTGCAAACACAGTGGGTCAAAGATCACAGATGAATCAGTCCTGGGTGTGCATGCATTGATCATTGAGGAATGTGCAATGGGCTGTTGTGGGGACAAAGGAGTAAAAGGAATGAAACAGTCAAGTCTGGGCACAGTAGAGCAAAAGTAAATGTTAGGGTGGAGTCAGGGATTATGGCCAGAAGGTAGCTCAGATATAAAGTGGAATATGTGGAACAGTATTAGGGGATACTGTAAGCTACAAGAAGGGGAGTTATTGGTAGTAACTATGATCAAAGCCTCCACAAGAGGAGTGTGGAGAACCAGGGTAGATATCATTAAGGTGTAATGGATGTAGGTTTGCTCACTGAGCTGGAAGGTTCATTTCCAGACGTTTCATCACCCTACTAGGTAATATCTTCAGTGAGCCTCAGGCAAAACACTGCTGATAATTCCTGCTTTCTATTTATATGTTTGGGTTTCTTTTGTGTGGTGATGTCATTTCCTGTGGTGAAGTCATTTCCTGTTCTTTTTCTCAAGGGGTGGTAGATGGGGTGTAACTCGATGTGTTTGTTGATAGAGTTCCAGTTGGATAGAGCTCTATCATCAAATGCATCGAGTTATATCCCATCTACCACCCCTGAGAAAAAGAACAGGAAGTGACTTCACCACAGGAAATGACATCACCACCCCAAAGAAACCCAAACATATAAATAGAAAGTAGGAATTATCAGCAGTGCTTCGCCTGAGGCCCACGTAGTAGGATGACGAAATGTCTGGAACTGAACCATCCAGCTCAGCGAGCAAACCTACACCCAGAACCTCAACCTGAGCTACAAATCTTCTTAAAACTCATTAAGGTGTAATGCCTGTGTTTGGGGACAAAGAGGGCAGTTGGAAGAAAAGTCTAATGTGGTGGGTCTCCACATGGGGAAATGGGCTGTTGAGGTAATGCAAGTTAAGAGGGAAGATGGAACGTCTGGGAGAGGCAGGGGGTTGGGTGGGGGGAACAATATCTGGTGCCAGAGCCTAGTATAATTGTGATCACTGTGAGCTGCTTTTCCTGTCATTGCTTACAACATAACAGAACAGAATATGTGGTTGAGGGGTGAGGAATAGCGAACTGCTGGTTGGAGTCATCCAAGAGTAAAGAAGAGAGAAATGAGAGCAAATAGCACACCAGCATCCTCAGTAGTTTGCTTTTGTCTTGGGGTGATGCTGGCAACTGCTGAAGATTGAAGTCATCTAAATCACTTCAGTCTTGCTAAAGAAAGAAGAACAGCAGCAACAAGCTCACAGGACTTCACAGAATGTTAAATAACATTTTCGTAAGTGTACATAGAACATAGAACATTACAGCGCAGTACAGGCCCTTCGGCCCTCGATGTTGCGCTGCCCTGTCGTATTAATCTGAAGCTCATCCCACCTACACTATTCCATGTGCGTCCATTTGCCTGTCCAATGACGACTTAAATGCACTTTAACTTGGCGAATCTACTACCAATGCAGGCAAAGCATTCCATACCCTTACTACACTTTGAGTAAAGAAACTACCTCTGACATCTGTCTTATACCGATGTCCCCTCACTTTAAAGTTGTGTCCCCTTGTGTTTGCCGTCCCCATACTTGGAAAAAGGCTCTCCCTGTCCACCCTATCTAACCCTCTGATTATCTTGTATGTCTCCATTAAGTCACCTCTAAACCTTCTTCTCTCTAACGAGAACAGCCTCAAGGCCCTCAACCTTTCCTCGTAAGACAAAAGGTGTAAAGTCACAAGCCGTTAACTCTGACCATCAAAAAGCCCAGGAACCTCTACTACCACTGCTCTGGAAGGAGGATAGAACTGGCTGTTGAGATTTTCAGAGATTTCTGCAGCTCCTTCCAAAAAACCCATGCTACAAACTTGCAACCAGAGCACTGGTAGTAGAGGTCCCTGGGCTTTTTGATGGTCAGAGTTAATGGCCTATGACTTTACACCTTTTGTACATTTACTATAATGTTAATTAACATTCTGTGAAATCCTCGTTGCTGCTGTTGTTCTTTCCCTAGCTCGACTGAAGTGCTTATTATGACTTCAATTTTTTGACGTTGGAAGTAACAAGAGCCTTCAACTTTTTGCCTCGGGTCCTGAGCCTGCACAGGGGACATTAATATTAATTGTAGAGTGTGCTGCTGGAAAAGCACAGCTGGTCAGGCGGCATCTAAGGAGCAGGAGAGTGGACATTTCGGGCATAAACCCTTCATCAAGAATGTCGAAATGTCCACTCTCCTGCTCCTCGGATGCTGCCTGACCTGCTGTGCTTTTCCAGCACCACACTATTCGACTCTGATATTCGTAGTCCTCACTTTCACCTAGTACATTAACTTTGGTCAGTTTAAAGTCCATGTCGGTATCAAGTACTTAACTGAGACCTTTTGCATGAGGCAGTTAGTACCTGAAGTGGTTAACTGATAAGACGAGATAAATAGAAGAAAGTACTTGCTGCTTTTTAACTGCAGCTCACCAACATCTTCAATTTAAAGTAGAAAAGAAACAGGTGGTGATTCCGCCCCAGTATCTAATTGATACAAACAATAAATCTGTGGCATCAAATAAAGAATATTCTATATTCACTCAATCACATTTCTGAGGGAAGAGGCCATCGAGCAACAAGTGGCTTATCAGAAAATCACACGAATGTAGCCAGTAAGTTTTCATCCATTATTGTCAGCAAATAGAAATCCGCTTGTGATACATTTGCAATTTTCTTGATAAGCTGTTTGCTGCGTTTGTAGACCTGCTGCTGGCATGACTGCCTTTGATAATTCTCAGTCTATCTGAGGGCAACTTCGAAATCTGACTCCTATCACTAACGTTCCCAACCCAGAGGTTAACAGCTGAGTGTGGTATGTGCTGTCCCTCAAACAAATAGAATAACTGTTGGCTCTGTGCTGGAACAATCAAAACTCATTAGATGCTGAAAGAGTGGACAAGCACTATAGGTGTTTGGAGAATAACATCCCATATTTAATGAAACCTCCATTATATGGGACTTCACGAGCTCTTTCCACTGTACTGCTGTTATTATTTGAAATCAGTCACCTGAGTTACCCAACTGCAACCATCAGCAATGCTCCATCAATTCGACAACCTAACAATTACATTAAAGCTTGTATGCTGTTTGAATGCTGTGTCTGCCAATGTATAACAATTCCAGTAATCTTGAAATGTTAAAAAAAGGTACAGTGTTGTCAACATAAAGAGAACATTTTCTTTCTTTCATTGCACAGTGAAATGATGGCAAATAAGCAAAAAATAATTCTGGATACGTTTTGTTCAAAACAGATTATAGGTTCTGATTCAGCTTAATATGCTGACAGATGTTGAATAAGCAGGTTGTTTAACTTAGGCTGCTATTTGGGACCTGGATAATAGACATACAGAAATCACAATAAGATTTGAGGTAGAATCTTACACTGCCCAGAGGTGTATCTTGGAAAGTGAAATTGGGTGTACTACCATGGATACATCTGGCTGGCCACTCCCACTCAGTGTATTCTTTTTCATTGGACTGGACATATACTGCTGCAGGAAATTCATCTGAACACAATCTAGGAACACTTGATCACCAACGTCCTTTATTGTCCGGCTTTGAAGTTGGCTTTCTGCAACAGTGGAGAATGTTGTTCCTGTCTTTTCTTTGACAATGGAAACACATGAGCCATGAATTGAATACAGATGGACTTTGTCCTCATTTTTTAAATGTATGATTTCTATTATTGATATAGGTGCCAGAGTACAGTGACAAACATTTTACATTGTATTTTTTTGTGAAAATACAAATGACAATAGATTATTATTCTATTCCCATTGCTATTTTACATGGTTGGGGAGGGGGAGGGGTTGGGCTAGTGGCAAGAGGGAAGCTTGCTCACTGCTTGGACCTATGAACCCTTGAATTTATCAGATGTGTCCCTTATAAGGTCTTCTGCCCTTTGTGTCCTCTTCCCTCTAAGATTTCCCTCCCCTACCTCCAGCCCATCCTCTCTAATGCCTCTCAGCCTGCATCTCAAGCAATCACATTCCCTGTTGAGATCTGGATGCAGTTGCAACAGCAGCCATTCCTTCCAATGTGGAACTGTCGGGACAAGAAAGCTATCGGTCACCTAATTGTTTAAATTGTCTTGGACATGGGACCTGTTCCCAAGACAGGGATGGAAGTCTCGCTCTGAGCCAATTAATACCCCACCAGGCATTACATGCTTTTCAGGTAACCTGCCAGAACACAGTAAAATATTGCCCTCAAAGTAAATCACAATAAAATCTACCATGTCATTTGTAGCTTTTTGTTTGTTTCCTACAGAACATAAAACAGACATCAAAAGCAAAATACTGTGACTGCTATAAGCCTGCCATAAAACCTGAAAATGCGGAAATTAATCAGCACGTCATCAGTGAAAAGAGATACTGAGTTAACATTTCATATCGATGATTTTTCATCACTTTCCACTGATGCTTGCTGAGAATTACCAGCATTTTCTGTTTTTATTTAAATGAAACATATTCCCAGGTAATGGTTCCCTGACCAGTTCCTTTAAATGACAGCTGGATGAATACCTTAATTGTTGCTCCATTCCACTTCAGCCAAAGGGAAATAAAATCATAGTACTTTGTTTTTGTGGAAATTTGGCGTGCAGCTCATAAACCCAACTTACAGAATTAAATGAATATCCATGACAGAGAGGCTCTAGTGAATGTTGTATGTTATGATATCAATAATTGGTGGACTTTAGTCTGGTAGCGTGCTGCCACCAATTATCATTACTGTAATACACTGTAACAGTAGTTCAAATCATTAAAGAAGCCATCAAATTTCAATCAAAGTATAATTTTGGGGATGATGATGTAACTGAGCCCCCGAAGTGTCCACCAGTACTCCTGCTTTCTATTGAGTCTCAGAGCCTATCCAATTAAATGGTGTTGGAGGATCATTTTACTCTAGATGTCCTTCATGGAGGGTGTTGTTCCTGGTTGTTTGTCTATCACATTAACTAGAGGATGCTTATAATCTCCCGGATTCCCTTTGCAGAAGAAGTCTTCCCTGCAACACAGGTAGTTGGTACTTAACAGTATCTATCCACTACCCCTTGACATTTAATGGTGTTACCATCACTGAATCCCCCATTATCAACATTCTGGGTGTTGTCATTGACTAGAAACTCAATTGGACTCACCACATGAACACAATGGCTACAGAGCAGGTCAGAGGTTAGGGATACTGCAGCAAGTAACTCACCTCTTGACTCCCCAAAGCCTGTCCATCATCACTAAGGAACAAGTCAGGTGTGTGATAGAATACTCCCCACTTGCCTGGAGGAATGCAACTCCAACAACACTTGAGAAACTTGATACCATCCAGGGCAAAGCAGCCTGTTTGATTGGTAGTATATCCTCAAGCATCCACTCCTCTACCACCAATGCTCAGTAGCAACAATGTACTACTTGCAAGATGTACTGCAGAAATTCACCAAAGATACTGAGACAGCACTTCCAAACCCATGACTACTTCCACCTAGAAGGACAAGAGCGGCACATCTATGGGAACACCATCATCTACACGTTCCCCTTCAAAGTAATTCATCATCCTAATTTAGAACATAGTACATCGAACAATACAGCACAGAACAGGCCCTTCGGCCCTCAATGTTGCGCCGACCTGTGAACTATTCTCAGCTCATCCCCCTCCACTATTCTATCATCATCCATGTGCTTATCCAAGGATTGTTTAAATCTCCCTAATGTGGCAAAGTTAACTACACTGGCAGGCAGGGCATTCCACGCACTTACCATTCTCTGAGTAAAGAACCTGCCTCTGACATCTGTCTTAAATCTATCACCCCTCAATTTGTAGTTATGTCCCCTCGTACAAGCTGACGTCATCATCCTAGGAAAAACACTTTCACTGTCTACCCTAACTAATCCTCTGATCATCTTGTATGTCTCCATCACATCAAGGCATGGTGGCACAGTGGTTAGCACTGCTGCCTCACAGTGCCAGAGACCCGGGTTCAATTCCCACTTCAGGCAACTGTCTGTGTGGAGTTTGCACATTCTCCCTGTGTCGGCGTGGGTTTCCTCTGGGTGCTCTGGTTTCCTCCCACTGTCCAAAAATGTGTCGCTTAGGTGAATTGGCCATGCTAAATTGCCCGTAGTGTTAGGTGAAGGGGGAAATGGGTATGAGTGGGTTACTCTTCGGAAGGTCAGTGTGGACTTGTTGGGCCAAAGGGCCTGTTTCCACATTGTAAGTAATCTAATCTAATCTAAAATCCCCTTTTAGCCTTCTCCTTTCCAATAAGAACAGACCCAAGTCTCTCAGCCTTTCCTCATGAGACCTTTCCTCCAGACCAGGCAACATCCTGGTAAATCTCCTCTGCACCTTTTCCAATGCTTCCACATCCTTCCCAAAATATGGCGACTGGAACTCTACACAACATTCCGAGTGTGGCTGCACAAGCATTTTGTATAATTGCAGCATTATATTGCGGCTCTGGAATTCAACCCCCCTACCAATGAAACCTAACACACTGTATGCCTTCTTAACAGCACTATCAACCAAGATGGCAACTTTCAGGGATCTATGTACATGGACTCCAAGGTCCTCTGCACATCCACACTACCAAGAATCTTTCCATTGACCCAGTACTCTGTCTTCCTGTTATCCTTCCCAAAGTGCATCACCTCACATTTAGCTGCATTGAACTCCATTTGCCATCTCTCAGCCCAATTCTGCAGTTTATCCAAATACCCCTGCAACCTGTAACATTCTTCCAAACTGTCCTCTACTTTACTGACTTTAATGTCATCTGCAAATTTACTAATCCATCCACCTATGCCTGCGTCTTAGTCATTTATAAAAATGACAAACAGCAGTGGTCCCAAAACAGATCCTTGTGGCACACCACTAGTAACTGGATTCCAGCTGAATATTTTCCATCAACCACCATTCGCTGACTTCTTTCTGAAAGCCAGTTTCTAATCCAAACTGCTAAATCACCTCAATCCCATGCCTCTACATTTTCTCCAACAGCCTACCATGTGGAACCTTACCAAAGGCTTTACTGAAGTCCATGTATACCACATCAACTGCCCCACCCTCATCTACATGCTTGGTCATCTTCTCAAAAAACTCAATGAGGCTTATGAGACACGACCTGCCCTTGACAAAATCATGTTGACTATCTGAAATCAAATTGTTGCTTGCTAGATGATTATAAATCTTATCTCTTATAATCCTTTCCAAAACCTTTTCTACAACAGAAGTAAGGCTCACTGGTCTATAATTACATGGGTCATCTCTACTGCCCTTCTTGAACAAGGGCACAATATTTGCAATCCTCCAGTCCCCTTTTACTAAACTTATCGACAATGATGACTCAAATATCAAAGCCAACGGCTCTGCTATCTCCTCCCTAGCTTCCCAGAGAATCCAGCCCAGGGGACTTGTCTACTTTCACTGATAATACCTCTTTGTAACTAACCTCAATCCTTTATAGTCTAATATCTCATATCTCATTCTTTTCCTCTACAATATTCTCCTTTTCCTGAGTGAAAACTGATGAGAAATGTTCATTTAGCACCTCTCTGATCTCCACATGGTCCACACTCAACTTCCCACTTTTGTCTTTGACTTGACCTATTCCTACCCTAGTCATCCTTTTATTCCTCATGTACCGATAGAAAGCTTTAGGGTTCTCCTTTATTCTATTTGCTAAAGACTGTTCGTGTCCTCTCTTTGCTCTTCTTAACTCTCTCTTTAAATCCTTCCTAGCTGATCTGCAACTCTCCATCACCTCATTTGAACCATCTTGTTCTCATCAACACATAATCCTCTTTCTTCTGCTTGACAATACCTATCAAGAACATGCATTTTCTGTTCCTTAAACCAGCTCCACATTTCCATTGTCTGCATCCACTGCATTTTGCTACCCCATTCTATGCATCTTAATTCTTGCCTAATCCTATTATAATTGCCCTTGCCCCATCGATAACTCTTGACCTGTGGCATGTACCAATCCCCTTCCATTGCTAAACTAAACGAAACTGAATTATGGTCACTCTCTTCAAAGTGTCCACCTACAACTAAATCAAATACTTGGCCTGGTTCACTACCAAGCACCAGACTTGGAAACATATCACTGTTCCTTCACTGTCACCGGGTCAAAATCCTGGAATTCTCTCCCTATTGGCTTTGTCAATCAGCCCACAGTAGGTGGACTGCAGCAGTTCAAGAAGTCAGCTCACAACAACCTTCTCAAGAGCAAGCAGGGATGAGCCAGCCAGTGATGCCCACATCCCACAAATGTATGCATTTAAAAGGCATACCTTTAATCTCATGATTGTCTATTATGGAAAATGGCCGAAATACGTACTTTCATGCTTGCAATATCCTGCATTTCTAGATCATATATTTCTTCTTTTTGACCATTTGCTGAATCTGCAAATAATGGTCTATTTTCCATGGAGTTGCATACAACTCATCTCCACTTTGTTCAAGCAAATCTTTAATCTCAATCTGCTGATACATCTGAGTTGAATTATGTAAATTCTTTCCTTTAATATGTTGACTAGGTTGGATGTGTTCATGTATCTCCCTGGACACATGCACATTCTCAAAGTACTGATGGTACAAAAAGGTTGGGGCTTACTTAGCATTATCTCTTTTTTTACTTCTGATAATTCTTCTTCTAAAAACAAAGGATTGAATTTTTTTCTCATGAACTTATGTTGGTTCATCATCCAACATCTAAGTCCAACTCATATCAATGAGTTCAATATATTGTGCTGTCTGAACAATTTTGAATTAAGAGTCAATGATTTAAAGTGGATCATACTGCTCATTCTTGGTCTCAGTATTTGCTTTTAGTAACCTTTGCTGATTTTTGTCTTCTATCTTCAGAGACATAAGAAGTTTTCCACAACTCTTGTAAATCCAAAGACCTCCTATTTGTTGACAGTGTAAAACAGTTCTCTAATGCCAAACAGGTCACCTTAACAGATTCTGTCTATTTTCTCATGTCCTCTCTTTGCTCTTCTTAACTCTCTCTTTAAATCCTTCCTAGCTGATCTGTAACTCTCCATCGCCTCATCTGAACCATCTTGTCTCATCAACACATCAGCCTCCTTCTTCCGTTTAACAAGAGATGTACTTTTTTTTTAGATTAGATTAGATTAGATTACTTACAGTGTGGAAACAGGCCCTTCGGCCCAACAAGTCCACACCGCCCCACCGAAGCGCAACCCACCCATACCCCTACCCCTACATTTACCCCTAACCTAACACTATGGGCAATTTAGCATGGCCAATTCACCTGACCTGCACATCTTTTGGATTGTGGGAGGAAACCGGAGCACCCGGAGGAAACCCACGCAGACACAGGGAGAACGTGCAAACTCCACACAGTCAGTCGCCTGAGGCGGGAATTGAACCCAGGTCTCTGGCGCTGTGAGGCAGCAGTGCTAACCACTGTGCCACCGTGCCACCCACTTGTTCCCTTCCCTTCCCTTATCACTTGTTCCCTTCCCTTATCACTTCCTCTCTGCCTGACAGGGACATACCTATCAAGAATACACAATATCTGGGAAGATCCCCATGATTATAGAAAGCTCAATGAAAACCTTTGACTGGTTGTGTCTTGACTGGTTGGGCAACAAGAATTCAGGAGAAAATGAGGACTGCAGATGCTGGAGATCAGAGTTTAAAAATGTGTTGCTGGAAAAGCGCAGCAGGTCAGGCAGCATCCAAGGAGAAGGAGAATTGAAACGCCTGACCTGCTGCACTTTTCCAGTAACACATTTTTAAACAAGGATTCAGGCCTGGACCAGTTGTCAAGACATGCATGCAAGCTCGAAAGTGCGAAGTATTGATTGCAAATCACTTACACTTTTTCAACCTTCTTTGTGTTTCAGTATTGCTTGTAAGATAGTTTGGATAAGTATGTAAGTTAGCTCGCTGAGATTGAAGATTTGTTTTCAGATGTTTTGTCACCATAGTAGGTAACATCATCAGTGAGAACCTCTGGTGAAGCACTGGTGGTATGTCGCGCCTCTCTGTTTATAGGTCTTGGTTTCTTAAGGTGGGTGATGTCATTTCAGGTTCTCTTTTTCAAAGGAAGGTAGATAGGATCTAAATCAATGTGTTTATTGATGGAGTTCTGGTTAGAATGCCATGCCTCTAAGAATTATCATGTGTGTCTTTGTCTCATCTGTCCTAGGATGTGTGTGTTGCCCTAGTCAAAGTTGTGTCCTTCTTTGTCGGTATGTATAGAAACTAGTGATAGTGGGTCATGTCCTTTGGTGGCCAATTGGTGTTCATGTGTCCTGATGGTAGGTTTCCTGCGAGTTTGTCCATTGAAGTGTTTTTTACAGTTCTTGCAAGGTATCTTGGAAATGACATTAGCTTTGCTGGTAGTATCTAATGGATCCTTTGGTTTATTAGTCATTGTTTAAGAGTGTTTGTAGGTTTGTGGGCTACCATGATGCCAAGGGATCTGAGTAGTCTGGAAATTATTTCCGATATGTCTTTGATGTAAGGTAATGTGGCTATAGTTTTTGGTTGCATTGTGTCTGTTTGTTTGGCTTTCTTTCTGAGGAATCGGTGGATTGTGTTTATTGGATGCATGTTTTTCTTGAAAACATTGCATAGATATTTTTCTTCTGCTTTTTGTAGTTCTTGGGTGCTGTGGTGTGATGTAGCTCATTGAAATAACACCTTGATATAGTTCCATTTGTGGGTGTTGGGATAATTGCTTCTGAAGTTAATTATTTGGTCCGTGTTGTTTTTTCTCTAGATGCTGGTTTGAAGCTCTCCGTTAACTATACATTCAACTGTCACGTCTAGGAATGGGAGACTGTTGTCGTTCTCCTCTTTTGTGAATATTATGCCTGTCAGGATATTGTTGATGGTGTTGTATGTTTCCTCTAATTTGTCCCATTTTGTGATGACAAAAGTGTAATCTATATAGTGAACCCAAAGATTGGGTTGGATAGATGGGAGGGCAGCTAGTTCAAGTCTCTGCATTACTGCTTCCACAATGAGACCTGATACCTTGGATCTTAAGGGTTATTAAATCTGCACCATGTAGCTGCATCACTGTAGGATGTAACTTTTATTTCTTCTGCAATGGTATTTGATCTGATAGAAAAGTGATACTTGTATTGCAAAAGCTTAAAAGTAATGGGCTTTCCATTGACAAATGCAAGTTCTATCAAATTTTGTTTGGTTGAATCATTAATTTGCCCTTATCTTTTCTATTGTGGGCAATAGTTATCTTTTCTGAAGGAAGGGGTTCTACCATAATAAGCATCTTTGTTTGAGGAAGCATTTGACTTGTTGCTGCTCTGAAACTGGCCTATTTCTGCACATCTTCGGAAAGTTACCTACAGTTTTACGGATGTAACATTCTGTTGTCAGAGATGGACTCTGTAACACTTGTGAGGCTTTATTGTTTCACTGTGCTGACATGGATGCTGAGTATCTGCTGTTTGGTGTACTCTTTAAGTTGTCTCACCATCTATGTCCTAAAAGTGTTTGAGTTTTGTAAAGTGGTATGTTCCATCAATCTCCTGTGGTAAATTTGTCCTACACCTCCCCTTATCTTTGAGCCACTCTGGTCTTTGCTTCCAGGACAAGGAAGTATTATCCTTAGATTATGTGATGATAAATCAGTTCTAACATTAACTCATTTAAACAATTACTTTATATATCAGTGAAACTGTTGTGATTCCTGCTCTTCACTATTGTATACCTGTATTACACTGTTGTTCTTCATATCTTCATATTATTGTAAACTACAATATGATGATGTTTTTGAAAAGAAAGTATTACCTTATTAAGTAGAAACCCTAAAGCTCCAAGAATGTTTGGTCACTAACATTTAGATCAACTACTGCCTCTTTAAAATCTGCTGTTGGAAGGAAACCAATACTGCCATCTTTGAGTTGAATTTTCAGCTAATTGAGTATGCTATTCTTGCAGTCAGGTTGGTTGAACTAAACTGAAACTGTGTCATTTAGCCTTTCAAGTGGAACTTATGTACATAGTACTTTGGCACTATAGTTAAGTACAATATATTTTATGATGACAAGCAGTACAACTGGATTCCAGGAAACTTAATTAACCACAGGATATTTTGTTGCTCTCTTCAATGTTTATCATCATAATCTTATTTTAACCAATAGAAATTAGTGTCAACATTAGAAAGAAGATAAGCACAATTTAGTGGATACATGAACATCAATCAGCTGGTTGGATTAATACCTTTAAAATTGAATTGATACAGATAAAATGAAGGAAAACATGCATTTATGTAATGCACTTCAGGCCTCGGGATCCACAAAGGATTTCACATTTAATTATGTATCTTTAAACTATAATCACAGTTGTAATGTTGGAAATTTGATAAGCAATTGTTACACAGGAATGTTTACAAATGGCAGTGATAATGACCAGA
Organism: Chiloscyllium plagiosum; assembly: GCF_004010195.1. Taxonomy (NCBI): domain Eukaryota; kingdom Metazoa; phylum Chordata; class Chondrichthyes; order Orectolobiformes; family Hemiscylliidae; genus Chiloscyllium; species Chiloscyllium plagiosum. Next base: position 25,941,282 of record NC_057731.1, on the reverse strand, counting down.
TATTATGTTCTAATGGGGTTTGTTGAAGGGCAAATATTGCACAGAGGAATCCTGTTCTTCTGCAATATGTGCTGTGGACTCTTTGTCATCCTCCTGAAAGAGGTGGAACTTTGGTTTAACATCCTTCCCAGAAGTCAATAGTACCAACAATGTGTCACTCCTTCAGTAATTAAGATATTTAATGCTTTAAATGATTATTTTTTTCAATAAATGAATCCATTTGACTGATGAATCTGTGTGATTGTCTCTAAATAAAGCAGATTGACACTTGCAGATATTGAAACACTGGGTCTTTTACTAGCTCTCAAACTACATTTCAAATTGATCTTAAAAATTTCGAAAAGTATAAATGAATAATTTATTCACACAACTATTTTAATTATTTTCATTTTATTTGCTTGAGCTGTATTAATAAGTTAACTTAGTGAATCAAGGACCGGATTTCCCATTGTTATAAACCATCAGCAGAAATGCAGCAAAGATGCATTTGTTCCAGTCTCATGGCTTTTGCACTATCTCTGAATAATCTCCTACAATAGGATGATTTGCATAATTTTCAGTGAGCTCCCACTGGCAATCTGCTAGGGATTGATTGCATTTGCCCATGATAGCAGAAAGTGAAATGCTAATACACAACTTCGAGTTCATGTCATGGTTTGAGTAGCATGAGTGAGTAATTGAAGTGCAAAGCAACATTGAAGGTTGAGAATTACCGCAGGAGAAATGTCTCCAAATTTTAAAAGACAAAATGTTATAATGGTGAAATTTATATGACTATTATGTTTTAGGACTGTATCTTTTGATTTGTGGGAAGGTTACACTTTTGGGCTATATATTTAAAGGTGGGCAAACGAGAGCAATCATGTGATTTATGTTAGCCAAATGACTGTGATGGGTAAGGATCAAAAGGAAGATTCAAGTTGTGCTACTGAGAGGTGACAAATATTTGATGGCAATCACACAGTGGCTTCAATCACACCTTAATGATTGAATACAAAAGGAGTCTGAGTGTTGGAGGCTGTGGTGGGATGTGTGTCGAATTGGGCCATGCTGTTTCCATCTCAATGTGGAGACTGCCTCACTCCAAATCTTATGCCTTTCACAAACAGTGTGTTGAGATTCTTGCTAGGCAGCAATGAGATGCCAACTTTGGGGATTAACTCTTGTTAATTCATCAATATTCAGAGTCTAATTGTACCAAATTTGTCAACAAGCGAAGAGTAGGGAACAATGGATGAATAAAGATAATGAGGTTCCAGTTCAGAATAAGAAGGAGTCATATATTAGGTAATAGACAATTGGGATCAAATGAATGCCTTGAAGAGTGTAAGATGTATAGAGGCATACTCATGGAGGTAATTAAGAGGGCATAAAGGGGATATGAGATAGCAGATAACGTTAAGGATAATCCAAAGAGATTCTACAAGTACATTAAGAGCAACTAGGGAGAAAATAGAGCCCTTAAAGATCAACAAGATTTTTCTATGTGTGGAGCCACAGGAGATGGGAGAGATATTAAATGAATATTTTGCATCAGTTTTTACTGGGGAGAAAGAAATGAAGGCTAGGGAACTTCGGTAAACAACCATTGATGTCTTGCAAGCAGTTCATATGAGAGAAGAGGAAGTATTGGAGGTCTTAAAAAACATAAAGTTGGATAAATCTCCAGGACCTGATCAAATTTGTCCCAGGACATTGTGGGAAGTTAGGGAAGAAATTGTCGAGCCCTTACAGAGATATTTGTATTATCTACAGCCATAGGTCAGGTGCTGGAGGACTGGCAAGTGGCTAATGTTGTGCCTTTATTTAAGAAACGCTGTAAGGAAAAGCCTGGAAACTTTGGACCTGTGCGTTTGACATCAGCAGTGGGCAAGTTGTTGGAGAGGATTTTGCAAGATAGAATTTATATGCAGTGGGCATACAAGGACTGAATGGGGATAGTCAGCATGGTTTTTATGAGAAATCGTGTCTCACAAACTTGAGTTTTTTTGAGGACCTAATCAAAACGATTGATGCAGGCAGAGCAATAAATGTTCAGCTGTACAAGATACTGGCCATGCCTGGAGTATTGCATGCAGCTCTGGTCACCGCATTATAGGAAGGATGTGGAAGCTTTGGAAAGGGTTCAGAGGAGATTTACTAGGATGTTACCTGGTATGGAAGGAAGGTCTTACAAGGAAAGGCTGAGGGAACTGAGTCTGTTTTCGTTGTAAAGAAGAAGGTTGAGAAGTGATTCAATCAAGACATATAAGATAATCAGAGGGTTAGATAGGGTGGACAGTGAGAGCCTTTTTCCTCGAATGGCGAAGGCTAACACAAGGAGACATAGCTTTAAATTGTGGGGTAATAGATTTAGGACAGATATCAGGGGTAGTTTCTTTACTCAGAGAGTAGTAGGGGTGTGGAATGGCCTGCCTGCATTAAGGGCATTTAAATAGGCATTGGACATACATTTGGATAATAATGGGATGGCGTAGGTTAGAGGGACATCAACTTATTTTCACAAGTCGGCACAACATTGAGGCCTGAAGTGCCTGTACTGTGCTGTAATGTTCTACGTTCCATATTCTATCTTCTGTGTTGTCTTCATGGACTTTAGTAAAGCCTTTAACAAGGTTCTGTATGGTAGACTAATTAATAAAATTAGATCACATGGGATTCAGGGAGAGCTTGCCAGTTGGATACAAAATTGATAGGAGACAGAGGATGGTGGTGGAGGGTTATTTTTCATACTGGAGGCCTTTGACCATTAGTGTTCTGCAAGGACCAGTGCCGGATCCAGTTTTGTTTGTAATTTATACAAAAGTGATTTGGATGAGAACTTAGGGGGCATGATTAGAAGTTTGCATATGACACCAAAATTGGTGGTAGAGTGAACAGTGAAGATGGTTATCTAAAATTACAAAGAAATTTTGATCAATTGAGTCAATGGGCTGAGGAGTGGCGAATTGAGTTTAATTTGGATAAATGCAAGGTATTGCATCTTAGTAAAACAAACAAAGGCAGGACTTATATAGTTAATGGTAGGGTCCTGGGTAGTGTTGTTGAACAGAGAGACCTAGGGTGTTCAGGTATGTAGCTCTTTGACATTGCATCACAGGTAGACAAGCTGGGTAAGAAGGCATTTACCAATCTTGTTTCATTGCTCCGATACTGAGTACAGGATTTGGGGCATCATGTTCAGGTTCTACAGGACGTTGGTGAGGTCACTTTTGGAGTACTATGTATAGTTCTGGTGGCCTTGCTATAGGAAGGATATTATTAAATTGGAAAGGGTTCTGAAAAGATTTATCAGAATGTTGCTGGGACTGGAGGGTTTGAGTTTTAAGGATAAGCTAGAAGTGTTTTCCCTGGAGAGTAGGAGGTTGAAGGGTGACCTTACAGAGGTTTATATAATCATGAGGGACATAGATAAGATGAATAGGAAAGGTCTTTTTCGCTAGGCTAGGTAAATTCAAAACTAGGGAGCATATTTTTAAGGTAAGAGAGAACAAAGTTAAAAGGAACCTGAGGGTGGTTCATGTGTGGAATGAATTACCAGAGGAAATGGTGAATGTAGGTACAGTTACAACATTTAAAAGACGTTTAGATAGGTACATGAATAGGAAAAGTTTAGAGGGATATGGACCAAATTCTGGCAAGTGGGATTAGTTTAATCTGGGAAGTTTGGTTGGCATGCATGTGCTGGACCAAAGGATCTGTGTCCATGCCATATGACTCTAAGAATCAAGAATGAGTACCTGGCGAACGCAGCTCTCTGTTTGCTCCAAACAAACTCCATGTTTGAAACTGGGCCCAAACATCAAGAGACATGCTCTAGAGGCCCTGGCTATAACACGCCAGGTCCACAGACCTTGGCATCCACCATGTGCCAGTGTCTAAGAATCCTCATGACATAATTCCAATCCACTTACAGAACGCTTCTGCATTTCAATGCGATATCTGGGGCTTTTAATCCATAAAGTTAAATCTTTAAATGTGGTGCTGAAACCTTTGTTCTAAAATGAAATGCTTGGTCATAAATAGTTGACATTTCTGCTTGTGACAGGGTTAGGGTGTTTGCCAGAGAAGGGAATAGGAGAAACCAATTTAGGATCAAGTTATAGGCTTTCATATGAATCCAGGAATTTCAAAGATAGAGCTGTTGCAGATTGGGAGTTATGTAGTTTGTGACTCACTTTGAATTTGTGTGGGGCAAAGAGAATGGAATGTTTTCCTGGCTTTTAGATAGCCTTGTGGCAGTTGGAGATCCATGAACAGTCAGCTCAGAGAAAGCAGATAATGGCTTTTGCCAAGAACTGTGAAACAGATACAAACTAGGAAAATAAGCTATTAGGAGTCAGGTATTTTTGTAATATTCTGTTAACTCGACTGTGAAGGAATAATGAGTAAGTTCAGGCTTGAGCTAAAGTGTCTTAGACTTACAAGATAGCTGTGAAAAACATTGAAATTGGTCAAAAGCAGTAGCAGTATGGAAGCTGAAGTGACTAGTGGATAGTTGAGTTGAGGATTTTGGATTAAAGCATAAGTTTGTATTCTTGTGCTTTTGTTTTTAAAGCATTAGTAACCATGAACTACTGCGTTAAATTAATGTGGTGCTGGAAATGCACGGCAGGTCAAGCAGCATCTGAGGAGCAGGAGAGTCAAAGTTTCAACCAATTCCTGATGAAGAATCCCTGCATGGGCGGAATGAGACATAAATCTAACATTATCTGTGCTAATCCTTAGAATGAGTAGGTTGTCATTTGAAGAGATGTAGATTGGCGAGGCTTGTATCCAATGGGATTTAGAAGAGGAAGAAGTGACTTGATTGAAACATATAAGAGCTTGAAGAGTCTTGACAGGGTGGATGGGAAAATCTAGAACTAAGACTGCTGTTTAGAAATAATGTGTTGCCCATTTAAGACTGAGAATTAGGAGATTTTTTTTCTCAAAGATGGTCATGAGCCTTTGGAACTCTTCTTCAAAAGGAGATGGAAGAAAAATCCTTAAATATTTTCAAGGCAGAAATAGACAGATTCTTGACACACAAGGGGTTGAAAGGTTATGAGGTTAGGTGGGAATGTGGAATAATCAGATCAACCATGATCTTATTGAATGATGGAGGGTGTTTGAGGAGGCCAAGTGACCTAATCCTGTTCCTTATTTATAAGTTCAGCTGCTCATTTCTATATGCTTTTGCAGACATGATGCAGTCTTTGTCATCTAAAGTCTCATAAGATAAAATCTACTGTGGAAGTGATGCTGTGAGTCAGTAGATGCATTCTATGCACTCAATTTGGAAAGAAGTTATAGTTGGTGAGAGGTACTGAAGCGTGTACAACGTAAGTGGAAAATATATAGTGATGATTGTGAATTACTGCTGCTTATTTTTGAAATGAAGTAATACATTTCACTGGCACTTATCTTTAAGCGTTTATCCCTAGAGAGCCCTGAAATGCATGCATGCCTTTTGAAGAATCAATGAGTCCACGGGAGAAGTGAGATGAGTTTTCCAATAGTTATCAAATAAACCAGCCTGTGCTTGAAAGCTACAAGAATTATTTTCTCATGCATGAAACCCTGAAATCATTTAAGAAACAATTGGATTTTACTTGATCTCCCTGAAAGGATGAATTAAGATGGGTTAACTGTCTTTTGCTGTTGTAATTACTTTCTGATCACATATTAAGAAAGGATTTGTTGGAGGTTCCGTACCTACCTTGCATTCACAAAGTCACCTCACTATTATTATTCCATTCTGGAAGAGTACCTGAGCCACAGATTCCAATAGATGACTGAATCATGACAGTCCACTGGATATTGGCATGTATAAGCCTGTGCCTATAATTCCACACTAATTGAACATTAAGCAAACAAATCTCTTTGGTTCACATCATAGTGTGGGTTGACAGCAAGAGTTTGCATGTTACATGAGAACAATCTATAGCTCCAAGTACTCGTGGATACTGGAAGCAGATAATGAATATGCCTCTTCCTTACATTAAATATAATGAACCGGTCTTGAACTCATTGGCAAACTCAGCAATAATTATTTTCTGCATGCTTGAATGAACAAAAAATTAACTGTCACAAAGGAAGTACTACAGATAGAAGATTAAATGCAAGAGATTTAGAGAAGAGCCAAAGACATACCTTTATACAGATTGTGAGCTTTTCTTCCTTTGATAATAGTTTTTAATTAAGTTATGACAGAGATGTGGGAGAAGTACTGAGGGAATTTGGTTCCCATGTCAATATTCAAACTTATATTGGTTAAGGGAATGAAAAAATGCGAGAACTTGCTGGATAAACGTGTAAGGTGCATTACCTCTTGTAGTAAATACATTGTTTTAAATGCCATCTTACAGTTTATTATATATTTCCAGATAATGTTTCATATGTAAATCACCTGTTGGATTCAGTCTATTTGAATGACACATTGGCTCGGAAATTGAGTTATAGTGATTTTGAAAAGCACAGTAAAAGCTGCCTTGGTTCTTTGTAGATCTCCCTATAGAACAGATCAAAAAGCTCTTCAAAGGCTCCCGAGCACAAGCGGAACTACTTTATGTAGAAACTGGCTGGTTATATGCACAGGACTGAAATGGGAATTCAGCTCAAACAATCCATGCGTAAATCTTTAGATTGCATTACAGTGTGGAAACAGGCCCTTCAGCCCAACAAGTCCACACCGACCCGCCAAAGCGCAACCCACCCATACGCCTACATTTGCCCCTTACCTAGCAAGGCCAATTCACCTGACCTGCACATCTTTGTGATTGTGGGAGGAAACCGGAGCACCCGGAGGAAACCCACGCAGACAAGGGGAGAACGTGCAAACTCCACACAGTCAGTCGCCTGAGGCGGGAATTGAACCCGGGTCTCTGGCGCTGTGAGGCAGCAGTGCTAACCACTGTGCCACCGTGCCACCCACATCTTGTTCACTTAATATCGTTTGGATCAAGACTTGTGGATGGCTAGGCATTTTTGAAAGAATTTGGATATTCTATTGTGCTACCAGATGAACTTGACCTCTCATTGTCTTTGGATTAAAACACATGAAGGTGGATAAATCCCAGGGACCTGATCAGGTGAACTTTGTGGGAAGCTTGCGAAATGATTTCTGGGCCCCTTGCTGAGATATTTGTATCATTGATAGCCACAGATGAGGTGCTGGAATATTGGAGGTTGGCTAATGTGGTGCCACTTTTTAAAAACGATGGTAACGAAAAGCAAGGAAAAAAATAGACCAGTGAGCCTGACAACGATGGTGGGCAAGTTGTTGGAGAGAATCCTGAGGGATAGGATTTACACCTATTTGGAAAGAGCTGAAAATGTGTTGCTGGAAAAGCACAGCAGATCGGGCAGCATCCAAGGAGCAGGAGAATCGATGTTTTGGGCATGAGCCCTTCTTCAGGAATGAGGAAAGTGTGTCAAGCAGACTAAAATAAAAGGTAGGGAGGAGGGACTTGGGGGAGGGGCATAGGAAATTCAATAGGTGGAAGGAGGTTAAGGTGAGGGTGATAGGCCGGAGTGGGGGTGGGGGCGGAGAGGTCAGGAAGAATATTGCA